>NC_133123.1:122785470-123109637 GCF_033568475.1 Henckelia pumila | reverse complement strand
AGAAAGAGAGTGGGGAAGATCGATAAGCAAGTCAGCCCAAAGACTTTCCGGTTGAAGGTACGACAAGGGAATTCCATGCTTTGTTGAAGCTTTCTTCTATGCCCCGGAATTCAATTCGAATCTTACTCAAATAGGGAAGGTGAAGGAAAAAGATCTCTTATACGGCCACGCTCTAAGCTAAGTTTCTCATTAGATCACTCTTGATGTACTTCCGGTCGGCGCTACTATGACTGCACCAAAGATTAGGGAAAGCGAGATCGCCTTACTGATGGCTGGCATATCGATTTTTAATGGGAGAGAGAGTCCTTTCGATGTTTTCCAAACTTAACGGTGGGTGGGCAGGATAGCAAAACTATATATATATATAAACTTGAGTTTTTATTTAAAATAGTATTTTTCTTTCAAAAGTGATATACTATAAAAAGAAATTGATAAACATTAATATATGTTGAGTGTCTTCCATTTAGTTTTATAACCAAACTCAACATAATTTCTCGGTGTTCGGTTCATTTTTAAAGATTTTCAAAACGAGCTATTATAACTCAAAATATTTTAAAAGTGTATAATAACTCCTCCACGTCTACACACTTTTTTTATATTAACAAATATATATATATATATATATTAAATATAAACTTGAGTTTTTATTTAAAAATACTATTTTCCTGTCAAAAGTGATATACTATAAAAAGAAATTGATAAACATTAATATATGCGCACACCTACCATATTAAATAATTTAAATCAATGCTTTTAAAATATAAATTGCATTTAATTTCTATATTAATTGTATTATTGTATTAATTTTGAATACAATAATTTTATATATATTTAATTATGTATTAGTTATAGTTACAAATAATAATATTGTAATAATTTATAATATTTTTATTGACTTGAAAATATTGATTTATTAATTATTATATATAAACAGAGATTTTTTCGTATTTGAAAATTTCACGCTAAAAACTACCATAAAATAAATGTTTGTGAATATGATAATGTATCACCTTTTAATTTAAATTTGAAATTTGATCAGATATTATCACTATTTTTAATTTTAGTTAATCTTATGTGTATATATATATATGTATATATATATATATATATATATCTGTGTGTGTGTGTGAAAAATCTGAATCCATATATATTTTTGAAAATTTTCATAAATGATAAATATGATAATGTACCAATATTCTGTTTAAAATTAGAAATTTGATGGTATATTTTATTACTTTTAATTTTATTTTGTTTTTGTCCATAACGCCGAATAGAATTGCTCATAGTATTGCTACTTTTGCTTGTTTTATCTCTTCATCTTTTATTTAGATGAATGATGATTTTTCTTCGTGGTTGCTTCAAATTGTAATATACGATTTGCATTAATAATATTATGAGTTTTTCCAAAAAAAAAAAAATATTCATAGATGTTATATATGATAATTCAACAACTTCAAGTTCAAAATTGAAATTTTATTGAATATTATCATTACTTTTTAAATTTGGTTACTTTTTTGTGTCCACATAAAATTCCATAGATTTATAAATGATAATGTGACATCTTTTGATTCAAAACATGAAATTTGATCATTTATTTAATTTAAGTTAAATCCTTGTATCAATATATATATATATATATATATATATATATATATGCCAAGATGTTGACAACACTCATTACCGTAGCATCATTGGAAGTCTTTTGTATTTGACTGCTAGTCGTCCTGATATCATATTTAGTGTTTGTTTGTGTGCTAGTTACCAAGCAACTCCTAAAATCTCGTACTTAAAAAGCTGCCAAGCGTATCTTACGATACATTGCTGGTACATTAGATTTAGGATTGTGGTATACTCGAGAGACTAACACCAACTTAGTGGGATTTTCGGATGCTGATTGGGCTAGAGAATTAGATGATAGAAAGAGCACTATATATATATATATATATATATATATATATATTTATATATATATATAAATGTTTCCATAAATGTTCTTTATAACAATGTACCAAATTTGAATTCAAAATTTGAAATTTTATCGGATGTTATCACAACTAAAATATCTCAAACATTAAACCCAAGAAATAATCATATATTCTATTCTTTAAAAACAAAAGAAAAATCCTTACGTATAAACCTTGAACATAAAAATGAAACACACTTCTAACGGCAACAGAAGTAGAATCAATTATGAGACGAGAAAAAGAATCCGAAAGAAATAAACTAAAATATATCTATATTGGAGATATAAAAATAATAGTTTCACCTCATTTTAGGGAAATAATTGATTCACCAATCGAAATAATTGTACAATATAAATGAATAAATGACTATGAAAATTCTATACTAGGAATAATTACAGATAATCTCTGTTATTCAAAACGTAAATTTTACTTATATCCATAATTCTCAGTATCTATACAAGATAAAGATATTAACAGAGTTTTAACACTTGAATATCATTTTTTTAAAAAAAGATTTAATGAGATCAGAAAATTCACCAATCAACATACATTATGTTGTTGGATTAGCATTATCAAACAGTGTGCATTCGCATAGTTCACAATCTAAAAAAATTATCGAAATTTCAACGATCTTTCAGGACATCACAAGGGTTAAAACACCCAAGAAGGTATTCATTGAAGAAATAAATCCTCATAAAAAATGGAATTCGGATGATCTCCAAATAACGAAACATTCATTTCCGAAAATATCATTATCATTTGCTAGAAATGATGAAGATATACTCGAAAAAATTGGAACAATGAACCAAAATATTCTTAAAATAAAAAAGGCTATCGTTAATAAATCAACTTCATCATAACTATTTTAAATGACATCCATAATTAAACTAGAAAAAAGATATAGAAGAATTAGAAAACAAACTTAACAAGACTAATTTAGCAGTAAAAGAATTAGAGAAAAATATCAAGGAATACATCGACTTAGCCACGACTAGATTAATAATAGAACAAGAAAAATATAGTAAGGAAATATTAAGCTACCTTACGGAAGTTCTTCCAAGGGATAAAAGAAAAGGAAAAATAGAAGAAGAACTACCACTCAAAATTGAATCATGGTATATAAACCCTCTCATTTATGGAAAAACTAGGTATAAAAATGTTTAATGAAACAGACCAATCTGATTATGAACAAATAGGAATAAATACAGAAGAACTGTATCGTTCACATCAAGAGTCAGAACAATACAGAGATATGGAGATCTCAGAATCAGAAGATGATTTTAGACCACAATGAACACTAAGAATGAATGAAGAGAGTTGTAGAACCAAAGATGAAGAATTCGAATATAACAAAGACCAATACTCTAAAACATATAAAGACGTTACATATATCCTTAAAGAATCAAAAACATCAGGATTTTTAAAACGAAATATCTTAGATTTAGGATGCTCAACAGCTAAAGAAAGGAAATCAAGGATAGATCATTAGGCAAATAAACTATCAGTACAAATCCAATTAACCCCATTGTTGGATAAAAGCGAGAATGTCCGAGTATTAACACATGGGATGATAAAAATGACATTGGTAGGAGCAGTAAGAACTTGGCCTGAGAACCTAGTCATTACAAATCTACCACAAATTATGACAATACATCGATATTTTGAATTATATGTTGATGTCTTGTACCAAGAATTTTTAGATGTATCAAATAATGATGTCAATTTAGTAGCTAAAACATAGAACAAAATAGAACAATTTTTATTCTAGATAATATCAAACTTTGCAATTTATTCTATTTAGAAGAATTTATCTGTGATTATGAAACAAATTATTATCAGTTAGTAGACGCTGATAAAAAGACATTAAAAATTAAGTATCTTCAATAAGATACTCAATATACCAATAAATAGTGAAGATGAATTATTAACTAGTCTCTATGCCAAAACGTTAGAAGGAGCTATTAAATTTATCAAAGATATAATAACAAAAAAATATCACGAGGTGACACTAAATAAAAGGATCTCCAAATCATATAAATAAAACAATAAGCTTTGTTGGGAAAAAAATAAATTCACAGTAAAAGAATATGGTTGTAAACCAAACAGACCAAACAAACATCTAAAACAATACAAACAAGTCAAAAGGAATAAACCTTATAAATCATTTAAGAGAAAATTTATTCCTTATAAGAAAAAAAAATTCAGAAAGAATTTCTTTAAAAAAACCTTATAGACAAAAATGCTATAAAAAATTTGATAATTGATAAGTGCATTTTGTGTGCATATTTGGTGTTGTTTTTATATTTATTTTGCATGCATTCATAGTGTTTTATAATTTTTATTCATGATTTATTGCATGTGTGTGCATTTCACTCTTCGGATTGATTTTTGTAGAAATATTGAAGAAATCGTGATTTTTGGAGCAAGAGAAGAGACGCAAGCATGAATCACGGAGCATCAATGGTAAAAAATCTATTTTTAATGTTAGAGAGATATCCAAATATGATCTCTACTGTTCAAATTAAATTCAAGATGTTTTAAAGTTTCTGTCCAAATTGCGGCTCGATCCCCGGCCAAAACTCAAGATATGATTTTTTTCAAAAAAACTGCGCGCTGGAAAGGGGGTATGCACGGACCTGGCATGAGGTTCGTTCATGTCGCGAAATTGTTAGATTTGGGGCAGAATGTTGGGCGCCTAGGTGGGATTTTTTTTCCGCCTAGACGCGACACGGACTGGAAAAAAATCTTAATTTTCCAAAATTAAAAATAACGAATTTTGGGGGCTTTATTTGATGGGCTTTCAACCACATATAAAAAGGAGATATCAGACTTGAGATAGAGGCATCAGATCGAGAAAAGAGAGAAGCCGTCATTAAGCCAAGAAACGAAGGGCGTGAGAGAGAGAAAAGATAAGAAGAACTCAAAAACTGCACAAACTAGTTTTCTCTTTTCTCTCTTCTTTTTGTTGGGATTTAGGGGATCCTACCCTCAAAACTTTGTTTTGATTTCTTCTTGAAGATTGAATTTGGTTTTTAAGAGTTTTTATTATATTATTGTATTTATTGATTATTTGGATACTGATCAACTTCAAATTGATTTTATGTGTTATAATTGATACCGAAAGGAAATTTTATAACATGATAGAGTAATATAATCCATGGATCTACTACTTGTATAGACATATGAGGTTGGCTACATGTTGATAGTCATAGTCCAATAGGTCGAAAGCTGTAGGATTCCAGGAATCGTTAATGCAATTGCAATTGTTAAATAACACAAGGACACTTAGTTATTGCAATTTGTTAATTAGATTAATATAGCTCGACAGAGTATATTGATAGATTAGGAAATTCCGTCAAAAGAATGACTTGAAAAATGAATTTCAATCATTTGAGAAAAAAGGGGATAGGTGAACCGAGATCCTAACAATCGTTTATTTATTTTTTGAATTTAATTTATTGTTTTCTTTTATTTCATTTTTTTATTTTATTTTATTAATTTATTCTCTTTACAATTTTAATTAACCAAATAATTATACTTGACGTGAATTTATCAAACATCAATCTCTGTGGGACGATACTTGTACTTATGTACACTTTATTATTACTTGACTCGTGCACTTGCGATATATTCGAGCTTAATTGATATATATATATATATATATATATATATATATATATATATATATATATGAGTTCTTTTATGGTGCCCAACACTATATGCCCACTTCATGTCCACCATGTACAAGTCAACTCATCTATTGTACCGGTCAACTCTTCTATTATACATGGTGGGCATGAAGTGTGCATATAGTGTTGGGCACCATAAAAGAACTCTCTCTATATATATATATAAGTTGATTTTCAGTGGTAGTATTTTCTCGATCAAGTTTTTGACGCCGTTGCCGGGAATTGAAATCGACAATTTTTACTTTTTGTTATTTGCTTTAGTTAATTTCTTTGTTTTTATTTATTCTATTTTATTCCTGCGTGATCTATCGTTTTTTATTTTATTTTTGCAGAAATTCCTCTGGTGTAATACTTTGAGATGTTTCATCGACAAGTATTCACTAGTTTTACCCAGCAACACGGAGAGTCATTCTACGCAGCATGGGAGAGATTCAATAAATTAGCAAACACCTTTCGGTATCATGACTTTTCTAATTATTCTCTCATTAAATTTTTCCTTAATGGTTTGGATGCAGTGACAAAGAGATGTGTAATTAATGGAGCTTTGCAAACTGGTTGTCCACTATTTTACCGAGATGATGGCAGTACGATACACATATTAGATGATATGGCAGAATTTGACTACCACCGGTATTGGGATCGTACACCACAGATTTGGAGCCATCAATACCCACAAGATACTCATTACCCAGATTTTTTAGACCAACCATTCGAGCTTCAAGAAGAAGAGGTAAGTTGTTCTCAATTGATGTTACATTCACTAGAGGATATGCTGAGCAAGTACGTTGTCGTGACCGAGCGAGCTATAGAAGATCAAATCAAGTCTCAGTGCCACCTTGTCGAGCAGATAAAAAATATGAAAAGATCAATTCTCCAGGAATGCCGAGAACATGAAGTGAAAAAAGATACTCAAACAGTAATCCCCCCAAATTTGGTTCAATGATGATGACTCAGAGAACCATGATTTGGAGTGAAAATCATTTCATGCTGAAGATCCTGAGGTGTTTGAGTCTTCTCTTCCCATTGAACCTCAACTGAAAGGAGATCTGAAGGAGAAAATATATACAGATACACCGCCAACACCAATTTCACAAAAAATTGTTCTTCTAGAACCTACAAAGAAGTATTGTTGAGGTGACAAGCTTAAACTGCATACATCTGGCCAAGCTTGAGGGCACATGAAACAAAGACACACTGGTGGTGTCATATGACACTTACTTTGGGCGTCAACTGCTCTTTGATGAGTGCTTCTGAAGGGAATATAGTCGAGCTATAGACTATAAATTTAGCGCTGACTGAGAGGCAACCCAATGTTCTTTCCCTTTCTATTTATTTTATTTTTTATTTATGTTTATGTTTATTTGATTTTTGCTTCTTTCCTATGCCAGGTTGCCATGCCTACCATTTTACCCAGTCTGCTGCTATCGCCCCAACTGATACTGCCGAGAAGAAAGCGAACGAATTTATAACCAAGGGAGTGTTGTTTTTGTTTTCATTGTGTTTATGTTTGTTTTGCATTTGTTCGTTTTGCATTATGTTCATTGTTCTGAAGTATTGAGAGCAATGCTTTGGATAAGTATGGGGGGTAGACTAGTTTATTTTGGTGTTTTGTTAAGTTTGTGTTGCATTCGTAATCGGTTAGTTTGTTGTGTATTGTCAGTTTTGTAGTTGTTTGCGTGTGTGTTAAGTGGGATAATGAATGGGAGACAATGATGATATGAAGTTATAATTTTTGTGAAAATTTTTTGTTTTTGCTCTTGACTTGACATGAGAAACCGCAGGTTGAACCCTGAATATTTTTAAGCACTTATGTTAGACCAGTGAATTGTAGTGAAAGATTTGAGGAAGTTTCTGTATGTTTGACTATTGTGCGACACTAGGTGTTTTGTTATCTTAATTGTGTCTTGTGAATTCTATGATCCTCTAACAATTGCATTTATGATCTTGGGCGCACCAAATTTTTTTGAAAAATTGATATTGATACAAATTTTTGAGAAATTCAACTTCAACTCCATTTGGGTCATTGACGAGGAATTCAAATCCTAATTACCTTGTCCTTGGCTAAGTATGCGGAATGAATAGGGTTACAAATTTATAAAAATTAAAAAGTTCATTTTTGAAAATCTAATAACAACTCCATCCGGGTTTCGGGCAAGGGATTGAAATCCTAACCACCTAGTCTGAAACTAAGTCTGCGGATTCAATGGGGTTGATGCTCCATCCGGGCTATAGACGAGGAGATTGAAATACTAATCCTATTAAAATTATAGCTAAGTATGCGAGTAATTATTGGGATCTTAAAAATGTCGGGTTCAAAATCCGACGGTGCATAAAAATAATCTCAAGGAAGATGTGTTTTGTTAGAGGTAATTGGAAAGAATGGATGCATGCAAGTGACTCTTGCACTGAGGTATTTTTAGGTCACTAAGCAGTCTTAAAATAAATTCTTTCTAAGTTGCATATAACTGGAATGACATTGCACACACGCACGTTCACGTTAAACTAAAGGTGTATTGTGAAAAGTTAAGGGTGATTTTTTTAGTTGGCGTGGAAGTTCTCTGAGGAAAATTCCCATGAATATTTTCTACTTACGTTTTTATTGTTTTGTTGTGTGTTTATTGCATTGTTTGTCTTGCTCGAGGGGGAACAAGATTTAAGTATGGGGAGTTTTTAAGTGTATTTTGTGTGCATATTTTGGTGATGTTGTTATATTTATTTTGCATGCATACATAGTGTTTTATAAGTTTTATTCATGATTTATTGCATGTGTGTGCATTTCACTTTTCGGATTGATTTTTGTAGAAATATTGAAGAAATCATGATTTTTGGAGCAAGAAAAGAGCCGCAAGCATGAATCACGGAGCAGCAATGGTAAAAAATCTATATTTAATGTTAAAATATCAAAATCTGATCTCCACCATTCAAATTAAATTTCAAGATATTTTAAAGTTGCTGTACAAATTGCGGCTTGATCCGACGGCTAGAACTCAAGATATGATTTTTTTCAAGAAAACTGCGTGTTGGAAAGGGGATATGCACGGACCCAGGCACGGACGTGGCACGGTGTCCGTTCATGTCGCGAAATTGTTAGATTTGGGGTAGAATGTTGGGCGCCTAGGCGTGATTTTTTTTCGCCTAGGCACGACGACACGGACTGGAAAAAAATCTAATTTTTGAAAATTAAAAGTTGCGAATTTTCGGGGGCTTTATTTAATGAGGTTTCAACTACATATAAAAAGGAGATATCAGACTTGAGATAGAGGCATCAGATCTAGAAAAGAGAGAAGCCTTCATTAAGCCAAGAAACGAAGGGCGTGAGAGAGGGAAAAGACAAGAACTCAAGAACCGCACAAACTAGTTTTCTCTTTTCTCTATTCTTTTTGTTGGGATTTAGGGGATCCTACCCTCAAGACGTTTTTTGATTTCTTCTTGTAGATTTAATTTGGTTTTTAAGCGTTCTTGTTAATATTATTGTGTTTATTGATTATTTGGAGATTGATCAACTTTGAATTAATTTTTTGTGTTATAATTGATACCGAAAGGAGATTTTATAACATGATAGAGTAATATAATACATGGATCTACTACTTGCATAGACATATGAAAATGGATACATGTTTGTTAGAACCTAATGGGAGGGGGGGGATTTAGGTTCTATTGGCAACTTTAGCAATTTAAAGCGATTATGCTAGTACGCAAGCGGAAGACTTAAATCAATTAATAATAAGTGCGGTAAATAAATGAGTAATGTAAATAAAAGGGATAAGAGATGTTTATGGAAGTTCGACGTTAAATCGTCTACGTCTCCCCTTCTTGGTTAAGATCGATTAACCAAGGATCTACTAGCACTTCAACGTCTTGGCCTTGATGGCTCCAAGGATAGCCGTACAACTCAACACGATCACCGCGCCGATACAACTCAATCTCTTGGCCTTAAGGGCTCTAAGGATAGCCTCAACACAACACACTTGGCTTCACACTCAAGTGCTTACAATGATAGCACAACACACTTGGCTTCACACTCAAGTGTTTACAACAATAGCACAACCAACTCACAAACTATTTTTACAAACACTCTCAAATACTTGAATATATCACACACACACTTTGATAGTGAGAAATTGCTTGCAAAGGAGAGAAGAGATGAGTTGGGATGTCTCCCAATGAACTTGGATGGACTCTATTTATAGTTGGCAAATATTTGAATCTGATTTGAGTGCTCGGAGCGTGTGTTAAGAAGTCAAGGAGTGACAAAAAGTGTTCGGCGCCACTGCCTACTTTTTTCCAGCACTGAGCGGATTTTGTGGAAAAATCATATCTTCCAATCTGATCGTTGGACTGATCTGAAATTTGAACTGAAGCTTTAAAACATCGGGATCTTCATTCTGAATGGTAAAAATTTGATTTTAACGAGTCAAACATTTCCAGTAATTTTCGGAAGTCACTTCATCAAGTTTTCGAAATTGTTCTGTGCAACAAATTTGAAAAATTCATATCGCCATATTCATCCGTTGGATTGATCCTAATTTTGGAAAGAGGTTGTAAAACATCCTAACTTTGAATCTGATTGGTGGAGATTTGATTTGGATGTCTCAAACAATCCTAGTTAATTTCTGAAGTTTAATCTTCATCATTTTATTCATGTTCTGCAGAAATAGGTACTGTGCAACCTTTGTGGAAAAATCATAACTTCATATCTAGCCGTTGGAATGATATGAAATTTTAATATAAGTTTTAAAACATCCTGATATTGATTTTGATCGGTGGATATTTGATTTGGATGTCTCAAGCACGTCCAGTAATTTTCAGAATTTGATTTTTCATCCTTCACTTCAAGTTCTGCAGAAATAGGTACTGCACAACTTTTGTGGAAAAATCATAACTTCATATCTAGCCGTTGGATTGCTCTCAAATTTGGACAGCACATGTAAAACTTCCTCAGCACGTTTATGACTAGTGAAGATCGGATTTCAATGCCTAGAAAATTCCCAGTAATTTTCGGAAGTTGCTGCTCCATACTTTGGCTTCTTCTTGTCTTTTTCTTCATATCTCTTAACAATGTTTCATCCATTCAATGAGCAATACAAGACTTTATAAATACATGTATAGCTTCAAAATAGCTTTCAAGAATTTAATCATCAATAAATCTAATCTGTAAAATCTCATTTTAAATGGTTAGTAACAATTAACCGAGTTTTGTAATCATCAAAACATAATATTATGAGACTTGTTAATGCATTAAAAACATTAATCTCATAACACGAGATTTGTATATGTTTAAGGCGTAACAATCTCCCCCTTTTTGATGATCACAAAACTTGGTTAAATAGGAGAAATAAATGTACAATATTAAATAGACAATTTAAATTTGCACAATATAATTGCATGAATAAAACTCTCCCTAATTTAAACAATTAGTTAAGAAGAGTTTGTTTATCAAATAACCAGTTTTATTCTCCATGCATTTAACCAAACTAACTCTCCCCCTTAGTTAAAGTATTTAACCAAACTAATTCTCTCCCTTTTTGTGATAATCAAAAAGACTGGAAAAGTAAATGCAAAACAAGAGAATTGAAATATAATTTCTAAAAAGCAACACATAAATTTCACATAAAATGTGAGCTTTATAACTTTGAATAAATACAATTAATTTGTATTATCCAACATTAAATTGCTCGAATTTAATATTAAGCTCCCCTTAATATGAAATTAAATTTAAGCTTATGTCTACAAGCGATTACAACTCAATCATGCCAAGTTCACCACGCAAACGAATAAACGTATTTTCATCTAGTGGTTTTGTAAAAATATCAGCAATTTGATTAGACGTGTCAACATATTGAAGTTCAACTTCATTTCGTTCGATGTGGTCACGAATAAAATGATGACGAATGTCAATATGTTTGGTGCGCGAATGTTGAATCGGATTCTTTGTCAGACCTATGGCGCTTCACAAAAAATAGGGATTTTTGAAAAAGAGACGCCATAGTCGAGCAATTGATGCTTCATTCAAAGAACTTGCGCACAACAACTACTAGCATCCATATATTCGGCTTCGGTTGTTGATAACGCAACATAATTTTGCTTTTTCGAAAACCAAGAAACTAAACCGTTTCCTAAAAAGAAACAAGTTCCACTAGTGCTTTTTCTGTCCACCTTATATCCACCAAAGTCGGCATCACAATATGCTTTTAAATCAAAGAAAGAATTTTTCAAATACCACAAGCCGAGATTTGGAGTATTTGAAAGATATTTGAAAATGCGTTTTAAGGCGAACAAATGTGATTCCTTTGGACATGATTGAAATCATGCACACAAGCAAACACTAAACATAATGTCCGGTCTACTAGCAGTAGCATAAAGTAAGGAGTCAATCATACTAAGAAAAGAAGATTGATCTACAGTTTTACCATTTTCATCCTTGTCCCTGGCCTCCCAGCACCCTGGCGTCCAGCACCCTGGCCTCCCAGCACCCTGGCATCCAGCAACCTGGCGTCCAGCACCCTGGCCTCCGAGCACCCTGGCCTTGAGCACCCCGTCATCCAGGCTAGAGGACCCTTCCCGGACCAAATCAGAACACGGGTCCCACAGCATGGCAATTATCAGGGATTGCCAGAAAACTAATAAATAGGTACGGGCTTTATCCAGAAATTGCGGGAAACGTCTTGTCATATTTAATCTTGTCAGAAACCCATACCGTGCAATTATTGGGATGAACTCCTATAAATACCAGGCTCTGTGCCCTGGCCATGTTATGTTCTTCGACATCTTCACAATACACACTCATATTTACACACTCAATTTCTCAATCTCTCAATATCATAAGCCCACTCCATACATCTTAATCTAACTTAAGCATCAGAGTGGCGACGCCGGAGAACCCCTCCGGCGCCCCCACTGACGAGTTTCCTTGTTTCAATCCATACAAGGCTTTGTTAAGTTTAAACACATGATCAGGCAAAGCAGTATCAACAAAGCCATCAGGTTGTTCAATGTAAACCTCCTCTTTCAATTCACCATTAAGAAATGCACTCTTGACATCCATTTGAAATAACTTGAAATTTCTAGAGCAAGCAAAAGTAAGTAGCATGCGAATAGATTCTAGTCTAGCAACAGGCGCATAAGTTTCATCATAATCTATGCCTTCTTCTTGACTATATCCTTTAGCTACAAGCCTAGCTTTATTTCTAGTGATAGTACCATGCTCGTCAAGTTTATTCCTAAACACCCATTTAGTACCAATGATAGATCTATCATGCGGCCTAAGAACAAGATTCCAAACATTATTACGTCTAAACTCATTCAACTCATCTTGCATAGCAATAATCTATGAATCATCTAATAAAGCATCATCAATGCACTTAGGTTCAACATGCGAAACAAAAGCAAGATGATTGCAAATATTATTAATTGAAGAGCGAGTGGTTACTCTCTTCGAAGGACTTCCAATGATAAGATCCATAGGATGATCTTTGTGAAGCTTCCAATCCTTCGGAAGTGATGTTTCCTCAACAGAAACATCTATATCATTTAAGCTTGAGGAGGCCATCTCTTCTTCGAGTAATTCTACATCATCGTTAGTATTACGAAGAACTATAGACATAGATTCATCAAATATTACATGCATTGATTCTTCAACAAGTAAAGTGCGTTTATTAAATACTCTAAAAGCCTTACTTGTAGTAGAATATCCAAGAAAAATACCTTTGTCGGATTTGGCATCAAATTTGTCAAGGTTGTCCTTATCGTTATTATGAATATAGCATTTGGAACCGAAAGATCGAAAGTATGAAATGTTAGGCTTTCTCCCTCTCCATAATTCATATGGAGTTTTCTTGAGAATTGGCCTTATTGATACACGATTGATAATATAACAAGCAGTGTTGATTGCTTCAGTCTAAAAATATTTTGGTAGAGAATGCTCACATATCATAGTCCTTGCAATCTCCACAAGTGTCCTATTTTTCCTCTCAACGACCCCGTTTTGTTGAGGAGTCCTAGGACAAGAAAAATTGTGACTGATGCCTTTCTCTTCACAAAAGTTTGAAAAACTCTCATTTTGAAATTCAGTTCCGTGGTCACTACGGATCTGTTTTATAGAAAGATTTTTTTCATTCTCAACTCGTTTGACAAAAGTTTTAAAATAATCAAAGGAATCATTTTTGTGGGCTAAAAATAATGTCCACGTGTAACGTGAAAAATCATCCACAATGACAAATGCATAAAGATTCCCTCCTAGGCTAGCGTTTCTCGAGGGACCACATAGATCTAGGTGGAGAAGTTCAAGGGGCATAGAAGTTGATACAAAAATTTTTCTTTTAAAAGATTCTCTTGTATGTTTGCCAAGTTGACATGCATCACAAACAGAATCTAATTTTAAATTGAGTTTTGGCATACCAACAACTAAATCAAGTTTAAAAAGTTTTTCTATGGTACTAGGACCAACATGACCTAGTCGTATATGCCAAAGAATGTTGTCATCAACATTCAAGGATACAAGGCTTTTAATATTTGATAAATATAAATTATTTAAAGAAACCTTGTATACATTTTCACTATTATATCCTTTAAAATTTATGGATTTGTCAGTCATGAGTGATATAGTGCAGTGTTGGGAAGTGAATTTGACTTCATAACCTCTATCGCACAATTGACTTATGCTTAGTAGATTATGTTTAAGCCCTTTCACTAGGAGTACATCATCAATCAAGCAGGATTTAGAAATACCTATTGAGCCGATTTCTTCGATAACTCCTTTGTTGTTGTCTCCAAAGGTGACAGATCCCTTCTCCTTTGGTTTGATGGATTGGAGTAGCTCTTTGTTTCCCGTCATATGTCTATAACATCCACTGTCTAGATACCATATGCTAGGGAGAACAGTTTTCCTATTTCCCTGCAAAAATTGGTTTTGGTACCCTTTAGTTTTTTTGGGTCCACAATGTTATAAAAGAGAGATAAAAAATAGACTTCTAAGAGTTCAGTCTCTCATAGCAACATCATCGCCACTTTCTAAGAGTGCTCCCAGTAGTAGGTAGGGCTATGGCCTCTTTAAAAACCTATTTTTTTGGACAGAGCAGCGTTCATCAGGAAGACCAGTCGCAAGTCAAGGAAGTTTAAACCGGTCTATGATAAACTCCCTTAGATCATGATCTGATAATGCCAACTGATGAGTTGTTAAGTACTCTTAGGCCTCCATTTCATATAACTCTTTTGATCATATTGAAATCTCAAGGATCTACATTTATATCTAGCATGACCAATTTTACAACAATAAGAGCATGTAGGGGGTGATCTCATTTTTGCTTTAGCAATTAGACTAGTAAAGTCTATTGATTTCTTACCGTACCCTATTCCACCCTTATCAAAACTACATTTCTGCATGCTAAGTAGATTATTCAATTTATTACTACTGACATTAAACTTATTAAAAGATTTTTCTAAGTGGGCTATGTCATCCTTTAATCTTACGTTTTCATGCCCCTTAGTTTCTAATTCATTTTTATGGTTTTTATTTTCCTTTCTAAGTGACTTAGCCATATCAAACATTTGTTTATATGCATGCAGTAGTTCGTCATAGAAAGTTGCCTCGTCATCATCTTCGGAGACGATGTCATCACTTTTAGCCATGAGGCAAATATTAGCTTCCTCCTCGTCATCGTCGCTATCGCTCCAAGTGGTTAGAAGTGCTTTCTTCTTTCCTTTGTCAGATTTCTTCTTGAGAGGGCACTCATTTGCATAATGCCCTTGTTGTTGACAGTTGTAGCAAGTAACTTCCTTGTCCGTCTTCTTTTTGATTTTGTTTTCGCGCATAAATCTTTTGAATTTTCTTGCGAAGAGTGTCATATCATCATCATCTTCTTCTTCGACTTGGGTAGATAAGGCAATCCCCTTTGCCTTGGTCTTTTCATCCTCTCTCTTTGACTCTTTCCTTGTAGATACTTCCAACTCATGGGTTTTTAGGGTTCCATGGAGTTGATCAAGATCATACGATGCGGTGTCACCTTTGTTGGACTCAATGATGGCATTCCTCTTTGCATCCCACTCCTTGGGTAGGGTGCGTAAAGCTCTTCTCCAAACTTGCTTGGATGGATATTTTTCTCCAAGTTGGGCTAACTGATTGATGATTTGAGTAAGCCTTCGGAACATTGTGTCAACATCCTCATTGGTTTCCATCTCAAATGTTTCGTATTTGAGTTGGAGTAGATCGATCTTTGTCTCTTTGACTTGATTAGTCCCTTCATGGCATATCTCCAACTTGTCCCATATCTCTTTAGCGGATGAGCACATCGAGATCCGATTGTATTCGTTCATATCTAAGAAACAATGAAGAATATTCATGGCTTTAGTATTTTGAGATATAAGTTTCATATCCTCCTTAGAAAAGTCGTCCATTCCCTTAGGAATTTTGACACCCTCAACCTCTTTAGTAGGTATGTAGGGACCTTTCACAGTAACCTTCCAAAGATCATAGTCTACGGATTGAATATATAGGGACATTCGGTTTTTCCAATATCCATAGTTTATGTCATTGAAAAGAGGAGGACGATTTGTTGATTGCCCTTGAGCATAGTCGCTCGCTAGATTTGCCATAAGAACCTTTTTGAAAATATTTTGAAAAAGGTGGCTCTGATACCACTTGTTAGAACCTAATGGGGGGGATTTAGGTTCTATTGGCAACTTTAGCAATTTAAAGCGATTATGCTAGTACGCAAGCGGAAGACTTAAAACAATTAATAATAAGTGCGGTAAATAAATGCGTAATGTAAATAAAAGGAATAAGAGATGTTTATGGAAGTTCGACGATAAATCGTCTACGTCTCCCCTTCTTGGTTAAGATCGATTAACCAAGGATCCACTAGCACTTCAACGTCTTGGCCTTGATGGCTCCAAGGATAGTCGTACAACTCAACACGATCACCGCGCCGATACAACTCAAATTCTTGGCCTTAAGGGCTCCAAGGATAGCCTCAACACAACACACTTGGCTTCACATTCAAGTGCTTACAATGATAGCACAACACACGTGGCTTCACACTCAAGTGTTTACAACAATAGCACAACCAACTCACAAACTATTTTTACAAACACTCTCAAATACTTGAATATATCACACACACACTTTGATAGTGAGAAATTGCTTGCAAAGGAGAGAAGATATGAGTTGGGATGTCTCCCAATGAACTTGGATGACCTCTATTTATAGTTGGCAAAGATTTGAATCTGATTTGAGTGCTTGGAGCGTGTGTTAAGAAGTCAAGGAGTGACAAAAAGTGTTTGGCGCCGCTGCCTACTTTTTCCCAACACTGAGCGGATATTGTGGAAAAATCATATCTTTCAATCTAACCGTTGGATTGATCTGAAATTTTAACTGAAGCTTTAAAACATCTGGATCTTTATTCAGAACGGTAAGATTTGATTTTGACGAGTCAAACATTTCCAGTAATTTTCGGAAGTCACTTCATCAAGTTTTCGAACTTGTTCTGTGCAACAAATGTGAAAACTTCATATCTCCATATCCATCCGTTGGATTGATCCTAATTTTGGACAGAGGTTGTAAAACATCCTCAATTTGACTCTGATTGGTGGAGATTTGATTTTGATGACTCAAACAATCCCAGTTAATTTCTGAAATTGAATCTTCATCATTTGATTCATGTTCTGCAGAAATAGGTACTGTGCAACCTTTGTGGAAAAATCATAACTTCATATCTAGCCGTTGGAATGATATGAAATTTCAATATAAGTTTTAAAACATCCTGATATTGATTTTGATCGATGGAGATTTGATTTGGATGTCTCAAGCACGTCCAGAAAGTTTCAGAATTTGATTTATTCATCCTTCACTTTAAGTTCTACAGAAATAGGTACTGCACAACTTTTGTGGAAAAATCATAACTTCATATCTAGCCGTTGGATTGCTCTCAAATTTGGACAGCACATGTAAAACTTCCTCATCACGATAATGACCGGTGAAGATCGGATTTCAATGCCTAGAAAATTCCCAGTAATTTTCGGAAGTTGCTGCTCCATACTTTGGCTTCTTATTGTCTTTTTCTTCGTATTTCTTAACAATGTTTCATCCATTCAATGAGCAATACAAGACTTTATAAATACATGTATAGCTTCAAAATAGCTTCCAAGAATTTAATCATCAATAACTCTAATTTGTAAAATCTCACTTTAAATGGTTAGTAACAATTAATCGAGTTTTGTAATCATCAAAACATAATATTATGAGACTTGTTAATGCATTAAAAACATTAATCTCATAACATGAGATTTGTATGCGCTTAAGGCATAACAATCTCCCCCTTTTTGATGATCACAAAACTTGGTTAAATAGGAGAAATAAATGTACAATATTAAATAGACAATTTAAATTTGCACAATATAATTGCATGAATAAAACTCCCCCTAATTTAAACAATTAGTTAAGAAGAGTTTGTTTATCAAATAACCAGTTTTATTCTCCATGCATTTAACCAAACTAACTCTCCCCCTTAGTTAAAGTATTTAACCAAACAAATTCTCCCCCTTTTTGTGATAATCAAAAAAACTTGAAAAGTAAATGCAAAACAAGAGAATTGAAATATAATTTCTAAAAAGCAACACATAAATTTCACATAAAATGTGAGCTTTATAACTTTGAATAAATACAATTAATTTGTATTATCCAACATTAAATTGCTCGAATTTAATATTAAGCTCCCCTTAATATGACATTAAATTTAAGCTTATGTCTACAAGCGATTACAACTCAATCATGCCAAGTTCACCACGCAAACGAATAAAAGTATTTTCATCTAGTGGTTTTGTAAAAATATCAGCAATTTGATTAGACGTGTCAACATATTGAAGTTCAACTTCATTTCGTTCGATGTGGTCACGAATAAAATGATGACGAATGTCAATATGTTTGGTGCGCGAATGTTGAATCGGATTCTTTGTCAGACCTATGGCGCTAGTGTTATCACAAAAAATAGGGATTTTTGAAAAAGAGACGCCATAGTCGAGCAATTGATGCTTCATTCAAAGAACTTGCGCACAACAACTACTAGCATCCATATATTCGGCTTCGGTTGTTGATAACGCAACATAATTTTGCTTTTTCAAAAACCAAGAAACTAAACAGTTTCCTAAAAAGAAACAAGTTCCACTAGTGCTTTTTCTGTCCACCTTATATCCACCAAAGTCGGCATCACAATATACTTTTAAATCAAAGAAAGAATTTTTCGAATACCACAAGCCGAGATTTGGAGTATTTGAAAGATATTTAAAAATGCGTTTTAAGGCGAACAAATATGATTCCTTTGGACATGATTGAAATCGTGCACACAAGCAAATACTAAACATAATGTCCGGTCTACTAGCAGTAGCATAAAGTAAGGAGCCAATCATAATACGAAAGAAAGATTGATCTACAGTTTTACCATTTTCATCCTTGTCCCTGGCCTTCCAGCGCCCTGGCGTCCAGCACCCTGGCATCCAGCACCCTGGCCTCCGAGCACCCTGGCCTTGAGCACCCCGTCATCCAGGCTAGAGGACCCTTCCCGGACCAAATCAGAACACGGGTCCCACAGCATGGCAATTATCAGGGATTTCCAGAAAACTAATAAATAGGTACGGGCTTTATCCAGAAATTGCGGGAAACGTCTTGTCATATTTAATCTTGTCAGAAACCCATACCGTACAATTATTGGGATGAACTCCTATAAATACCAGGCTCTGTGCCCTGGCCATGTTATGTTCTTCGACATCTTCACAATACACACTCATATTTACACACTCAATTTCTCAATCTCTCAATATCATAAGCCCACTCCATACATCTTAATCTAGCTTAAGCATCGGAGTGGCGACGCCGGAGAACCCCTCCGGCGCCCCCACTGACGAGTTTCCTTGTTTCAATCCATACAAGGCTTTGTTAAGTCTAACCACATGATCAGGCAAAGCAGTATCAACAAAGCCATCAGGTTGTTCAATGTAAACCTCCTCTTTCAATTCACCATTAAGAAATGCACTCTTGACATCCATTTGAAATAACTTGAAATTTCTAGAGCAAGCAAAAGTAAGTAGCATGCGAATAGATTCTAGTCTAGCAACAGGCGCATAAGTTTCATCATAATCTATGCCTTCTTCTTGACTATATCCTTTAGTTACAAGTCTAGCTTTATTTCTAGTGATAGTACCATGCTCGTCAAGTTTATTCCTAAAAACCCATTTAGTACCAATGATAGATCTATCATGCGGCCTAGGAACAAGATTCCAAACATTATTACGTCTAAACTCATTCAACTCATCTTGCATAGAAATAATCTATGAATCATCTAATAAAGCATCATCAATGCACTTAGGTTCAACATGCGAAACAAAAGCAAGATGATTGCAAATATTATTAATTGAAGAGCGAGTGGTTACTCCCTTCGAAGGACTTCCAATGATAAGATCCATAGGATGATCTTTGTGAAGCTTCCAATCCTTCGGAAGTGATGTTTCCTCAACAGAAACATCTATATCATTTAAGCTTGAGGAGACCATCTTTTCTTCGAGTAATTCTACATCATCGTTAGTATTACGAAGAACTATAGACATAGATTCATCAAATATTACATGCATTGATTCTTCAACAAGTAAAGTGCGTTTATTAAATACTCTAAAAGCCTTACTTGTAGTAGAATATCCAAGAAAAATACCTTTGTCGGATTTGGCATCAAATTTGCCAAGGTTGTCCTTACCGTTATTATGAATATAGCATTTGGAACCGAAAGATCGAAAGTATGAAATGTTAGGCTTTCTCCCTCTCCATAATTCATATGGAGTTTTCTTGAGAATTGGCCTTATTGATACACGATTGATAATGTAACAAGCAGTGTTCATTGCTTCAGCCCAAAAATATTTTGGTAGAGAATGCTCACATATCATAGTCCTTGCAATCTCCACAAGTGTCCTATTTTTCCTCTCAACGACCCCGTTTTGTTGAGGAGTCCTAGGACAAGAAAAATTGTGACCGATGTCTTTCTCTTCACAAAAGTTTGAAAAACTCTCATTTTGAAATTCAGTTCCGTGGTCACTACGGATCTGTTTTATAGAAAGATTTTTTTCATTCTCAACTCGTTTGACAAAAGTTTTAAAATAATCAAAGGAATCATTTTTGTGGGCTAAAAACAATGTCCACGTGTAACGTGAAAAATCATCCACAATGACAAATGCATAAAGATTCCCCCCTAGGCTAGCGTTCCTCGAGGGACCACATAGATCTAGGTGGAGAAGTTCAAGGGGCATAGAAGTTGATACAAAATTTTTTCTTTTAAAAGATTCTCTTGTATGTTTGCCAAGTTGACATGCATCACAAACAGAATCTAATTTTAAATTGAGTTTTGGCATACCAACAACTAAATCAAGTTTAAAAAGTTTTTCTATGGTACTAGGACCAACATGACCTAGTCGTATATGCCAAAGAATGTTGTCATCAACATTCAAGGATACAAGGCTTTTAATATTTGATAAATATAAATTATTTAAAGAAACCTTGTATACATTTTCACTATTATATCCTTTAAAATTTATGGATTTGTCAGTCATGAGTGATATAGTGCAGTGTTGGGAAGTGAATTTGACTTCATAACCTCTATCGCACAATTGACTTATGCTTAGTAGATTATGTTTAAGCCCTTTCACTAGGAGTACATCATCAATCAAGCAGGATTTAGAAATACCTATTGAGCCGATTTCTTCGATAACTCCTTTGTTGTTGTCTCCAAAGGTGACAGATCCCTTCTCCTTTGGTTTGATGGATTGGAGTAGCTCTTTGTTTCCCGTCATATGTCTATAACATCCACTGTCTAGATACCATATGCTAGGGAGAACAGTTTTCCTATTTCCCTGCAAAAATTGGTTTTGGTACCCTTTAGTTTTTTTGGGTCCACAATGTTATAAAAGAGAGATAAAAAATAGACTTCTAAGAGTTCAGTCTCTCATAGCAACATCATCGCCACTTTTTAAGAGTGCTCCCAGTAGTAGGTAGGGCTATGGCTTCTTTAAAAACCTATTTTTTTGGACAGAGCAGCGTTCATCAGGAAGACCAGCCGCAAGTCAAGGCAGTTTAAACCGGTCTATGATGAACTCCCTTAGATCATGATCTCATAATGCCAACTGATGAGTTGTTAAGTACTCTTAGGCCTCCATTTCATATAACTCTTTTGATCATATTGAAATCTCAAGGATCTACATTTATATCTAGCATGACCAATTTTACAACAATAAGAGCATGTAGGGGGTGATCTCATTTTTGCTTTAGCAATTAGACTAGTAAAGTCTATTGATTTCTTACCGTACCCTATTCCACCCTTATCAAAACTACATTTTTGCATGCTAAGTATATTATTCAATTTATTACTACTGACATTGAACTTATTAAAAGATTTTTCTAAGTGGGCTATGTCATCCTTTAATCTTACGTTTTCATGCCCCTTAGTTTCTAATTCATTTTTAAGGTTTTTATTTTCCTTTCTAAGTGACTTAGCCATATCAAACATTTGTTTATATGCATGAAGTAGTTCGTCATAGGAAGGTACCTCGTCATCGTCGTCGGAGATGATGTCATCACTTTTAGCCATGAGGCAAATATTAGCTTCCTCCTCGTCATCGTCGCTATCGCTCCAAGTGGTTAGAAGTTCTTTCTTCTTTCCTTTGTCAGATTTCTTCTTGAGAGGGCAATCATTTTCATAATGCCCTTGTTGTTGACAGTTGTAGCAAGTAACTTCCTTGTCCGTTTTCTTTTTGAATTTGTTTCCTCGCATAAATCTTTTGAATTTTCTTGCGAAGAGTGCCATATCATCATCTTCTTCTTCTTCGACTTGGGTAGATAAGGCAATCCCCTTTGCCTTGGTCTTTTCATCCTCTCTCTTTGACTCTTTCCTTGTAGATACTTCCAACTCATGGGTTTTTAGGGTCCCATGGAGTTGATCAAGATCATACGATGCGGTGTCACCTTTGTTGGACTCAATGATGGCAGTACTCTTTGAATCCCACTCCTTGGATAGGGCGCGTAGAGCTCTTCTCCAAACTTGCTTGGATGGATACTTTTCTCCAAGTTGGGCTAACTGATTGATGATTTGAGTAAGCCTTCGGAACATTGTGTCAACATCCTCATTGGTTTCCATCTCAAATGTTTCGTATTTGAGTTGGAGTAGATCGATCTTCGTCTCTTTGACTTGATTAGTCCCTTCATGGCATATCTCCAACTTGTCCCATATCTCTTTAGCGGATGAGCACATCGAGTTCCGATTGTATTCGTTCATATCTAAGGAACAATGAAGAATATTCATGGCTTTAGCATTTTGAGATATAAGTTTCATATCCTCCTTAGAAAAGTCGTCCATTCCCTTAGGAATTTTGACACCCTCAACCTCTTTAGTAGGTATGTAGGGACCTTTCACAGTAACCTTCCAAAGGTCATAGTCTACGGATTGAATATATAGGGACATTCGGTTTTTCCAATATCCATAGTTTATGCCATTGAAAAGAGGAGGACGATTTGTTGATTGCCCTTGAGCATAGTCGCTCGCTAGATTTGCCATAAGAACCTTTTTGAAAATATTTTGAAAAAGGTGGCTCTGATACCACTTGTTAGAACCTAATGGGGGGGATTTAGGTTCTATTGGCAACTTTAGCAATTTAAAGCGATTATGCTAGTACGCAAGCGGAAGACTTAAATCAATTAATAATAAGTGCGGTAAATAAATGCGTAATGTAAATAAAAGGGATAAGAGATATTTATGGAAGTTCGACGATAAATCGTCTACGTCTCCCCTTTTTGGTTAAGATCGATTAACCAAGGATCCACTAGCACTTCAACGTCTTGGCCTTTATGGCTCCAAGGATAGCCGTACAACTCAACACGATCACCGCGCCGATACAACTCAAACTCTTGGCCTTAAGGGCTCCAAGGATAGCCTCAACACAACACACTTGGCTTCACACTCAAGTGCTTACAACGATAGCACAACACACTTGGCTTCACACTCAAGTGTTTACAACAATAGCACAACCAACTCACAAACTATTTTTACAAACACTCTCAAATACTTGAATATATCACACACACACTTTGATAGTGAGAAATTGCTTGCAAAGAAGAGAAGAGATGAGTTGGGATGTCTCACAATGAACTTGGATGACCTCTATTTATAGTTGGCAAAGATTTGAATCTGATTTGAGTGCTTGGAGCGTGTGTTAAGAAGTCAAGGAGTGAAAAAAAGTGTTTGGCACCGCTGCCTACTTTTTCCCAGCACTGAGCGGATTTTGTGGAAAAATCATATCTTCCAATATAACCGTTGGATTGATCTGAAATTTGAACTGAAGCTTTAAAACATCTGGATCTTCATTCGGAACGGTAAAGATTTGATTTTAACAAGTCAAACATTTCCAGTAATTTTCGGAAGTCACTTCATCAAGTTTTCGAACTTGTTCTGTGCAACAAATTTGAAAAATTCATATCTCCATATCCATCCGTTGGATTGATCCTAATTTTGGACATTTGAATCTGATCGGTGGAGATTTGATTTGGATGTCTCAAACAATCCCAGTTAATTTCTGAAGTTTAATCTTCATCATTTTATTCATGTTCTGCAGAAATAGGTACTGTGCAACCTTTGTGGAAAAATCATAACTTCATATCTAGCCGTTGGAATGATATGAAATTTTAATATAAGTTTTAAAACATCCTGATATTGATTTTGATCGGTGGAGATATTATTTGGATGTCTCAAGCACGTCCAGTAATTTTTAAAATTTGATTTTTCATCCTTCACTTCAAGTTCGGCAGAAATAGGTACTGCACAACTTTTGTAGAAAAAACATAACTTCATATCTAGCCGTTGGATTGCTCTCAAATTTGAACAGCACATGTAAAACTTCCTCATCACGATAATGACCGGTGAAGATCGGATTTCAATGCCTAGAAAATTCCCAGTAAGTTTCGGAAGTTGCTGCTCCATACTTTGGCTTCTTCTTGTCTTTTTCTTCATATCTCTTAACAATGTTTCATCCATTCAATGAGAAATACAAGACTTTATAAATACATGTATAGCTTCAAAATAGCTTCCAATAATTTAATCATCAATAAATCTAATCTGTAAAATCTCACTTTAAATAGTTAGTAACAATTAACCGAGTTTTGTAATCATCAAAACATAATATTATGAGACTTGTTAATGCATTAAAAACATTAATCTCATAACACGAGATTTGTATGCATTTAAGGCGTAACAATGTTGATAGTCATAGTCCAATAGGTCAAAAGCTATTGGATTCCTGGAATCGTTAATGCTATTGAAATTGTTAAATAACACAAGGAAACTTGGTTATTGCAATTTGTTAATTAGATTAATATAGCTCGACAGAGTATGTTGATAGATTAGGGAATTCCGTCAAAAGCATGACTTGAAAACTGAATTTCAATCATTAGAGAAGAAAAGAGGTAGGTGAACCGAGATCCTAAAAATCGTTTATTTATTTTTGGAATTTAATTTATTGTTTGATTTTATTTCATGTTTTTATTTCACTTTATTAATTTATGCTCTTTATCGTTTTAATTAACTAAAAAATTATTTTTGAGGTGAATTTGTCAAATATCAATTTCTGTGGGACGATACTCGTATTCATGTACACTATATTATTACTTAACTCGTGCACTTGCGATATATTCGAGCTTAATTGATATATATATATATATATATATATGTTGATTTTCAGTGGTAGTATTTGCTCGATCAATAACAAAAAACCACATTGCCCAAAAGATAAAAGAAAGAATTGCACATGTTGGCTGAGCAATGAATAATGACATTATGCAATGAATGTCCAAAACGAAATGAAAAGAAAAACAAAGTTACATTTCTTGAAGAATTATCTACTATTGGATTTTATCTCGTAGAAACAATTGAATTTTCATCTCATGATGAAAATATTTATTACGTACCTTGATGAATCAAGTGAATCAGATTTAGAATCAGATTCAACATTTGATAATAATGATTCGAATTAATTCAAGGGCATATTCGGAAACAGGAAGTTTAAACAAAGATTTTGGTAGGTAGGGAGTTAAGAACAAAAGAAACTTGGGATTGGGGAATTATTGCAAGTTTGCCCTTTTTTAAATTATAAAATTGTTTTAAAAAAAATAGTTTCTAAACAATTTATAACTCTAAAATATTTTTGTAAAATAGTTATCCAAACTCATATTTATTATTAAAAAAACATTTAAAACTTTTTATTAAAAAATTAGTAATAAAATATTTTTGCAAAATATTTTACATATACTTCTGCAAAATATTTTACAAATACTTGTCCAAACAAAATATTAATTTTGTCAATGTACATAAATCATCAACTGAAGCTCAGATTTTTAATTTTTTTTATTTAATGGTACAGTGTATCATTATTCTCGGTATAAATTATATTATCCAATCTCTCGTTGTAATGACCCGCACCATGATTACCTACTAATCAGATACTTAAGCATGAAATTAATCAATAAGTAATCATAATCAGAGATAAACTGCGGAAACTCAAATAACGTAATATCATCATAGAAAATCTAGTGGATGACCCCGCAATCCTGCTTTGGTCACTACCCAATCACCAGATCTCTAGAAGAGCTACCTGCATTCTCATGCTCCGTCGAATGGGATGTCCAGACAACAGAAAACAATTGGATGTGAGCATAAAACGCTCAGTATGATAGCACAGATAAACATATGTATATGATGCATGCAAATTAATGACCGGGAAATAACATCTGGGTAGGCAAATCAGAATCTACTCAGACTAGTGCCTAGGACATGAGATGTAACCTCGGTAAATCAAACCACTGCACCCAACCACTCACTTCTAATCGGACGTGGACCTAGGTAGTCCTCTGAAAACACTAAAGACGGAATGACCGGTCGGTCGAGTGACTTTCAGTGTCCCAAAACGTCCTAACAAGGGCTGAGCACCCTATAACACAGACTTATCTCGAAGAATATCCAAGCTCAATATGAAATGCACATGCAACATAATATATCAAAGAAGTAAAATATGGATCATGCATCCATAATAATCATGGCGCATAAATAATGTAACACATAAGCATGCATATCCGCTTGCAATCTCAATCATTATTTACGTACCTTTCTAAGGCAGTTCCTAGAAGTTCTCATCCAGGTTCCAAGCCTATCATGAAACACTATAATTCATAATAATCATTCATCATCTAACATGTTCTAAAAGCCTTAATTAAACTATAGCATACTCCTTATCTTTTATAAGGAGCTAGAGCCATACCTTCGTCCGTCTTCAGCCCACTGATGTCGAATGTCCCAA
The DNA here is from genome assembly GCF_033568475.1 of Henckelia pumila. Classification (NCBI taxonomy): domain Eukaryota; kingdom Viridiplantae; phylum Streptophyta; class Magnoliopsida; order Lamiales; family Gesneriaceae; genus Henckelia; species Henckelia pumila. The sequence continues at coordinate 123,082,618 of NC_133123.1, read as the reverse complement.
AGCTTAGGCACAGCCCTGCTACGACTCCTGGACAAATCGCCAAAGATCCACTTATTTGCCACTACTACGGACATTGTCCGTTATATAAAAATATACTAATTAAAAGTGAGCATCTCAACCCCTATTTATAGAGCACGATTGGACGCTCCGTACCCGGATCGAAGGTTGCGATATGCGCATGTATGCCACGTTCCTATTTCATGCATGAAGCTACGTGTTCAAGTTCTATTGCCAAGTGCATGGCATTACGATCGGACGCTTCGATCCCTCTTTGGATGATCCCTCTTCAGACGCTCCGATCGTCCCGTAGCATCCGATCTCCTTCCGCTGGCTCCAATCTCTTCAGACCATCCGATCTCAGTTCGGATCGTCCGAACTTGTCCAAGCTCATTTAAGCACATTTTCCACTTTTTGGATGTTCTGGGTCCGATTTCTTGGTCCGTTTAATCATATAAAAATCTTTTAATCATGTTTTATTAATCCTAACATGATTAGATAATTTAATCTTGTAAAATTGAATCGGGCTACTACACTCGTTTTTCTCGACATATTATTTATGCATCTATTAATTATTTATTTTATATCAATCAAATCATTAATTATTTATCTTACATCACTCAAATCATTGAATTTAAATTATTATGTTACCTCTTATAAATAATATATTCATATTTTATTTATTGTTAAAAGGACAAAATGATAATTTATCATTTCTATATAAAATTTAATTAATAAAATCAAATAAATTATAATCTATTAATCAAATCAAAAACTAAATTCATAATCATTTCTTCTTTATTTTTTATTAGATTACATTACTTATATATATTATTTATCATATTACTCCAACCAAATAAATGTATCTAATCATGTGAAGACTGAAAAGTTCAGAAGCACCTCCCCAACCGATGGAATTCAAAAAGACAAGCAGCTGATTTGGGAGAGGGTGTAACAACCATAGTAATAGTCATAGTAACGGAAAATGATGGAGAATTGTAACAGTCATTGTAACATCCATGGTAATGGAGATTAATGGATATTATGGATGATAAATGACTGTTAATAGGAGGCCTTTGGCAGCTATGTGAAGCCTATAAAAAGGGGATTAAGCTGATGGAAAAGAACATACAAATTCGAGTATATGCACTACCCAAGTTTCTGTCCAAATCCTGAAATTTTTAGCAGCAGAGAAAAAGTCATTCCCATCGTTAATGTGCTTTAAATACCCTATCCACTTTTCATATTATACTTACACATGTTTTAAATAACATATCCAAATTTTAGCCCAATCCAACGGTTAGATTTACCGTAAAGGCCTTCATAATAATACGTGGAAGATTCTAGGAAAGAAGGGAGCGACTCCAGTTTGTCGACCAAAAACGGTATCAAATGAATTCAAAGCCAATATTAACCGTTCATAATATTTCTTACATCCTTATGAACGTTCGGACCAAATTGGAGGTCGATCCGACGGTTCCAAATCCCAAAAAAATAATTCTTCAAGTTGACTAAATTTGTTGCATACAAATCCGAAAATAAGGTAAGTGGGTTTTTGTTTCTTTAAGCCATCTTTGTTTCAATTCGATGGAAATCATTGGGTCTTGTTTCTATTGGACTCTTTTTGTTAATTTTGATTCTCTAAGCATTATTCTAAGAAACCATCGAAATATTTGTATGGGCTTATTCTTGTTTGAAATCACCAAGTATCCGTTTCAAGTTTTGATCGTACACTGTTTGTTTTATGTCATTTGATTCAGTATATGTTTTGTTCCACATGAATCCTTTGTTATGCTTCATTTTGAAGTACCTTATGATTCGTTATGCATTCTTTTTCTAAGCCTTTGTTCAGATTCATTCTGTTCTTTTCGTTCCAATTGATACCCATGTGATATGTTCATTTGTGATGATTCTGATTTGAATAATGGCGCATTGAGAAAATCCTGTGAGGGAAAAGGCCCCAGAGGGAGCCTGTCTACGGGAAAAGGCCCAGAGGGAGCCCATGCATGGGAAAAGGCCCCAGAGGGAGCCCTTTTACAGGAAAAGGCCCCAGAGGAAGCTCAAAACCAGTAAAAGTCCATGGTCATTATGATAAGATATGAATAAATATATTTTTAAAAAAATGATGTTCATGTTTTGAAAACTCGATCGTACATTCCTCGTTTCATGTCCTTTGATTTCGTTTCATGTTTCGTTCTGTACGATTCCTCTGTTATGCAATGAGATCTTGAAATGCACTGTTAGGATTCAAATTAAGAAATGGTAAGAAAATTTCGAAAACATGATATGATAAGGCCCTGATGCGGTGGGTTATAATAACCGTTTAAGGCCTCGTTCCCTTAGAGGAGTAACAATTAGGGACTGATCAGTAGCCAAGATTAACGAGATGAATAACAGTGTTATGTCAAAGTTATGCTTAAGTTATTATTTGTCTTGATTCTTTGTTTCGAATTCTGTTTGTCTCATATCTTGACTCATGTTGCGACATGTTCTGGAACATGTCTTCTTTTGAATTCGTATCATGTACATATACATATTCGATATTTGTGTGTACGATTGGCCCCCACTTGCTGAGTGTTTTCCAAAACACACACCCCTTACTTCCCTCCCCAGATACGGGCGAAGATCAGTTGGAAGATGATGAACAACACGCATTTTGGGGTTGGTGATCAAGTTCAAGATATGAAAATTCAAGAATTTATTTCAGTTTTATTTCTTACTACGTTATTACTTCTGCACTTGTGTTCTTCAGTGTAAAAAAAGTTATGGTTTATGAAATAGACTGATTTTTGGCAAGATTTGTACTACGAGCCTTGTTGTTTCAATGTTAAATTGTTAAACAACGCCGATGTCAACTAGGCTCGGTTCTGGGGCGTGACATTTTAGTGGTATCAGAGCCGTCAGGTTCCATAATCCAGATGGGAAGAGCTTCTTGCTGAAAAAAATAAATAAATTTTAGTTGTGAAGCAGCCCTAGTTCAGATAGACCAGCTGGGACAATAGACCAATTGGGAGAGAAAGAATCCGATAAGACAAAATAGCTGGCTGATAGAATAGATTTGTTAAGAGTAATCTTATTCTAGAATGAACTTCAATTTTGTCTTTGAACGATTTATGGGATGTGCAAGTACTCCAATCAAGTTAGCTACAACCCGACACCAGTTAGCACAAAGAACGTGGATGAAGAAGATCCAATTGAAGTATACATGTCTGAAATGCGACATACTAAGATTATCACCAAAAGGAGAAATTTTTAAGTCATAGATCTGTTATACAATATCTTGTGTGTTGAGCTAAGGATAAAACCATTTAAGGATGATTCTAGTTAAGAGAAACTCAGTTAAAAGAATTTAGGTTTGAACTATCCTACTATTGGAAAATATGGTTCGAGATATATGTAGAGAAGAATTCAAATATTAGTGCTTCATCTAATAAGAATTTGGTAGGTAATCCTCATAGACAGAATTAAGAAAAGTTCGGCTAAAAGAAGCATGCCGATAAGATGGGTTTTTTTTTAGGAAACTTGATAGAACCAAGGTAATTAAGTAAATTTGGTTCAATTAGTAGAGATATGACAATAAGAATTTTTTTTATGAAGACTAATTTTATCAAAATTCCTTTTGGGTTTAAATAAGATCGGATCTTTTCCCCACTCAATTAATCTATTAAATTGATTTTTCTTTTCATCTTGCCCAAATTTTTAGACATTGTATCTGTCTATACCATATTTTGTATACATTTTTCTTTTTGTTTTCTTTCGCCTTCGATTATACATTTTGAGTAACACTTCTATTTTGTCAAGCCATCATTCATCTTGATCCAATAAGTCTGTTTGACAATATCGCCCTTTTTAGTTTTCTTGTTTCATTGTACATAAATCATTTCAGTTTTACCTCTGATATTCATATCAAAATTTGCTACTTTCCGACTTGCATTTTCTTTAGAATATATCCCTTTCGATTGTTATTATTTTACCCAACCATGTTATCCTGTCATATGATAAACTTTATATGATTATCAGCCTCACCTATTTGCTAATATATATTTTCACTCATAATCCAGATAACCCAATATTTTTTTTCTTTCCAAATATATCCATCATCCTAATTTTATTGGTTCGATTGGGTTATTTTGGAAATTTCTTTGACTTACAAAGTTTTGTACATCATTATTCAACTAGATTTATCTCTTCACATTTGATTACGTTACCTGATCATACCATTTGACGTAGCTAATTCATTTGTTTAACCGATATGGTTAATTTTTCTGATAATTCACCTATCCGAGCTTTTCATATTCACTTCCTCGTTTACATGATAAAATCCATAACGCACCTCTATTATCCAAATCATTTTACTTAGTTGCCAAAATCATATTGATTATACTAAGTTAAATTAATTTTCATTTCTTGTCTATCGTTAAGTTGTTTCAAATATCATAAATCTAGTCAATATTCTTATTATTCCATGATGGAAAATCTATTCAATTCCCTCCATCAGTATCACTTCTAAGATTCAAAAGTTTAGACTAGAATCCATTAATATTTTAAGTAGAGGTTAGGAAACTAGGCTACATATTAGAATTATAGTAGAAATTTTGAGAATGTTTACTTAGACTTAAGTTGGACTCATTTTGGGACGATTATTTATAATACTTTGTCGATAGAAATATTTAATATATGATTTCATATTTATAAAAAATTATTTTGGAGCTAGTATTCATTACATTATAGATAAAAAAAATTTAAAGTCATGATTGTAGAAGTTTAAGTTAGTTTGATAATATTGGATTATAAATCGACAAAATAAATGGGTTAATATGAAGAGACGACTGTTGGAGTTTGAAGTAGGCGAAAAGGCTTATGTTAAAGTCTCACCCATGAAAGGGGTGATCCGGTTCGGAAAAACTGGGAAGTTAAACCCGAGATATGTTGGACCATTCGAAATTTTGGACAAGGTGGGAACATTGGCATACAGGCTGGCATTATCACCAGATATGTCAAAAATTCACAATGTTTTCCATGTGTCCCAGCTAAAAAAGTACATCCCGGACCCAAGTCATGTCCTTGAAAGTGCACCCCTTATAATCGAAGGGAATCTAAATGAGGAACTTAAGTATGAAGGGGTTTCGATTCGAATTGTTGATAGAAAGAACCAAGTACTGAGGAGACGGACCATACTATACGTTAAAGTGCAGTGGTCTAATCATTCTGAAAGAGAAGCCACATGGGAACTCGAAGATAAGATGCGGAAACAATACCCTTACCTTTTTGAAGAGCAACTCAACTCAAGTTTCGAGGATGAAACTCTCAATCAGGAGGGTGGGATGTGAAGACTCAAAATTTCAGAAGCACCTCCCCAACCGATGGAATTCAAAAAGACAAGCAGCTGATTTGGGAGAGGGTGTAACAACCATAGTAATAGCCATAGTAATGGAAAATGATGGAGAATTGTAACAGCCATTGTAACATCCATGGTAATGGAGATTAATGGCTATTATGGAAGATAAATGACTGTTCATAGGAGGCCTTTGGCAGCTATGTGAAGCCTATAGGCTATAAATAGGGGATTAAGCTGATGGAAAAGAACACACAAATTCGAGCGTATGTACTACCCAAGTTTCTGTCCAAATCCTGAAATTTCAGCAGCAGAGAAAACGTCATTCCCATTGCTAAAGTGCATTAAATCCCATATTCATTGTTCATATTATACCTACACATGTTTTAAATAACATATCCAAATTTTATCCCAATCCAACGGTTATATTTACGTAAAAGGCCTTCACAATAATACGTGGCAGATTCTAGGCGAGAAGGGAGCGCCTCCAGTTTGTTGACCAGAAACGGTATCAAATGAGTCTTCAAAGCCAATCTTAACCGTTCATAATATTTCTTACATCCTTATAAACGTGCGGACTAAATTTGAGGTTGATCCGACGGTTCAATATTCCAAAAACATACTTCTGCAAGTTGACTGAATTTTGTTGCATACAAATCCGAAAATAAGATAAGTGGGTTTTTGTTTTTTTAAGCCATCTTTGTTTCAATTCGATGGAAATCATTGAGTCTTGTTTCTATTGGACTCTTTTTGTTAATTTTGATTCTCTAAGCATTATTCTAAGAAACCATCGAAATCTTTGTTTGGGTTTATTCTTGTTTGAAATCACCAAGTATCCGTATCAAGTTTTGATCGTACACTGTTTGTTTTATGTCCTTTGATTCCGTATATGTTTCGTTCCACATGAATCCTTTGTTATGCTTCATTTTGAAGTACCTTATGATTCGTTATGCATTCCTTTGCTAAGCCTTTGTTCAGATTCATTATGTTCTTTTCGTTCCAATTGATACCCATGTGATATGTTCGTTAGTGATGATTCTGATTTGAATAATGGCGCATTGGGAAAAGCCTGTGAGGAAAAAGGCCCCAGAGGGAGCCTGTCTACGAGAAAAGGCCCAGAGGGAGCCCATGCGTGGGAAAAGGCCCTAGAGGGAGCCCGTTTACAGGAAAAGGCCCCAGAGGGAGCCCAAAACCAGTAAAAACCCATGGTCATTATGATAAGATATGAATAAATATATTTTTAAAAGAATGATGTTCCTGTTTTGAAAACTCGATCGTACATTCCTCGTTTCATGTCCTTTGATTTCGTTTCATGTTTCGTTCTGTACGATTCCTCTGTTATGCAATAAGATATTGAAATGCACTGTTAGGAATCAAATTAAGAAATGGTAAGGAAATTCCGAAAACATGATATGATAAGGCCCTGATGCGGTGGGTTATAATAACTGTTTAAGGCCTCATTCCCTTAGAGGAGTAACAATTAGGGACTGATCAGTAGCCAGGATTAACGAAATGAATAACAGTGCTATGTCTAAGTTATGCTTAAGTTATTATTTGTCTTGATGCTTTGTTTCGAATTCTGTTTGTCTCATATCTTGACTCCTGTTGCGACATGTTCTGGAACATGTCTTCTTTTGAATTCGTATCATGTATATATATATATTCGATATTTGTGTGTACGATTGGCCCCCACTTGCTGAGTGTTTTCCAAAACACTCACCCCCTTACTTCCCTCCCCAGATACGGGCGAAGATCAGTTGGAAGATGATGAACAACACGCATTTTGGGGTTGGTGATCAAGTTCAAGATATGAAAATTCAAGAATTTATTTTTGTTTTATTTCTTACTACGTTATTACTTCTGCACTTGTGTTTTTCACTGTAAAAAAAGTTATGGTTTATGAAATAGACTGGTTTTTGGCAAAATTTGTACTACAATGCTTGTTGTTTCAATGTTAAATTGTTAAACAACGCCGATGTCAATTAGGCTCGGTTCCAGGGCGTGACAAATCACACCTATCGTAGCAACCGAACCCAACCAATTTTTATGATATATACATAATAAAGTACGAATTATTGGATCAAAGCAGCCTATCATGACCTTAATGTGTCCAAATCAAGAAGTTGATTTTTTAAAAAAATCTATACCTTTTTTAAAGAAATTTTTTCCAAAAAAAATTCTTAAACAGTAGAGTTCGATAAGCCATAAAATAGGTTTTATTTTACCACCACTCATGCGATACATTTACATAATCCTCTCCTGCATTGTCGTAGATGCCAAAATTGAAAATTAAGGAGTACTAGTTAGTATTAATTACAATCTCATCTCATATATTCCTTTTTAGATAGATATATATGATATTTTTTCAACTATATAATAGCGTAATGAGTGCGTGTAAATTGTAATGTAAAGGAATACTAATGCTAAAAATACATCCCTATATAATTAGATATTATAAAAATTGAGTAATTGACTATAAAAATTTCCTCCATTGCTTTTTTTTTTTAGAAAAAAAAAAAAAAGAAGAAGAAAAGACAAAAGGTTGTTTAAGCATTCGAGATGTACACAGGTCTATTAGCATTGATGAATTAGTTTGGCGATTTAAATGTATCATTGATTGAATCTCAGATATATTGGTGATTGTAATAGCTACTCAGTTGATTTTGTTCGATAGTTGGGCATGGTGTTAGTTTCCATAGTTTATATACTGGTACAACTTCGAGTTTTATTTGTTTGTTTGTTTTTTTAATTATAATTTAATATGAAATTTTAACAAATTCTAATAATTTGATGAAAGCATAGGTTTTTTCTCCCGTAAGTTCTAGCACATGTATCGAAGTAAGTTAGTTCAAATATTTGACATCTTAAATCTGAGTCTAACTCAAAAAAATTAAATCTTTTTTTATGAATTGTATATATACATATATAATTAATTTGAATAAATTTTTTTTGAACCAGATAATTAATTTTCCCTTAATTTAAATATATAGATTGTATTTTACACGTCAGTTTCTAAAATAAAATACTTTTAAATTTTTTTTTGAACTCAAAATACTTTTAATTATATCTCTATATTTCCATAATTATTAGACTATTGGCCGATTCCATAATTACTGACTGAGTACATTAAAAGGAAATAAGTGAAGGAATTGTTAGTGGTTAATTTGAGTGCACTTAATATAAGATATTAAGTCAAACTTTTCCCTGATCCTCACCCTTGAATTGACAATATAAAACGACACCATATCAACAATTAATCACATAATTATTTCCTTAATCTGCATGCCCGGATATTCCTTTTCCTTCTTCGATCCTTAATTATATCTTATTCTGATCCCATGGAATCATTAATATATCGTGATAAATATAGTAATTATCCAAGCACGCATCTTAATTAATAACAAAATAATTTTAAATTTTTACATGCCAATCATAATTAATAAACGCAAGAAATTAATTTCAAATTCCTCTATAAATTACCATGCAGTTAATCTCTCATGGTACCTAACACACCATATATCCAAGTCGAAGTTTCTGGCCAAAAGTTCATATTTATTTATTTAATATTAACCTTAGTTAGGTTCTTTTTTTTCCTTTAACAAGCTGGTGTATATTATCATGGAGCAGATTCACGCAATTTTGTTCGTCATCAGTTTCTTGTTCATCATTCATCCAGGTACGTACGTAACAAAGATTTCGCTAACTCGGGGTCGACTGTAAGACGAATCGAGTTTGCGAGCAGGCTCATGAACTTCGATTCCATCTTGAACTATTGTTCAAGAGTTCTTAGATCACGATATTCTTATATATATATATATAATCATTACATTTTGATATTTTTATAAAAATTAGTGTCAAGGATAAATTATCACTATATATATACATTCAAAATATTATGTAAATTAACATATATCATAAAGTATATATAAACTATACTTTTGTTTTGTCATTGACAATATAATCTATTAAATCAATAATTTTTTTTCCTATTACTACTACATACATTGATATATATAATTTTATTTTATTTCCTTTGAACTATGATTTTTAATTAATTTGTTACTTTCTTGAAGGTGCCCGGGCTATTGGTGTCAACTACGGACTACTAGGGGACAATCTTCCAGCGCCAGCAGATGTTATATCAGAACTACGGGCAAGAGGCATCTCAAAGATCAGAATTTTTGAACCAAGGCCAGACGTGCTGACGGCCTTAAAAGATTCCGGTATATCGGTCATAATCGGGACAAGGAACGAAGACCTCGTGGCACTTGCATCCGACTTATCCGCGGCTCAGTCATGGGTCCAGACCAATGTGGTTCCATACCAATCATCGGTGAACATCTTATTCATATCAGCAGGAAATGAAGTGATTCCAGGGGGCCTAGCGGCCTACGTGCCTAGCGCGATGATGAACCTCGACTCGGCCCTGACTGCAGCCAACTTAGCCATACGAGTTAGCACGGCAGTCTCCATGCAAGTATTAGCAGCATCATATCCTCCGTCTCAGGGCGTCTTCTCGGCCGAAGCTAATCTTGTGATGGCTCAAGTAGTTGCTTTCTTGGCATCCAAAAACAGCCCTCTACTTCTTAACGTGTACCCGTTTTTCGCGCGCGCTGGAGACCCTGCCAACGTCCCTTTGGACTATGCCCTGTTCCAGGACTCTGCTTCCCCTGTTTCTGATTATCCATTCGTCTATCACAACCTGTTTGATGCTATGGTGGACGCGGTACACGCCGCGCTGGAGAAGGTCGGAGGAACGTGCGTGGAGATTGTCGTCTCCGAAACCGGATGGCCTACCGATGGGTCTAGTGATGCAACTGTGGAGAATGCACAGAGATATGTCAACAATTTAATTCAACATGTATCGTCGGGAGCAGGGACGCCAAGGCGGCCTGGAAGGGACGTTGAGACGTACATTTTCGCGATGTTTAACGAAGATCTTAAGCCCGGAGGAGTGGAGCAGCACTGGGGACTTTATTACCCAAATCTGGGTGAAGTGTACCATGCTAACCTATGAGCGTTGGTGATGCCTTGACAAGTTAGCAGCAGATAAAACGTAGTTTTAGGACATATTAAGTTATAGTGATATACTGGGAATAATTTCATCTAGCTAAATATTATTATGTAAGAAATCATCGGATTAATCTTCCCCCTTTGTTACAGCCGTACAAGAGGGATTATTACCTTGTACGTGTGTCTTTAAGATGTCTGATGAAGCTATAAATCGAAAATATTGCAAATTAAGAAGATTTCAAAACTTTTGACAAGAGAGAGCCGAATCAACAACGAATAAATACACGAGAAGAGATGTTATTGTTACCTTTGGGCTTTTAGATATCTCCTGGGCTTTACAAATGTAAAACAATACATATATAGCCTAAATAAATTATACGTTATATTTTAGTAATTAAACCGTAATGAGTACATGTACAGATCGGGGCCCTGTGAGCAAGGCCCAGGCCCAATTTTATTTATTACTTTTTTATTTTTATATAATTTTTTTACAACTTCGAGATTAACTTCGGTGATTCAAAACTAATATATATGTCAGTTTATATACAGAAGTCATTGACTTAAAAAAGCACTTAAATAAATTTAGTTTTTTAAAGTATTTTAATTAAAAAAAAGCAAAAACGGTTTTAGCGTTTGAATAAATGTTGAAAAATTAATTTTTTAAATAGAAAAAAAAAAACAGAAGCAAAAAAACCAAAAAATTTTTGCTTTTAAAAAAGCACTTATTTGGAATTAAATAATTGTTTTTTTCAAAATAACTCTTATAATCAAACGCTTAAGTTTTAAGAAAAAATATTTTTAAAAAAAAAAAAAAGTGACTTCCGTAACCAAACGCACTTGTGTGCCCACGTACACATTAGAATAAGATTCAATCCCCAACCCGTCGGAGCCGAAAGGGGGTTTCCGGCGTGAATTAAGGAACACCGGCCAACTCCCAAGTCGTGGTTGGTATTGGAAGAATTGAGCCCCATCTTGTTTGAATTTGAACTCTAGCCCTTTCTATTTTCCGCAATCATCGTCGTCCATATATACGCCACCGGAAACGGGCTAGCTAGAGACCACACCGTGGATTGCATGCCAAACCAAGACGACTCCAGTAGTGGTCTGGTCTGAATCAACTGGGTCTAATATTTCATTATTTTTCATCTTGAAAGTTGTATGCTTTTCAGTTACCTCAATTCAAATTATTCAAATTGGTAGTTGCACCTAGAATAGAATACTAGTGACAATATTATAAAATTTAATTATTTTCAAAGTAATTAAAAAAAAATCATTCCCTTTTTATGACAACCTAATTATTATTTTCGGAAAAGATCAAGCAACGTGATTAAAATTAGATATATATCTCATGAGATGTGTCAATCCGACTCATATATATCTACAGTCAAAAATATTTTTTATATTTTTCATGAGTCGGGTCAAATATGATATCTGTCTCACAAAATTGACTCTTGCGATCCTCTCACATAATTTTTTGTGCAAGATTAATCGCCTGAATTTCCACGATACGACGGAAGAGATTTAGAGAAAAGAAACCAATAACATACAACAATGTTAAGTTTTTTTTTTTTTTTTTTTTTTATCTTTGAGTTCTATAGCAAACATATTGAAAATCCTGTTAATGAGAAGCTTTTGAATCTACAATGAATATGTATCTAATTAATTATTATGTATTATTTTGGTTCTCCTAAAATAATAATAATAATTCTGGTGGGCGTAAATTTTTGGCTCCACCACTGTGTGTAAGACCCGTTACTCAATCCATACCCGTGAAGATTCGTAATTTAATACACATATATTTAACCTAATACTTGTTTCCTCGCACATGATAAATTAGATCCTACATGTACAGACACTATCCCAAAGAATATCTAAAGGTGGAGATTTATTAATACATGTAGAGTCTATTATTTTTTCAGTGGACCTCACATATATCGATAAATTTTATCCTTAGATGTGCTATTAACGCAGTGCATATACAAATAGAATGAAATTTTCTAACACATACGTACCAGCCACCAAATAGGTCACGTGCCCATTAGACCCCGACCCAGCTGTGCCATCGGCCCATCCTAACTTGATGTGATCAACATACTAACATTTTTTTTTCTGAGATGAAGAAACATAATTTCAGGAGAGAGTGATCACACTTCAGATCCATTTTGAACCAAGTTCAAACAAACTAGGTCTTAAAATAGTACTCCAATTTTCCGGACGAGCTTAGTTGGCATGAATCGACCTGTTCGACAACCCATTTGGATGGGAGTCCGTATCATCCTAGCTAGCTATAACTTGTTTTTATACATATTTTTTTTAATTAAAAAAATGAACATAAAAACAAAACAAAATTTGTCACTATGCGATAATCTTCTTTGGTTAAAATATGACCCAAATGTTTTTTTTAATAACAAAGATGTGTAATGAGTTTAGAGCAGTCAAAATGGATCGGCAGAATGGGACAACCCGTAACCCACAAAAACCCGTCAGTTGGTGGAGTGGAGCGGGCCGGCCTATCATTTAAGCGGGTTGCGAACTTATCAAACCACCCGCCTATTTAGCGATGCGGGGCAGGCTAACCCACTAATTTTTATTTATATTTGGCGGGTTTGGTTCGCAACCCACCACTTGAAAAGGCGGGGCGGGCCGGCCCACTATTTAGACAGGTTTAAAATTTGTCAACCCAACCCACATAAATAGCGGTACGGGGCGGGCCGGCACACTATTTAGGCAAGTTGAAACCCAGTGGACCCAAGCCACTTTGACAGCTCTAAATGAGTCTAATAACGGACAAATCGAATCGTTTTGAAGTTACAATCAAGATCGGCTCCCCGATTCGGGCTTCAGTGTTTACGATCAATCGGAGTTAATAATCAGTTGGAAGGTGTCGGAGTGCAATAATTATCTCTGCTAGGATAGAGCGAATGAAACGTTCATGGTGTTTAGACTGTTGTGCGGTTAATTTAAAAAATTTAAATTACACAATTATCATTAACTATAATTTTTGATAAAAAAGAAAGTGCTCGATCCTACATAAGTAAATGAATTAAGTAAGTTGATTTGCAAGGTCATGTGATTAGCTAGCAAGTGGTAGTGATGGAGAGTGGGAGTAGCATGGTGACCACAGAAAAGAAACATAAGAGGAAAAGTGGATAAAGGAGGATGATGAGCAATTCTCATGAAAGTTGACAAATCCTAGATACAATACATGATTTTCACTACTTTTGATCTCCGAAACGATGCACTAAGTTTTAGGCAGCAAAGCGAAAACAAAGAGGCCCCATGTGGAACGTATCAAAGGGACAAGCCAATGTGAGTGCACATCTCAACAAAAGATTGTGCATGCATGGGTTGGGACATTAGATGCTCTCGTGAAAGCTCCTTAACTAACACCAAGCACCTCACATGACATGCAATCGTGCACGTGTGTGGGGGTATGCTCGTTCGCTTGCTCGCCCTTCAATTATTACTATATCTTGTTTATTTTCTTTTTTTTCGACGGTGGAAAATAACTTCGATTTTGATTTATTTAATATATTTTTCGTTCTGTTCGTAAGCTTTTAGTATTTTTTTTTCATCAGTGTAATTGATCGTTAGCCCTATCTTAGTATTATCTAGCTAGAAACATGTTGGTTAAGTCTATGGTGGGATTGGCACCCCTCGATTTGTTTATTGAAAATTTTATTTTGATTATTAAAAATTTGTCAATCTTTGAAATATAGTAATAAAAAAAATAAAAAAAAAAGAAATCTTGATTAGTTTTACTACGATTATTATTATTTATGACTAATGAAGGTAGGGAGACATGAGGGACCTTACGAGCACTCACTACTATGAATTCACACAAACAACACTTGATCGACCGACCAATAGTCACAAGTGGAGGCATATGCTTTTACCCACTTTATTCACCATTTTATTTTGTGCACTCACTTCTCATTTTCACTATATTTATTGCGTTGACGATTGACGATTGACGATTATGCAGCTCTTCCGAAATTTATTTATTTATTTTTACTTTTGAGTAATTATTATTGTTATATAATATATATATATATATATATATATATATATATATGTATGTATATGATGTCTGTTGTTGTCTCCATCTCGTCTATATCTTAAATACGTGCGAGTTTTTTTTTCATATTTTCGGACAATTTATGTAGTAATTAATTCTTATATTAAATTAATATGTTATTATTAATAATAAATATTTATGGTGACTAGATTGGTTAAGGAAAGGTCTGATCAAATATAGCCACCCAGACACCCACATTTATTTATTTATTTATTTAGTTATATATATATATATATATATATATATATATGTATATATATATATATTTATTTTGATACCGTGAATAACCACTGTGGATATTTTTATATGAGCATCGATTGAGATGAAGCTTGTGGATATTTTTATATGAGCATCGATTGAGATGAAGCTTTTGACATTTAATAAGTAGACGTCATCTCAATCAATGATCAAATAGGTGTTCAGTGTTAGAGCTTACAAAATAGGTTAGACATGTTGGGTTGACCTGCTCTACCCTACTAAATAGATGGGGTTTGGGTTAATAATTTTTCAATGCGTCCAAATGGCGGGCTGTCCAAGTGATGTGTGATGGGTTGTCGGTCAACCCGTCCCAATCCACCAAATAGAACTAAAAAAAATTGGCGGGCTGGCCCATCTCACACCATCAAATATACGTGTTTGGTTGTTAATTTCTCGACAAGACCAAATGACAAGCCGTCCTGGGCTGCTCGCAATCTAGCGGATTTTGGTGGGTTGTAGGTTGGCATGTCCGTCGACCCGTTTTGATAGCTTTATCCATAGTTAACAATATCTACCGTATGCACCTATGTGAATTCGGTTTGAAGTGATATCATGCATATCCAATAAGTGGTCACTATCTGAACAGATGCTCACATAGGTGTTCACAGTTGATGCTTACTTTTACTAACCCAACTTTGTGACACCAATTAATTTTTTCGCAAATATATATGTCAACTCAAAAATGTAATATCTTTACATTTAATTAAAAAAAATAATAAAATCTTATTTTAGTAAAGTTATAATTTAATAATAACTGACTGCCAGTAGTATCTCACCAACTTTCAAAAATTCAAATGTTTACACATTGTGTCTTTTAGGATTAAACCAACACTTCCAAGTCAAGAACACAACAAGAATAACAATGCAAGTATGTGTGTTTATCAAGAACCAATCGATCGACTAATCGAATCACCACACTAACATTTAAGAGCTATCAAGAAACTAAGAACGCAATCGAGATTACGTGGTTCGGCCAAGAAATGACCTACATCCACGGAAAACCAGCAGAAACACCTTTATTGATTGTAATCCAAGATGAAGTTATTTACAAGATCAATGAATCAATGAAGAACAAAGCACAATAGACATTCTATATAATGATCTCATTTACACCGTGCATCAGCTGAAGAATTCAATGGCTTCATGATGATTGATCTCCCAATTTCCTTCGAACTTGCCTTGTTTTTCCCGGAGAGAGTTCCTCTTGATCTGTATCGAGAGTTCTTGTATCCTATCTTTTTCTTAACTGCCTCAAGCCCCTTATATTGTTTCAGCAAATCAGGATTGATACATCCAACTTGTTAGCTGATTTCTTTACCATAAGTTTTGTAGTGACCCTGCATGGAATCACCTACTAACTGGCAACTAATAGCATGCATTAAACTTAATACAGCAAAATACTTAACAGAGTAAAACGTGCGGAAACATAATCCATAAATTACATATCAGCTTAATAAAATATATCCAGGCTTAATACTGTAGTGATACAACCATATCGAAAAACTTAAAAGAAAACATTATACAGCTATATCGAATCCTGCTGTGTAGTAGCCCGTATCCAAAACTAATGATTAATGAGTAATTAATCGTATAATCATGTTAAGACTAAGTAAAACATGATTAAGAAAATTCCAGATGAATTAACGGACTTCGGAAATGGTCAAGAGGGTCCCAAGACTCGAGCAAGATCGGAGCCACCGATCTAGGATCGGAGCTTCCGATCTTGGTGAGTTCGGAACCACATCGAAAGCAAGGAGATCGGAGCTTCCGATCGGCGATCGGAGCTTCCGATCGGCCGGCGGTGACAGGTGTGTGGTTGCATGTAAAGGAATTGGCGCGTGGCGATCGGAGCTTCTGATCTGCGACGTTCGGAGCTTCCGATCGAGGAACGGAGCTTCCGATCTATGCCTATAAATATGAGGTCCGAGCTCCTCATTTCTTGTCAATTCCGAGTTCCTCTCCTTCGCCTGCAAGGCTCTATTTAGGGCTTTGGGTACTCTTATTTTAGAGTTGGAGTAGGGAACATATTTTAGTATAGTCAGACAGTGTCTGACACAGTAGCGGAGCAGTGCTCGAAGCTGTGGAGCTGCAGCAGGGGTGTACCCCTAGTTGCGGGATAGTCGCCATCAGTGGGCTGACGACGGACGCAGGTATAGCTAAGGTCTCCTTAAATTATTTAGGAGTATGCAATAGCTTAGTTAAGGCTTTTAGAGCTTATTGAATGATGCATGGGTATTTGCATTGCAGACTTGATGATAGGCTTGGAACCTAGAGTGGGACTACTAGGACTGCCTAAGAAAGGTACGTAAGTACTGACTGAGATTGCCAGCGGATATGCATACTTATATGTTGCATTTATGTGTTTGCATGTTATTATTGTTATGCGGCATGTGCATATCATCTTGTGCCTGTACATCTGTATATCTTTCGAGATGAGCCAGTTAGGGTTGCTCAGCCATGTTAGGACGTTTGATATCGAGTACCCTTAGGTACTGATACCTGAAGGACTCCATGGTCCGCGTTCATGATTCGGGAATGAGTGGTCGCACACAGTGGTTAGCTACCCCGATGTGACGAGCTTATATCCCAGGTGCCAGTCTGAGCAGTTCGTATACAGTTATCCCAGATATGGATACCCGGTCATTTGCATGCATCATATTTGTATGTTTATCCGTGCTTTCGTATTGAGCTTAGAGCTCACATCCAGTATTTTCTTTGTATCTTGATATCCTATTCGACGGGGCAGGTGTAGGTGCAGGATTGAGCACCAAGAGCCTGGAAGAGCCAGTGACCTTGAAGACAGCAGTATTTAGCTGTAGGATTTTATCTAAGTAATTCGATTGGGTTGTATAAATCGAGTTTGTTAGCCGGTTGTATTCTTCCGGTCTGCTTGTATTTAAGTCTTCCGCAGCGATTTTATTTAATGCATGCTTAATTATGCTCTTAACTCTGATTAGGTAGTGGATCCGGGTCGGATCGCTACATTTATGGTATCAAAGCTGCATGCAAGGGACTTAGGAAATTGATAATAAGACTTCTTGATTATCCTTGTAGGATTTATTGAGGCCTAGCGAAAGAAGATTTTTTCTTCATTGCCGAGGTTTGCGGCATAAGTTTTTACAATAAGGAATGCAGCAGTGATGAGAACACCAGTAGTAGCATATCGATAGATAGACTGACTGTTGTGGACAGTTCATCATTCGATGCATTGGAATGCTGATCGAAGAATATATGGATTCCAGCCAAAGAAGACTGGAAGAGAAGATTGGGTATATCGCGTCAGATATCTCTGAGGGCTTTTTGGAACGAATGGTGTATAATAACCCATGTGGTTTCAGTCCAAAGAGATTCTCCACTCGTAGCTGGAGAGATTGTCAGATAGACCTTCACAGGAGATACCTTGAGTGCCTAAGGCATGACAGGTTTTGAGCGTAAGGTCATGGTTTTGCCGGTATGCTTGTATCGATGCTTTTGGTAGGCATACGGGAAACTTCATGTTCAAAAGCATGATTTGGGTACAAGAAGAACGCTGATGGTAGATCGTGAGCAGAAGAAGTCGACTGACATGCACTGATGCAGAGCATAGCTGGTTAGCTATCACGTGCCATTTCTCCGGAGTTCTTCGCTGGAGGACATGTAGAGAGACTTGGACGGAAGTATGCTTGTATCGATGCGTGTGTCGATTGGAAGCTTCATGCTCAAGGAGCAAAGACAAGTTCGATGATTTTAAATACTGTATTGATGTATTTGTAAACAGTATTTTAGTTGCAATATATCATCAGAATTTGGTTGTATCATATCAAGTTATTGGATGTACATGTTGTTGTATTTTCGGAATACTGTAATGATATTACATGGAATTGTAATAAAAAAATTGTACAAACTTGAAGTAATGATACATGTGTTACTTATTCAGCAATTCGTGATTGATTGCAAGTAATTTTATAAAGTTTGGCTTGGAATTAGTTGACTAATCAACTAGGATAGCTCATGGATTTTGAGTAAGCCAGCGGTAACGGATTGACATGTGGTTAGTCTAGGTGTTTTCCTAGGATTGACCTAATTAGTCGTTCGACTGGGTTAGTGCCAGTGATGAGGTGATTCATCTGGGGGCATGGGAATTTTGATCTTGTTTGAAATTTTGAGTTTCGTTCTAGGTTGTTTCCGTAGAACAGTAGCCTGATTGACCTTCATAGGTTGGGAATTCGTGATGATGGGATTTCATCAGGAACAAGTTGAGTATATATCGAGAGTTGTGGACTATGACCATGACTAGACATGATGGAGCGCGACCCTATGCCAGTGTTACTCTGGGAGTCTTTCGTACTTCGGAGAATTCCTGGAAGCCTTCGTGCTTCAGTATTGGTGGTGGGAAGGCTACCTAGTCTAGAGTTTTGGTAACAGTCACGACGGGGTATGACATTGGATTAAATGCCTGGTTAGGTATCAGCGGTTTAGATATCGACTGACTGTCGTCAGAGATATTGGCTTGTAGTTTTGTCATAAGGACCAGTCTTGGAGGGATTTCCTTGACAAGTGCATACTCTGAGCAGATAGTTCTAGCCTATTGGATACTGCTAGACTAGTGGATCTAGTCGGTGTTGGATGCTCTTGTGATAGGGGCTATCCAAGAGATGGCTTTGTGAACTGTATGGAACATTTGACTCGGGGATGAGTATTTGTTTTTCAGCAAAGATAGTTTTCTTCAGTGATAGATTATATCTGATGCTAAGGATTGTACATGACTATTTGAGGCGTGAGGATAGCGTGAATTAAGCCAGTGTACTCTTGGTGGTGATTTCAGGTGGGACACCATGGCAAGTAACCTCAGTTTCGATTTGTTGCAGTCTTAGCAAGAAATATAGTTATCAGGAGCATGTTCAGCGATAGCTGGAATCTTTCGGAATTGTATTGCGGCTTGGGTTGAACAAGTCCTTATGATCATCTTGAATGAATATAGATAGTGGATAGTATGTCTAGACTGGTGCAGGTTTAGCACTAGTGATTACTTGTAACTGTTGTCTGACTCTGTCAAAGATGAGTGATTGAATCAGCTGTGATTCTTTTGATTCCAAGTATTTGGGATCTGCGGACGTGTGGCAGTGAGATCATCGATATTGATCGGCCATGAGAGTTTCATTGATCTGTGATTGTCTGATTAGGGTTGATATCGTCAGGCAGAGCGAGAGCTACAGTAGATCAACTTGATCAATCAGATTATTCCAATCGGTACTGATTGAGATGTAGTGAATCAAGAAGTACTGGGAATAGTACTATAAATATGGTATGCTTTGATATAGCGATTCAAGTGCATTTAGGGAATTCTTTAGTTGCTAAGGAATCTCCAGGGATGCGAGAATCGGGGCTTTTTGGATTCTGCAGATCATGAGAATAGTAGGTTGGCTCTTGTAATCATTTTCTAGTTAATAGCATTACTGAGATTACCATTGACGGATTTTGATCTGAACATTGCTTGGTTTTAGCAATGATTTATCCAGTTTGCGGAAATAGGATTCAGTGATTGTCCCAGGATTGTCAGTGGACAAATTTTGGGGACTGTTGGTCAGAGTGTTTTGCTTGGGGTGCTTCCAACAGATTTCTCGAGAGTTGTTCTTGAGAGAAGATTCGGCAAGTGCTCATGGATTTCAATGAACATTAGCAGGTTAGCATTAGTTGTTTCATGGGACGAGACAGCAGCTGAGACTTGTGTTTTTGAGTCTGGCAGGATTTTTGTCACTGATATCCCAGTGCGTTTTGATATGATGTGTCATTGAAAGGATTAGATAACGTAATTGCCACTAGTATTGATAGATTTTGTGCGGGATCAAGGTGAATCAGTTTGGTTATCCCCGCTAGTGAGCCAAGGATTTGGTTATCTGGAATAGGATAACCGGAATCCTTTTCGTCGATACTATCTCTAGTTTCGAGATAGAAGTAAGCATTCGATATAGGCTACTAATGCTGAGGGTGGTGTTGGTCCATCTGAGGGTTTCAGCAGGATGGCAGTGAATTTCGAGGCGACGAACTCGAAGGATGCATTTAGACAAGAAATTGTGTATAAGGATTTTGTCACAATTGGGGTTAGAAATCTCTGTTTGCTAGTTGTTGTTCTTTGGGAACATTCGTTGGCCAATGGCAGGGTGAGTACTGAAAGTACGTACTATGACGCCAGGAATTGTCAGGATTTTGTTGTTATCCATGGAAGGATGACTAATACGATTGAGTAGATGCTATCTACGATAGCGGGATTCAGATCAAGTTTTATCGCAATCAGTCTGAGGATTTCAGATGGTTAGAGTGGTGGAAGTGATGCGATTGCTTTGCGAACTGGTGGCCGGTAGTTGCCATTTCTATACGCATAAGGTACTATTTTGGAAAATACATTTTATCCTTCGTGATAAAAAGTAACCCACACGAGTTCTTGGAAAAGGGATATCTAGGATTTGACCGAGAGTCGAATCTAGATCGATTTGTTTAGAGCTTTGCGATAACGTCAAGGGATGCGATGTTACCGTTAGACCAGTGAAATACATTGTGTCGTATCTTGTTTTCTCGTGGGCAGCGATGAAGTTCGTACATGTCTAGAGATAGCTGATGATTAGTTACGATCTTAGAAGGAGTGTCATCGCTAAGATTTGTAGGTAGTGTGACTGATTCAATGAGCAAATTGGACCGAATGTGCCGTGTCGTTGCGATTAACGGTGGATAACTGACGGAAGTCAGTAGTGTGACACAATTTTAGCAAGGATTGGGGTTGTCGAAGGTTATTCGAACCAATGTTTTGAACCGAAACTATTAATGAATTGGACGAATGGTTTATACTATATTCCCGGGGTTTACTCTAGATTTCGAGGACGAAATCCTTTTAAGGTGGTGGGAATGTAGTAGCCCGTATCCAAAACTAATGATTAATGAGTAATTAATCGTATAATCATGTTGAGACTAAGTAAAACATGATTAAGGAAATTTCAGATGAATTAACGAACTTCGGAAATGGTCCAGAGGGTCCCAAGACTCGAGCAGGATCGGAGACACCGATCCAGGATCGGAGCTTCCGATCTTGGTGAGTTCGGAACCACATCGGAAGCAAGGAGATCGGAGCTTCCGATTGGCCGGCGGTGACAGGTGTGTGGTTGCATGTAAAGGAATTGACGTGTGGCGATCGGAGCTTCCGATCGGGGAACGGAGCTTCCGATCTGCGACGTTCGGAGCTTCCGATCTGCGAAGTTCGGAGCTTCCGATCGAGGAATGGAGCTTTCGATCGATGCTTATAAATATGAGGTCCGAGCTCCTCATTTCTTGCCAATTCCGAGTTCCTCTCCTTCGCCTGCAAGGCTCTATTTAGGGCTTTGGGTACTCTTATTTCAGAGTTGGAGTAGGGAACATATTTTAGTATAGTCAGACAGTGTCTGACACAGTAGCGGAGTAGTGCTCGTGTAGCGGAGCAGTGCTCGAAGCTGTGGAGCTGCAGCAGGGGTGTACCCCTAGTTGCGGGATAGTCACCATCAGTGGGCTGACGACGGACGCAGGTATAGCTAAGGTCTCCTTAAATTATTTAGGAGTATGCAATAGCTTATTTAATGTAGTGACCCTTACCCGGATCACCTACTAAACAGAACTTATGCATGCAATTAACTTAATTAAACAGATATCAGAATAAAACTGCGGAATCCAATAACATTATACAATCCCAAGTAAAGGAATCTGTAATCATCCAATAATATACAACCAAATCGAATAGCTGTATAAACCCAAACAACAGTAATAAAACCCAGACGAAGCTCCAGCTGGCCAACCACTGACTAGCCCCTCCTGGATCCACCCTCCTCGTCCAATCGCAAACCTGCCCCATGGAATAGGGTGTTCAGAAAATACAGAGTACGAGACGTGAGCATAAAACGCTCAGTGCGAGAGTATGAGTATACATGCATGCAAAGTGAACTCCCTATAGACTCGAGGTCAAGGATCAGATAACAGAGACAGACCGGGCCCTGGTATGTAGCACGCTGTGCCGTCGCTTCAGGAGGTGGCTTCCATACCGAGATAATCGTGGATACGCCGGACCCAAATCGATGGAAGTCCATCCACTAACAGGATAGGGTACAACCCTACTACAGACATCTCGAAGGAGATACAACAAGATGCAAATGAATGCAGCATAATATCATGGCATATAAATCATGCAGTCATATAATACATGCATACTCAGTCAGGATATCTCGAACAGTACTTTCGTACCTCAAAACAGTGAAAGCTCTACCAACTCTAGGTCCACGCCTATAGTCTGCTCTACACTGCCAAATGATACTACTATCATTAAAGTGCTCTAAAAGCCTTAACTAAGCTATTGCATACTCCTAAATATTTATAGGGAGCAAAGCTATACCTTCGTCCGTCGTTAGCCCTTTGATGTCGATGCCTCCAGAACTTGGGCACGACTCCGCTACGACTACCGAACGCCTCTCCGACCTCCGGACCAAGCCTAAGAAGACTAGAACAGCTCCAAAAGGACTAGAAAGGAAAGGAGAACTCGGAATTGGCAAATGAAAGTGAAGTCTCGGCCTTCTATTTATAGACAACGATCGGAACTTCCGATCCTTGATCGGAACGTCCGAACCTCGATCGGAACGTCCGATCCTGTCATCGGAGCTTCCGAAGATCCTGATCTGCCACGTGTCAAAATATCACTTGATGACTCCGGATAGGGGTGATCGGAGCTTCCGGTCCTGATCGGAGCTTCCGATCCAACCACACGTCATGCCTGACGTAATAACATCGGTGCCTCCGATCGCTTATCGGAGCTTCCGATCCTGTTCGGAGCTTCCGATCGTGCCTTCGGAGCTTCCGATCCGTCCGATACCTAATTCAATTAATTAGCATTAATCCTTTAATTACTCAATTAGGGCACGGGCTACTACATTCTCCCCCACTTAAGATATTTCGTCCTCGAAATCAGATCTTAAGTACCGAATGCAAATACAGAAATCAGAAACATTCTTTATTCAAATCAAACGTTTACAGAGTTTGCAACTGAATACAACTTAAAGAATGAAATCAAAACAACTCAGGATGGTCTTTACGCATCCTGTCCTCAAGCTCCCAAGTAGCTTCCTCAGTGCCTCGGCGCTGCCACTGAACTAAAACTAAAGGAATGACTTTGTTCCGTAAAACCTTATCCTTATAATCAAGGATGCGAAGAGGTTTCTCAACATAAGTCAAATCCTTGTCTACCCGAACCTCAGACCGCTGCAGAATATGAGATTCATCCGCCACATACCGCCGCAACAGAGATACGTGGAAAACGTCGTGAATGCTGGATAGATGCGGTGGCAAAGCTAGTCGATAAGCCAAATCGCCAATGCTCTCTAAGATCTCAAACGGACCGATAAATCTGGGAGACAACTTGCCCTTAAGGCCAAATCTGAGAATCTTGCGAAAAGGTGACACTCTAAGAAACACTTTCCCCCCGACCTCGAACTGCAAAGGCCTACGCTTGATATTAGCATAACTGGCCTGACGATCCTGGGCAGTCTTAATCCGTTTCTTGATCTGATCAACAATGTCTATCGCCTGCTGGATAAACTCCGGTCCTTTAGCCTGTCTCTCCCCCACTTCTTCCCAAAAGAGTGGAGTACGACAACGTCGCCCATACAACGCTTCAAAAGGTGCCATCCCAATACTAGTGTGATAGCTGTTGTTGTAAGCGAACTCGATCAACGGCAAATGATCCTGCCAGGCTGAACCAAAATTCATGACGCACGCTCTAAGCATATCTTCTAACGTACGGATAGTGCGCTCTGACTGACCATCAGTCTCCGGATGATAGGCTGTACTCAAACTGAGAGTAGTACCCATCGCACGCTGAACACTCCCCCAGAATCTAGAAGTAAACCTGGGGTCCCGATCGCTGACAATGCTCACAGGCACTCCATGAAGTCGGACGATCTCCTGAATGTACATCCGTGCCATGCGATCCATAGAGTACTCTCGGCTATAGGCAATGAAATGCGCTGACTTGGTGAGTCGGTTCACCACAACCCAGATAGCATCACAGTTCCTCGGGGATACCGGCAAATGGGTCACAAAGTCCATAGTGATAAACTCCCATTTCCATTCAGGAATAGGCAGACTGTGAAGCAATCCTCCAGGTCGTCGGTGCTCTGCCTTGACCTGTTGACACACCAAACATCTCGAAACAAACTGATAAACACTGCGTTTCATTCCCTTCCACCAGAAACGAGTACGTAGATCCTTGTACATCTTGTTGCTCCCAGGATGAATACTCAACTTAGTGCGATGTGCCTGAGATAAAATCTCCTCTCGCAACTCTTCATCCTGTGGAATCACAAGCCTACCAGACAAACACAGAAAGCCATCTGACTGATAATGAAATCCAGACGAGCTACCCTCGTTAGCTAGACGAGCTAAACGCTGGGTCTTTGAATCAGACATCTGAGCATCTCGGATCCGCGAATACAAGGCGGGCTCAGATAATATCGCAAAAATCTGGATACTCTGCATACCTTTCTTATGCTTGAAGGTAAAACCTGAAGTACAACAGTCACTGATCGCACTAGACATCGAACAAGTCTGAAGTGCGGATAGTCGCACCTTGCGACTCAAAGCATCAGCAGTGAGATTAGCAGCTCCCGGATGGTACTTAATCTCGCAATCATAGTCCTTAAGCAAGTCCATCCAACGTCTCTGTCTCATGTTCAATTCTGCCTGAGTGAACAAATACTTGAGACTCTTATGGTCGGTGAAGATCTCAAATTTCTCGCCATAAAGATAATGACGCCAGATCTTCAAAGCGAACACAATGGCTGCCAGTTCCAAATCATGAACTGGGTAGTTGTCCTCGTGAAGCTTCAGCTGTCTAGAAGCGTATGCGATCACATGCCCATTCTGAGTCAGGACACAACCTAACCCCTGAAGAGAAGCATCCGTGTAAACTACATACCCTCCAGATCCTGACGGTAATGCAAACACCGGCGCAGAAGTCAACCGCCGTCGAAGCTCACGGAAATTCTCCTCACACTCGGAGGACCACTCAAAATCCACACCCTTGCGGGTAAGCTGCGTCAACGGTCGAGCTAACTGAGAGAAGTTCAAAATGAAGCGACGATAATACCCTGCTAGACCCAGAAAACTACGGATCTCAGCAACTGTCGTCGGACGCGACCAATTAAGTACCGCTTCAATCTTGCTTGGATCAACAGAAATCCCCTCCCTGGATATGATATGGCCAAGAAAAACCACTCTATCCATCCAGAACTCACACTTGCTCAACTTGGCGTACAATTGCTCATCTCGAAGAGTCTGTAGTACCAACCGCAAGTGAGAAACATGCTCTTCCGTATTACGCGAATAAACCAGGATGTCGTCAATGAAGACCACAACAAACTTGTCCAAATACTCCCTGAAGACACGGTTCATCAGATCCATGAATATAGCCGGCGCATTAGTCAAACCAAATGGCATCACTAGGAACTCGTAATGCCCATAGCGAGTACGGAATGCAGTCTTGGCTACGTCCTGATCACGGACTCTCAACTGATGATACCCAGATCTCAAGTCTATCTTGGAGTAAATTGATGTGCCCTGCAGCTGGTCAAACAAGTCATCAACACGAGGCAACGGATACTTGTTCTTCACAGTCACTCGATTCAGCTGCCGATAGTCAATGCACAGCCGCATCGACCCATCCTTCTTCTTCACAAAGAGAACAGGAGCTCCCCAAGGAGATACACTAGGACGAATGTACCCCTTGTCCATAAGATCCTGTAGCTGATTCTTTAACTCACGCATCTCTGACGGAGCCAGACGATACGGTGCTCTAGAAATAGGCGAAGTACCCGACATCAACTCTATGCCAAACTCGACTTCCCTAGCAGGAGGAAAACCCGGAATCTCATCAGGAAACACATCTGGAAATTCATCCACAACAGGAATTCTCTCTATCCCAATACTCTTAGCGGACAAATCAACTGCATAGATAAGGAAGCCTTCCCCGCCAGACTCTAGAGCTCGACAGGCTCTCAAAGCGGATACCAAAGGCATCGGGGGTCGCGCTCCCTCACCATAGAAAAACCAACTCTCACTCCCTTCCGGATGAAAGCGTACTAATCTCTGATAGCAGTCCACTGAAGCTCGATAGGTAGTCAGCACATCTATTCCCAGAATGCAATCAAAGTCGTCCATCGCCAGGACCATGAGATTCGCCAACAGAACGTTTCCTTCGAACTCTAAAGGGCAACCCATCACTAGACGCTTAGCCAAAGCAGATTGGCCCGTCGGAGTAGAAACAGACATCACTACGTCTAGTGCAATGCATGGTAACTTATGCCTCTTAACAAAACGTGCAGAAATGAAGGAATGAGATGCACCAGTGTCAATAAGTACAAGAGCAGGTATACCATAAAGCATAAATGTACCTGCGATGACTTTCTCATTCTCCTCCATAGCCTGATCATGTCTCAGGGCAAACACCTGGCCAGAGGCTCGTGGCCTCAAATGAGAACTCCCAGCAGACTATCCCTGCGACCTCTGCTGTACGGTAGCCTGAGAACCCGATCCTGTACCAGAACCAGAATCACCTCCCCCAGACATTGGACAATCTCTCCGGATATGACCAGTCTCTCCACAACGGAAACAAGCTCCAGAAGCTCTACGGCACTTGTCGGATGGATGGTTCTTCCCACAGTGATCACACTTGTCCTTCTTACCATAACGGACAATACCTCCAGAACCAGAGGAAGAAGAAGATCCAGACTTCTTGAAAGTTTAGGCACGGGGACCCAAAGAACTAGCAGGTCTCGACTGAGAGAAAGACCTGTTCCGCCGAATGCTGTCCTCCGCCTGGTGACAACGGCTCACCAAACCCTCGTAGGACATGTCGTCGCCAACCGCCACACGGTCATGGATCTCAGGGTTAAGGCCCTGAAGAAACAGATTATACTTCATCTCTGAGCTATCAGCAATCTCGGGGCAATAGGATAGCAGATCAAAGAACCTCTGCTGATACTCATCGATAGACATGGTTCCCTGTCGCAGACTCAGTAGCTCGCCTGCCTTCGACTGTCGGAGTGCAGGAGGAAAATACCGCTTTTGGAAAGCTGTGCGAAACTCGGCCCAGGTGGCCACTCCTCTCGCCGCAACAAAAGGTGTAGAAGTAAACCTCCACCACGTGCGCGCACGCCCATCCAGAAGATAGCCAAGGGTCTCCACCTTCTGCTCATCGGTGCATTGGAAAGTCTGAAAAGTCGTCTCCATGCGGTCTAACCAGTTCTCCGCATCCTCCGGAGACTCTCCTCCAACTAAGGGCTTGGGACCCATAGCTAAGAATCGACGCACAGTGAAACGCTCGTCGTCATGATGACGATGACGCCGTTCTCGACGAGGCTCCCGGTCGGCATCTCCCCAACGCCCACCAACACTGCCATGAGAACTCTGGTCGTCACGATTTGACATCTACAAAAATACCTCAAGATGAGACTAAATCCCAAGAAATCTTTTGCATGCTCTGATACCATAAATGTAGTGACCCTTACCCGGATCACCTACTAAACAGAACTTATGCATGCAATTAACTTAATTAAACAGATATCAGAATAAAACTGCGGAATCCAATAACATTATACAATCCCAAGTAAAGGAATCTGTAATTATCCAATAATATACAACCAAATCGAATAGCTGTATAAACCCAAACAACAGTAATAAAACCCAGACGAAGCTCCAGCTGGCCAACCACTGACTAGCCCCTCCTGGATCCACCCTCCTCGTCCAATCGCAAACCTGCCCCATGGAATAGGGTGTCCAGAAAATACAGAGTACGAGACGTGAGCATAAAACGCTCAGTGCGAGAGTATGAGTATACATGCATGCAAAGTGAACTCCCTATAGACTCGAGGTCAAGGATCAGATAACAGAGACAGACCGGGCCCTGGTATGTAGCACGCTGTGCCGTCGCTTCAGGAGGTGGCTCCCATACCGAGATAATCGTGGATACGCCGGACCCAAATCGATGGAAGTCCATCCACTAACAGGATAGGGTACAACCCTACTACAGACATCTCGAAGGAGATACAGCAAGATGCAAATGAATGCAGCATAATATCATGGCATATAAATCATGCAGTCATATAATACATGCATACTCAGTCAGGATATCTCGAACAGTACTTTCGTACCTCAAAACAGTGAAAGCTCTACCAACTCTAGGTCCACGCCTATAGTCTGCTCTACACTGCCAAATGATACTACTATCATTAAAGTGCTCTAAAAGCTTTAACTAAGCTATTGCATACTCCTAAATATTTATAGGGAGCAAAGCTATACCTTCGTCCGTCGTTAGCCCTTTGATATCGATGCCTCCAGAACTTGGGCACGACTCCGCTACGACTACCGAACGCCTCTCCAACCTCCGAACCAAGCCTAAGAAGACTAGAACAGCTCCAAAAGGACTAGAAAGGAAAGGAGAACTCGGAATTGGCAAATGAAAGTGAAGTCTCGGCCTTCTATTTATAGACAACGATCGGAACTTCCGATCCTTGATCGGAACGTCCGAACCTCGATCGGAACGTCCGATCCTGTCATCGGAGCTTCCGAAGATCCTGATCTGCCACGTGTCAAAATATCACTTGATGACTCCGGATAGGGGTGATCGGAGCTTCCGGTCCTGATCGGAGCTTCCGATCCAACCACACGTCATGCCTGACGTAATAACATCAGTTCCTCCGATCGCTTATCGGAGCTTCCGATCCTGTTCGAAGCTTCCGATCCGTCCGATACCTAATTCAATTAATTAGCATTAATCCTTTAATTACTCAATTAGGGCACGGGCTACTACAGTTAAAGCTTTTAGAGCTTATTGAATGATGCATTGGTATTTGCATTGTAGACTTGATAATAGGCTTGGAACCTAGAGTGGGACTACTAGGACTGCCTTAGAAAGGTACGTAAGTACTGACTGAGATTGTCAGCGGATATGCATGCTTATATGTTGCATTTATGTGTTTGCATGTTATTATTGTTATGCGGCATGTGCATATCATCTTGTGCCTGTACATCTGTATATCTTTCGAGATGAGCCAGTTAGGGTTGCTCAGCCCTGTTAGGACGTTTGATATCGAGTACCCTTAGGTACTGATACCTGAAGGACTCCGTGGTCCGCGTCCGTGATTCGGGAATGAGTGGTCACACACAGTGGTTAGCTACCATGATGTGACGAGCTTATATCCCAGGCGCCAGTCTGAGCAGTTCGTATACAGTTATCCCAGATATGGATACCCGGTCATTTGCATGCATCATATTTATATGTTTATCCGTGCTTTCGTATTAAGCTTAGAGCTCACATCCAGTATTTTCTGTGTATCTGGATACCATATTCGACGGGGCAGGTGTAGGTGCAGGATTGAGCACCAGGAGCCTGGAGGAGCCATTGACCTTGAAGACAACAGTATTTAGCTGTAGGATTTTATCTAAGTAATTCGATTGGGATGTATAAATCGAGTTTGTTAGTCGGTTGTATTCTGTCGGTCTGCTTGTATTTAAGTCTTCCGCAGCGATTTTATTTAATGCATGCTTAATTATGCTCTTAACTCAGATTAGGTAGTGGATCCGGGTCGGGTCGCTACATGCTGTATAATTAACTCCTCAGGGCTCCTGCTCCCTAGTCCTGCCTTGAACTACCAGCTCCGTCCATCCTGCGACCTACCCCATGGAATAGGGTGTCCAAGATAACAACTAGGACGTGAGCGCTAATGCCCAGTATATAAACATGAGTAAACATATGTATATAATGCATGCAACATGATGACTGGTAAAAGGTCATCTGAAAAGTCATGCTCAGTACCGGTGCCACATGAGTGCTACAACCGCACGGATCAACCTTTGGGTGCAACCACACTCTTTTAGTACACCAAAGTAGTCAGACATACATGTCCCCGCCGTCGCGGTACTCTCAGTGACAGACTATCGAGTATAGAGCTGAGCGGCTCTATAATCAGGTATAACAAGGTATAGGCTCAACGTGGATATGCACATGACATATGAATATGGAAAATGGTAAATCATATATCATGCCATATAATAATGCCAAATAAATGCAACATATAAACATGTATACTCGCTGGCAATCTCAGTCAATGTGTACGTACCTCTAGGCTAGTTCAAGTATAGTAGATCTTAGGTTCCAAGCCTATATTCAAAAGTTCACCATATCACTACACAAGTTCTATAAGCCTTAACTAAGCTAATAAGTACTCCCAAAACTTAAATAGATTTCCGGACCATACCTTCGTCCATAGATAGCCCTTTGGAGTTGCTGGTCCCGGATGACTATAACCACACCTTGGTTATTCCAAAACCTCGATTATAACCGATAGGGCCCTCAAGTGTATAACTCACACTATATAACTGGAGAAGAAAACTCGGAAATTTGTAATTCAAATTGAAATCGAATGAGTCCTATTTATAGGAAAATTTCTGGTCGAGTTCGGGCCCTCGGAACTAGGGTTCGGATCGTCCATTCCAGCTCAATGCATGCATGCAAGCCACGTCGGGTTCGGAGCCTTTGAACTCAGGTTCGGATCGTCCGAACTTCTCTTCGTCCGACACTTGTCAAAATTCATGGCTGAGTAATCCTGCTTGCATGGCATGAGGGAGTTCGGGCCGTCCGATCCTTAGTTCGGATCGTCCGAACTTGCCTTAACTCCGAAGTCAACAAGCCATCTTCGGAGCCCCCGAGTTGATGAGTTCGGGCCGTCCGAAGTTCTCTTCGGACCATCCGAACTGGCTCAGAAAAATAAAAATCCAATTCTTGATTCTGAAGTCCGATTAAACCCCGGAATTGGTTAATCACCAACCCTTAATCATGTTTAACATATTATTATCTTAAAATGGAATGTGGGTTACTACAAGTTTACTTTCCCTTGACTTGTTTTTAGTGGCTTAAGTATCCACTAATCCAATCCAATAAGAAGTATACTGATTATGTTTGAGATACACTAACCTCAACAATTCTCCACCTTGACTCTAAAGATGATCTGCTGACTTCCAACCCCCTCTCTCGAAGTTAGTTTCTTGCTAATACATTTACCAAGCTCAAGCAATGCTTGAACTTCATTTGTGGTAGTACTTTTGTCATCATATCAGCTGGATTATCAAGTGTTGATATCTTTTCCACCTTGATATGACCCTCTTCTGTTATATCCCTTACAAAATGCAATTTTATATCTACGTGTTTGCACCTATCATGAAATAATTGATGTTTAGTAAGATGTATTGCACTTTGGCTGTCACAATACACTGAGAAATTCTTTTTCAATAACAAATTATGCCAGAATTCCTTTAAGCCACATTGCTTCTTTAATGCCTTCGGTTAGTGCAATATATTTTGTTTCTGTTGTTGACAGATCAACCACTGAATAAAGTGAAGCTTTCCAACTTATGGTTGTTCCATACAAGGTAAAAATGTAACCTGTTAAAGACTTCCTGGTGTCTAGGATACCAGAAAAGTCAGAGTCAACAAATCCAACCAATGGATTGATCATGATATCGTTCTATTTGAACAAGAATCCTACATCTCCTGACCCTTTCAAATATCTCATCTCCCACTTCAAATATCTCATCTCCCACTTCAAAGCTTCCCGATGTAGCTTTCTTGGATTAGCCATGAATCTAGATACCACACTTATTTCATATGACAAATCTGGTCTAGTGCAGACCATTCTATACATCACACTTCCCACTCCACTAGCATAAGGATTATTTTCCATTAATTTCCTCTCAGTTTCATCAATAGGAGAATGTTCATTTGAGAGTTTGAAATGTTTTCCTAATGGAGTAAAGACTTGTTTAGATTCATGCATCATACACCGATGAAGTACTTTTCTGATGTAAGTACTTTGACTTAGGAATAGAGCGTCTTTCTTTTTGTCTTTGAGAATGTCATTTCTAATATTCTTCTTGCTTCACCCAGTTCTTTCATATCAAACTCAGCTTTCAATTGTCCTTTAAGAGTTTGAAGTTCCATCTTTTGCTTGCTAGCAATTAGCATATCATCGACATAAAGAAGTAATAATGTTCTAGATTTGTTTTCACCCTTTTTCATATATATGCAACTGTAATAATTGCTACTAGTGAAGTTGATTTTAGACGTGAATTCATCAAATCTCTTATACTATTGTCTTGGTCTTTGCTTAAGACCATAAAGAGATTTTTTAGAAGACAGACTTAACTTGAATTCTCAGAAGTTGCATATCCTTGAGGTTGATCCATATAGATGGTTTCTTCCAATTCTCCACGAAAAAAGTTGTTTTGACATCGAGCTGTTCCAATTCTAGGTTCAATTGAGTGACCAAGGCCAACATGATTCTTATGGAAGTATGCTTAACAACTGGAGTTTAAATCGCATTGTAGTCAATACCCTCATGTTGAAAAAATCTCTTTTCCACTAACCGAGCTTTGAACTTTATATTTGAATGCTCTGTTCCCCCTTCTTTCACTTTGTAGATCCATTTTCATCCCACAACTCTTTGACCAATAGGCCTGTTTACTAGCTTCCAGGTATTGTTTTTATGTAATGAGTCAATATCTTCATTCATTGCAGCCATCCATTTATGTCTCTCTTTACATTTGATTGCCTCTATGTAGGATGTTGGTTCCACTTTCTCCACCTCTTCTGATATGATTAATGCATAAGAGATCATATCAGCTTCTGCAAATCTTTGAGGTGGATTTATCTCCCTTCTTCTCCTGTCCCTTGCTAGCATATATTGTTCGATATTAAATTCAGTGTCAGTTTCTTTGTCTGGTTCATATTGCGTTTGAACTGATTCATCAGTATAAGTTGATCCATTTTCATTCTGATTAGGATCCTCCACCTCAACTTGTAATTCCGGAGCAGTCATTTTTCTTAGCTGCTTCCCTGACTTTATTATAGAGTAAGTCATCTTACTTTCATCAAATATAGCATCCTTAGTGTTGAAGCACATAGGCCCTTTCTTCTCCAAATTCCAGACTTTATATCCTTTAACTCCTGAAGGATAACTAATGAAGATGCATCTCCAAGATCTTGGCTCTAATTTATCTTGTCTTACTTGTGCATATTCTAGGCACCCAAACACTTTCAGATTCATATAACTTGCTGGTTTACCATTTCACATTTCCATTGGAGTCTTGAGGTTTATTGCACTTGAAGGACATCTATTAATCAGATAACATGTTGTTGATACAGCCTCACCTAGAAATTTTTAGGAAGGTCAGCACTCAGAATCATAGATATCACTATCTCAAGTAGTGTACGATTCATTCTCTCAGCCAATCCATTCTGCTGTGGAGTGACTTGTAAAGTTTCGTGCCTTACTATCCCCTTTGATTTACACAGCTCATTGAATTTTTAGAAAGATACTCAAGTCCATTATATGTTCTTAGATGCTTCAGCCTCTTGTCTAATTGGTTTACAAACTGTATTTGTAATGGGCTGTGTGAGTCTCATTGCTTCTGGCCCATCTGCTTTTTCCTCTGGGTGCCCAGGCCCATACTCATGGCCTTCTCCCCAATTGGTTAGGGGGTGGGGTTTTGCCCACCTGAGCTAATAGCTCAAGTGGTACCAGGGATCGGAAGAATTTGTACTTATGCTTGGAGGTGCAAGTTCGATCTCTAGGGAGGTCAAAAACTCCCCCAGTCAGGTGGGGAAGAAGGCCATGAGTATGGGTATGGGCCGCCAAAGCAGAAATCCAGACGGGCCAGAAGCAGTGGGACGTACCCAGCCCATTACAAAAAAATGCGCACTTTTACATAATGGGCTGGGCCCCACCCTCTGCTCTGGCCCATCTAGCCTTGGCTCTGGGCGGCCCAGGCCCATACTCATGGCCTTCTCCCAACCTGGCTAGGGGATTTTTTGCCCTTCTCGGGGTTCGAACCTTGTACCAACAGGCTTATATACAAGTTCAACTCACCCCTGGTACCACTTGAGCTATCTGGATTTCTGCTCTAGGGTCCAACCCATTACATAAAAGGCGTCTTTTTTTGTACTGGGTTGGGTGTGTCTCACTGCTTCTGGCCCATCAGGCCTTTTGCTCTGCGAGCCCAGGCCCATACTCATGGCCTTCTCCCCACCTGGCTGGGGGGGTCTGGGCCCCCAGAGCAGAAGGCTATATGGGCCAAAAACAGTGGGACGCACCCAGTCCATTACAGTATTAGACATTCTCTAAACCTTGAGAATGATTCATCCTTTAATTTGAGCACATATACCCAAAGTCTCCTTGAATAATCATCTACTATGGTCATGAAATACTTTCTCCACCATGAGTTGTTGTGTTAGAGGGCCCCCACAAATCTGAGTGAACATATTGAAATGGCCTTGAAGTGTTATGTATTCCAGTTTCAAATTTGACCCTTCTTGCCTTACCTAAAATGCAGGAATCACAAGTTTCCATTCCTTCTATGTTGTCCTTAGGAAGAACTCCTTGTTTTGAAAATTCAAGTAGCCCTTTTTCACTAACATGCCCAAGTCTCAGGTGCCAGAGAGTTGTTGCATTCTTTCTATTTTCAACATTATGGGAGCCTCCTACCACAGTACTTCCTTGAACGATATATAGAGAGTTCTTTCTTATAGCTTTCATGACCAAAAATGATCCTTTTGATACTCTCATATTACCATTTTGTGACTTGAATGAGTGACCAATTGATTCAAGTGTCCCCAATGAAATGAAATTTATTTTGAGATCAGACACGTAACTAACTTGCTGCAATATTCTATCAGCTCCATCATGCATCTTAAGTCTTATGGTTCCTATGCCTTTAACTCTGCATGACCTATTATTTCCTAACACAACAAGGCCCAAATCTGTTTCTTCCAGAGTTTCAAACCATGACTTTGTAGGACACATGTGGAATGTGCAGCCAGAATCTAGTATCCACTCATTCATTATCCCAGAATCAGAGATATTCAGTACTTCAGCCGATTTATATCCATCAGAAGCTACATATGCTTCTCCATCAGTCTTCTCCTTGATTTGTACAACTTTTTTCCTGTCAGGACAATCACGCTTAAAGTGTCCTTCCTTGTGACATATGAAACATTTATATTTTGCTTGTCCATTGGATCTTGATCGGCTTCTGAAACCTCTATGATGTCTTTTCTCTGATTGACCTCTATTATTGAGACTTTCTCCCTGGACTTGACTCTGTGGATTCATCTTTCTTTGTAATTCCTTTGCCTTTAAGGATGACTATACCTTCTCAAGAGTAATGCTTTGTTCCCTACCATATAACAGTGCATCCAAGAAATTCTCATAAGATCTTGGGAACGAACTCAATAGAATGAGTGCTTTGTCTTCCTTTTCCATCTTAACCTCAATATTTTCTAACTCATCCAAAATCTTGGTGTCATTACTGATTTTGTATGAATACAACCTCTACTTCATATACAATCTATTCGCTAGAGATTTAGTCATATACAACTTTTCCAATTTAGTCCACATTACTGCCGTTGTGGTTTCTTTAGAGACCTCACGAAGTGGCTTGTCTCCCAAACATAAGATAATCGCACTCAATGCCTTTTCCATGGTAGTAACTTTTTCCTTAGAATCTCTAGTCATTGCTTCTTCTCCTTTGAGTGCATCAACTAACCCCTGTTGAATAAGAATAGTTTGCATATTAATTCTCCATAGCCCAAAATCATTTCTACCAGTAAAATTTTCAATGTCCCTATGTTCTTGACTTGATTAACGATCGTGAACTCGCTTTCCACGGACGGAACCAGTTTTTAGGATAAACCAACACTTCCAAATCAAGAACACAGCAAGAATAATAATCCAAGTATGTGTGTTTATTAAGAACCAATCGATCGACTAATCGAATCACCACACTAACATATAAGAGCTATCAAGAAACTAAGAACGCAATCGAGATTACGTGATTCGGCTTCTTGATGATTGATCTCCTTGTATCCTATCTTTTTTCTTAACTGCCTCAACCAACCAGCCCCTAATATTGTTTCAGCAAATCAGGATTGATACGTCCAACTTGTTAGTTGATTCCTTAACCATAAGTTAACTTTCCATTGAATTGTTATTAGTGGCTTAAGTATCCACTAATCCAATCCAATAAGAAGTATACTGATTATCTTTGAGAGACACTAACCTCAACAGTGTCTATTGGTTAAATTTTTAATATAGTTTGCATGATTTTTATCGAATAATAATAAATAATAATAATCACAAATCCTATGGCTATATATATATATTTATATAATTGTACAGTTTATTGTCAATATTAATGTTAGTAAAATTAAATATAATGTTTAATACAATTAAATAATAAAAAAAATTCTTGCCAAAAAATATGTTGAACTCTAAATATTGTTTAAATTTTCCTAAAGTAACTCTGCTTCATTTTTTCCCAGTCCACCTTCTAATTTTAAGACTTTCAGTTTTAAAAACATCAAAATTTATGCATATATATGGTGTGGTCCGAAACATGAATGTTGATAATGCAATAAAAGTCTCATATTGGAAGATCAAAATAAAGATCATGAGTTAATATACTGGAGATATCAGAGTTCCATTGCACAACAAGTGGTACCAGAGTCATGTGGGAGGAATCCTCGAAATACTTAAACGAAGGAGATAAGGGCATATCCTTGATAATCTCTCGAGGTGGGTAATGCTCATGATAATTCATGTAAGGCATGTGCTCCAACGCAATGAAGAGGAGTGGTCTCGATTGGAGGATGGATAGGCTTGATGGGAGTCTTGACCATGAGAATTGTAGTAACCAGCACCCCCATTTTACAAGATTAAATGGCAAAACATGATTAAAGAATCATGATCCTAATTAGTCAGGTGTTTAATCGGATCAAAAATTGGAAAACATGACTTCGAAACCATGGAGGAGTTCGAATAGTGAACGAAGGATCCGAAAAAGTTGGAGGCGATGTTCAAATTTGAAATCTAAGTGTAGGAGTGTTCATTATTCGGATATAATCGAAAAAACCGACCGAAATTTGTGTTCATTATTCGGATATAATCGAAAAAACCGACCGAAATTTAAATTTCGGTCGGTTTTTTCGATTATATCTGAATAATGAACACCCCTACCCTTAGATTTCGAATTTGAAAATTTTGGTTTTTTTTTTTATTAGATTTTCGGTTTTTAGGTTCGATTTTGGATATAAATTATGAGTTTTTTGGTTTCCGGTCCGGTTTGGGTTTTTATGCATAAGAAAACCGAAATAACTGAAGTGGTCGTAATTTATATTATATACAATTTAGTCCTTGGGTTGGTAGGCTTTTCCATGTTATTTTTAGTCCTAAAACTAAATAATTTTTCTTGAATAACAAAAGCAGTCCGAGTTTAGCAGCTGAACTGAACCAGTCAAAGAACAAAAGCAGTCAGATCAGTTT
This sequence comes from Henckelia pumila, assembly GCF_033568475.1. Taxonomy (NCBI): domain Eukaryota; kingdom Viridiplantae; phylum Streptophyta; class Magnoliopsida; order Lamiales; family Gesneriaceae; genus Henckelia; species Henckelia pumila. The sequence continues at coordinate 123,044,523 of NC_133123.1, read as the reverse complement.
AGCTGGTCAGTCTAGTTGGGGCATACAATTTCCAATCCATAATAGAAATCAGAAAATTTGGGATTTTGTAACCGATGTAATAACTCGAAATCAAAGCAAATCAAGGGCATTAAATGGTGCGTAACAACCGGATTTTAGCCTATAAATAGCACTCTGATTAAGAGCTGCACAAGATTATGAGCATATACACATAGAAATTCAAGCGAGAAAATTCAATGGAGCAACCAGTCGAGCGTCCAGTCGAGTTTCACTTCAAGAACAACCTAAATGTATGTTAACAATCTACAGTAAGTGGTCTTTAGATTTTAAAACTAATATTATGTTTTAAATTTGTTCCGGCATCTATATTTATTTTCAAAGTTTGAATATCTAAAATATGTGATTTTGATGCACTGATGCTTGTAAACAAGTGGTAGGAATATATATTCTGAACATTCTAGTCTATTTTTGTTCTGATTTCTCACCATTTAAAAGATAAACACATAAGAGGTTGATCTCAGTTAGCCACGGAAATCATGAGTAAACTGGTGCATAATTTGATTCTGTAATTCTGTTAAATATATGTGATTTCAGTTCTGATATGATATTGTATATTTATAAGATTTTTGTTAAAAATTGATTTTAAAAGGTGAAATATCCCCCCTCCCCCCTCCCAATTTACTGAGTGACACTCATATCACTCATCCACCCAAAATCATCAAAGATAAGAATTAAGAAGAAATGGAAAATGACAAGCAGAACCAGTTCTGGGGCTAGTGAAAACTGACCGCGATCCTGATATTTATTTCTGTTTAAAATAAGCCGCTGCATTAGATTTGATTTTCTGTTTAATTTATTTCAGTGAAGCATTGTAAAGACAGTTCGACTTTCTTTTTGTATGAGATTATGCATTTCAGTTTATGAATGAAAAGACTGGTTATTTTGAAATTTCGTATTTTGAGGCTGTTTTTTAATATGAAAACGTTAAATATCGTCGATGTCAATAGGCCCAGTTACGGGACATGACATATTCTTTGTAAAAACATAAGTCAAACATTGAAGAAAAAATAAGAATACATTAATTAGTGTCTTATCTTTCTCACTTAACAATATAATTTGGCTTGAGATTATAGCAAACATATTTTAAATTAAATTATTCTTTTGCTTAAACTCGTAAGTTAGTAATTGATCTTGACGTTTATAACCTTGAGTCTAACTAGCTCCATCTCTAAGATAAATTAACTAAATAGTATTCCTTAATTAAACACAACTTTTCCACTATATCCTTAGTTTATGATTAGCGAATCAAGCAACTCATGCTCTTGCAATGAGGGCTGTTTTTATCTTTAGACTAATGGGATGGATCACACCTCCTTGTGCTTTGATTTCCAATGTAATTTTGTATGATTTGGTTTAATAAAATTTGATACGAAATGCTTGTTATGAAGTATATCACAAAATACCTCAGTACGCAATCAATGGCACAATAACAGCGAGCCGAGAGTTTAACTCTCTATCTTTAAGACAGATTTGTCCCGCCTAGGTGTTTACGGGTTTATTGCAAAATGTCTCCCAAGATAGAACGCTGATAACTTTGAGTAGTAACACCACAAACTCAAAGAACTTCGAACACAAAGTGTTTAAAGAAACTCTTTAAGCGAGAGAAATGAGAGAGATCAGAACTCTCTATGCAAGACAAGAGAAGAAAGGAATGAGTGAATTGGTGAGAATGAATGCAAGTGGGGTGGTCTATTTATAGACGTTGGACAGTTGCATGCAGACGGATGCATCAGTTGGATGCACACTCGGCCGAGAGGATGCACTGGTTCAGACCGACATGTTCAGTTGGTAAGACGCACTGGTTCGGCTCGAAGGGGCGCGCACATTCACATCCAAGAGACACAACTCTTCGGATCAATAATTAATTTCCGGAATAAAATAAAATAAATAAATTATTTGTTTATCCCACGCCCGGTCCAAGCCGACCGACCGAACGACGGCGGCGCGCGTGTGGCTTATGGTTCGAACCTAGCATAGTCTAGGTCTGCTCCCTTTAACAAACATGGGTACCCCTTGGGACCCCAACCCATTGTCTAAACTTGGGCATTATATAGTGTCATTCATTCCAACATTTTATCAATGTGGGACAATGAGAATAAAGCCTCATTCACCATCTCATTTACCATCCATTTTTTCCAACAATGCTCAATTTTACAAAATAAGTACGCTTATTATTATTTCGGCACGAGTATATATACTAGCCACCGAGATGCACATGTTACATGTGTCACAAATATATGTGACAAATGAGTTACATGTATCTAATATATATAGTACATATATAGTACACACACGCACACACACACACATATATATATATATATATATACACGTAATGACATTCATTCAAGAACCAATTTAATCTATAATGTACTGTTTTGGAATGAAACGATACGTATTCATCTTTGGGCGGGAAGCGGAGATATCCGCCGTTTGTTTTCAAAAGAAGATGGAGAAATGACAAGGAATTAAGAAGATAAAGTAGAGCTTGTTTCTGCAAAGATAATTGTGTATAAGAAGTCAGTGAGAAAATAATTGTGCTAATATGCGAAGATAAATGAGAGTTTGAAACTCCATAGTAATTTTTTAAAAATCAAAAGGCATTAGCAAATTAAAAATTCTCGCGACTCATGTGGTAGCATACTGATCTTATATTATATATAGCAACATACATATATATAGCAACATACATATATATATATATATATATATATATATATATATATTGTATAAAAATCTAATGATTGCAAAGTATATATTAATTATCTATATAATTATTACACGTTATTTTTTATACATATATAATACATTACTCTTTTACAATTATTATGGCTATATGTGCATTTAATATGAACGAGGCATTTTTATTTTTATTTTTACCAAAACACGGAGCAATGAGAGGGTAAAATTGAAACAATTTTTTGTTGTCTATTGACAGGCCAAAAACAATTTGCATGAAGCTCTCATCATTTATTATATAGTACATATACATCTGTTTTTCAAAACATATATAGACATCTATTATTCGAATGCGTATTAGGTAAACTTAGTTAAAGTGGGTAATCTGCAAAGAAAATATGAGAAAAAGTGTTTGGTGTGTGGAGCGGGGAGATAAATGTAATAGAAAAACGTGAACCCATTTTCATTTGTCACCCGTGTGCATGATATATATAATATATATATACATACCTATATTTATTTATTTATTTATTTATTTTCTCATAGATACAAAACCACAAACCTTATGTGGCGTGCGTTAATGGTGTCCACATAAAATTATATATTAAAAAAATAAAACTTGTGAGAGAAATAAAAATGAATAAAATTCAACAGTACCCCTTTTTGTTGGATTCGAAGAATCGATACACTATTTAGAGAGACGACATTCTAATATGTGCACAATAAATATGATTTAATATATGTCGGAAATTAGTTCATTAAGATAGGACCGCATATTTCCATGTCTCACTCCTCACTTCAAAATATGCGTAGTCGATAAATTTAACGTCCGCTACCCAAATTTTATTTCATTTTTTCAAAAAAAAAAGTTGAATTTAAAATTAAATTGTAAAATTTACATTTTTTAAATTCAAAAATACCGAATATATTCGTGTAGTTTGCTTAGAAATCCTTTAATTTCAAATGAGAAATTAATTAAGGAGGAAAATAGTAAAAAAGTTGTAACATTTGAGGAGAAAGTGTCGTACAATTTCTTGCCATGGCCTTAGCTGTTTTGATGGCAACTCTTATCTGCCTTTGAAAAACTCATTAAAGAGTCCCAGTGCGTATCTGGCTTTGTCAACTAGTGCTACGAGAGTTCGGGACGCAAATAATTTCTTTTTAATCATAGTCGAAAATTTCGATATTTAATTTAAATTAAGAAATTAGTTTGCTAAAATTATGTGAAGCATATAAGTTTCAACCCGAAAATCAAAGTTCAGTATATTATTTCATTTTTTATATGGAAAGATTGAGCTTTAAAAAGAAAATGAATTGAGTGTCATCTACTCGGGTATGCACTTGATTGCATTTGAACAGGTTTATTCTCTTTTTATCTTATCACAAGGGATTCCTCCATAACCACGAACACATACGTATACGCATATATAAATATATGATATTTTGTGCAATGTACACTTCAAATAATTTAAAGATATGGAATTTGATCTGCTTGGATATGCGCATTTTTTGACTATAGAATAAGTTTAGTAACTTTTTTTCACATCATGAAGAATCAATCATTAGCCACAGACAAAGTATATGATTATAATTTCATGCCCGTATCTGAAAAAATTAAAAAAATAAAAAATCATGCCCATATAAAAATTGTATAATATATCGAAATAAGAAATATGATTCTGTGTTAGCGTAAGTTCAGCACCAAAAGTTAATTTTTATAATTAGTTCACTTGTTTAAATAATTTATTGATTTCATATCTTTATCTCTTAACTTCCTATAATTAACTATAAAGTAACTCGTAAGACCAACGTCGTTTTGTCAAAAAATTATAACTAGTGTGGTAATGGTACAATTAAAATCTTTTTAAGTCGTGAAACTGCTCAAGTGTCACGATCGATTGTTTTCTCCATCATAGATAATTATTGCACTCCAACATAACTCAAATAACTATAATTTTGACGTGTAACAACATAAACAACACCCGATTACGGATGTTATATATATATGCTCGAAATATACATAGATTATGAATACATCCAGATTTACTCGAGAGACAAACGAGGAGGGAATTAAGTCATCCTCCGCCAAGATTAGTCGGGCAAAAAGCCCGAATACACGGGTCGAAAAGGAAAAATAAAAGTTTTACTTTTAAAACGACACCGTTCTTGTGATATAAATATATGACCTTTTTATTATTATTAACATAACAAAAAGGCTTATGTATATAAACCTGTAAATTCCAGAATCTAAGCTACCTTTGTCCATACAACACCACACCACTCACACAATATAAATGAGCAAACCAAAGCTGCAGGAATCATCCACAAATGACTCTCTGCTGTGAGGTGGAGCATTCCAAAGGGATCGCATTGATCCGAAGCGTTTCGATCTCGGGTCATGCGATCCCTTCGGAATTCCCCATCACTCAGCACCCCTAGCTAGGACATAATATACGTGCGATTTATCAGCAGGCTGGATCTTGAGGTGAGAGCTCGTGTTCATAATTTATATATATACTTTTATCTATATTCATGTGATGATTTATTTGATTATCTCCGGGCTTTTGATTTGATTGATTCTTGGCCCGATTGATGGAGAGAGCTAGCCCGAGAGTACTGTAGCATGAAATCATAATAACTGACAAAGAGAGATTCATTAAAGTGATGCTTTTTTGTAGAGGTAAAAAAGTACAATCTTGGAATTGCCCATTTGGTCTTATTATTATATATCAGAATTAAGTAATCTTGGCCTAGTTTATTATTCTATGATTTGGAACAAAATGGTAATTCGGAATGTGAAGGGTTTTTTTTTTTCTTTGGCAATTTAATTTCTGCATGATGTATGATTTCATACATATTTTTAAAATTTTATGGTGAAAAGAATATCTAAAAAAAAAATAGGAGAAATGAAGAGAACGATATATGGTGGTCACCAACCCCTAGTCCCCCCCAACTCCGCCATAGTGGGGTTGATGCTATGCTTCCACATTCTTTATTGTACTTTTTATCTAAATCTTTGAATATCAAAGTCTGCCGGGCCGGGGTGTTTTTGAATTAAGTCATTTAATATGGATCTCAATTCGTGATTATATATATCAAATTCGTTTAGTTAAGATCTTCATCCAATCTAGCTCCTACCTTTTCTTTTTTTTTTTTTAGAATCCAATCTCCTACGTACCTAATTAACTGAATTAATGGTTAAATTAATAACACTATGCTGGTTGTGCTTGGATGAAGGATTTAAGATAATAAATTTTCTTGGCATGTTTGGATGGAAATGAAATGAATTTCAAATCAATTAATATATATATCAAGTTATACAATTTTAATAGTAATTGTATTGGATTTCAATTACGCCCAAAATAGGTGTTATTTGAAATTTAGCTATTGTATCCTTATCTCTAAATCAAATCCATCTATCCAAGTGCCATCTAAAAACTGATTGAAGAAACAATGCGTACGTTTCTTGTACGTACCATATATTTCCATAAATTTAGTAATTTAGATTCATCTTCTGTAATGTATTTTCTGACTCCATCTCAAGTGGTCTCTCCATGCAAAGATTTAATTGTGTGTCATGAAAGTGGCCCATGTACGAATCCAAGTTGTAAATGGTATGATTGAAATATGTTTTGTCCCCACATTCAAATTGGGATCGCTTGCCTTCTTTTTTTTTTTTTTTTTTTTTACCCTCTTCTTTAAAATTGTCGATTGGAGCGAAAAGTTACATTAAAAAAATAAATATTATTTTAATAATTATAATTTCATATGGTCCAATAATAATGAATCGGCCCATTGAAGTATTCAGTAGTGATTCCTAGTTCAAAAATGAATGAATTCATGGAGTTGTTGGCCCATTTCAGGGCTAATATTTGATGACTTAAAACATATATGTTGATCCATTTAAAACTTATAAATTGAATGTTGGATTTATATTGTGGAGTCCAAAGATGCAGCAGACTCCACAGCTTTTCAAAGTTGCGAAATTTAATTATTTTTATTATAGAAAATTATATATACTTGGAATTTTCACCATGTTATTAATCCTGTCTAAGTATTACCCATAGAAACGTGGAAAATGTTAGGAAGATCCTAAATTCCTAATGCACGAAGCCTCCAAGAATGATGGAGATCTAAAAAGAATGAAAAATTCAATAGTACTAAAAGTAATAACATAAAGAAACGATTAAAACTGAAATATAATAACACAGAGAGTCAAAATTATTGGGAGTTGATCCCCTCCTTGTAATGTTTTCTTTTATTAATAAAAGTAGTGGCTATTGCCACTTTTAAATTAAAAAAAAAAAAGTTATAGAGAGACAAACTTAGAGAACCAAATATACAATGTTTCCATACTTTAAGCGGTTTCTACATCAAAGTTTTTGATGCAGTGTTGTGGCCTTTGTCACATATGATCAAAACGCAATTCTGGTTGGATTCTTTCCTGAAATAATCAAGTAATTTTAGTTAGTATATATCATATGCATATATACATATGTATATATATATATATATATGATATTATGGACGTTAGGACGTCTATTTTTGAATATTTTATTGACATCTCGCAAGATTTTCATATGAACATTTTGTGAAATATACTAGATTGCTCTAAGATATGTTCAAAGAAAGATCTCATGGTGTTCATGCATGAGTTGTCACTTGCCTACAACAGACGTTTGGAATATTAAAATTAATATATGTGTGTGACTGTGTGAGATCTGATGATATTCATGGATCATGGTCTTTCAGGTTCCTAATTTACCGTTTTTTGCATGGAGAGTCGAGTTGACTATGTGCATCGTGCCATTATTAATCACGCAATTCAAGTAATAAGTGAATAGGCACATAGAGGAACATTATTGAATTGAATTTTACGTCAATATATATAATCACCTGGTATCCGTGTAAACTAGCCAGTAGAAATCACTAGAACAGCTAGGTACACGTTCATCTTTATTTTTTTGTCGGTTAGACAAATAGATATCATTTGGTTCGTCAGATGGAATAATAAATAATAAATAATATTAGGATAATAAATTAAACGGTGTGAAATTGTGAATAATATGATAGTGCATATCTTCACATCGTGTAGAATTAAGTTACACAAAATATTAGATGAAATAAAAAGATGGAAGGTGCACAAGAATTGACCGGCAATGAAGTCTAGGCGGCGCTATCGACTGTTTATTGGTTTACTTTGTAGCTAGAGACTTAGAGTTTAGACATACAATAAATCCAAACATAGAATTCGGGCAACATTTAATTTGTACATACAAATTAAAAATCAAACATTTGGGCGTCACCTGCCTAATTATTGACCTAGACCAAATATCTGACGTTTATTTCATACATACTTCAATAGTTTAATTCTACCCTCAACCCACGTTATTATTTCATCTCACGTCTGCAGGTTTATATTCGATAATAATGAATTAGAGTTAAAAGTATGTCAGTTTTCGCAATGAATTTATTGACGCATTGCTTAAATAATTAACCCATAATAAATAAAAAAAATCTAATCAAAATAAATTCCACATTTTTCGAAATTTTATTTTAAAAATAAAAGGCATGCAAGTTCGACAAAAAAATAATTATTTTATATACGAGTTTTTCAAAACCACAACCAAATGGAACCCCTAAATTAAAGTCGTCGTAAATAATGGGTTCAATAAAAAAAAATATCTATATTAATTAAATTTTATTATCAATCCAAATGAACCAGATAATATGTAATTAGTGTGTAAAATAACCTTTTATTATTCAATTATCATCTTACGAAATAATATTACATTTTCAAATATACTTGGTATTAAATGTATGTTATATATATATCCAATCAAATCATATTTATTCTCAGTTATATGTGAGACGGTCTCACATATTTTTTATCCGTGAGACGGGTTGATCCGGCATATATTTAATTACAATAAAATGTGATACTTTTAGCATGAAAAAAATATTTTTCATGGATCGGGTCGAATAAGAGATTTGTCTCATAAAAGTAATCATTGAGACGGTCTTGTAGAAGTTTTTGCGTCTCAAATATAAGACTCACATCTAACAATCAAAATGATATAGAAAGTTACGATGACATGCAAGGACGGATCTAACTTAGGCTATTATTAAGTAGACTGTAGTCCATCATATTTTTTTAAAAAAAAAATATTCTATGTAATTTTTTTACGCAGCTACTAAATCTCATCCTAACTCTATTTCCTAAAAAAAAAAATCTATGTAATTTTTTTACTCAGCTACTAAATCTCATCCTAACTCTATTTCCTAGGTGCGTCCCTAGTGACATGAAATTTTTACATGCAATGTGTTCAAGCATATTATTTATAAGTAGATATAATTTTTAATTTTTTTCTTCTCATGGAGAAAGATACTTTACGAAGTGAAGCTTGTGCATCACTGATAAATATTGCTAAAAAAATTGAACTAGACATTACCTTGAGCGTCTGAGCAACGAGCCAGAGGTATCATCTTTTCGAAAACTATGTTAAACAAATCAAATGTCTAAATTTGTAACTATTAATCATTTCTATATCAATTGGGTAATATATACACATTCATCTTCATTAAACTTTATGTATTTCGCATTTAACGTTTTAGCAGTTATAACTTTTACATTTGATAAAGCGCAAGTTTAAGTGTCACAAATACATAAAGTATAGGGGACGGAGATGAATGCAAATAACCGATATTCAAACTAATTACCTGCATAATGTAACATAGATTGTGAATATAATATATATTACGTAGCACCAAAAAAAAACGTAACATCGATAATTTCAGAGACACGAGTTTTGCCACATGTATATTAATATCTGATAATAAAATAGGAAAATTACATTTGGTCCTCCATGTAACTTGCCCTTTCTTTTTCCCCCTAAATTTTAAGCATGTTATAAATTTGCAGTCTTAATATAATAACTTGTATTTTTTCCACCCAGAAAAATGAAAGTAACTGGAACCAAAAAAAAAAGTGAATTTCCCATAACAAAATTATCATTATCTTTTCATTAAATTATATTTGTAATTTTTGTTAGGTATATTTGTCTCTTTACAACTTCCTCAAAATTGGATCTTAGTCATTTGTGCTTTAATTTTTTGTAATCTTAATTTTCATTGGGAATACTAATGTGAATATATAACACTAAACACATGAGTGTTATGTTGGCATTAGGTCATTGAAATGTTGGTACCACATCAGCTCTAGCTACAAAATTACCAAAATTGTGTCTCTACGTGGGTGTTCAAGTTGGTAGAATATGTGACAGTTCGGCTTGATGTTAGGAGTTCGAATTCCTCTACCAACACCTTCTTGAATTATCATGTTGCACAGAACTTGCTAAGTGCGATCTATCTGACTAGCGTAGTTCACAGGCTATTGCGTTAGTCCGGGAGTTTGTCAATGCGCAACGAAAGTTGGCGGTCACGGTTCCTGCAGCTTCATTAAAAAAAATCATCAAAATTGTAAAAACAAATATGTCGAACCTAAGACAGAAATTTGATGATGTAGATTATAAAAATTGCAAATAATCACGAGGACTTTGAACTGGTCACTATTTCTTGTCGTTGCAGTGGAATTCCAAATGAAATGGAGTAAAATCCAGGATGAAGTCAACTAGCAGACATTAATTAGTTCCACAGTAAATGACATTAATTAATTGAGTAGAGAATAGGTCTACCGAACTAATATTCCAAGTGAAATCAAATTTAAATGAGAAAATGACTTTTATTTTGTTTTCCAAAGGCCCGCAGTACACGGCGAGAGTCTTGCCATCGATCATTCTATCCCAAGTTTGAAATTGAATTAGAGTTTTTTTACTAAACTTATTAAAAATAATCTTATTTTTAAATTAAAATAAGATGTTAAAGTGTTTGGATGAACTTATTTTAATTAATTTAAAGATGTTAATATGTTTGAAATTATAAAAGATATTTTATCGCCAAAATTACCAAAAAGAGTACAATACTATGAAAGTAATGCAAATAGTTATATATATACAAAAACAGTTTTAAAATTTTATCATAAATTTTAAACATATATTAAAAAGTAAAATTATTTATATTTTAAATTAGAAAAAAAATAAATTATGTTAAAATAAGTTTTTTAAAAAAATGTCAAACAAATTTAAAGAGCTTATAAGTTATGTCAAACACTCTCTTAATTGCATAGAATAAATTGCAAAACCGAATTATATTAGTGAGTTTATGACGTCTAATTATATTAAATTCTACCCTTTTATAATTTTTAATTTTTGGATAATCCATTTCAAGAGAGATTTTACTGATTTTTTATTTTTTATTTTTGGTTCACGGAATGAATTATAATATATAGTCCGCACATGTTATAACTTTTTTAGAAAAAATAATTCGTAAATATTAATGTTCTCAAAGTAACATAATATTATCAGAGATACAATTCTTTTACCAATAAAAATTTCTCAGAAAATGTTTCATGAGTCAATTTTTTAAGATGAATCTCTTATTGCACTCGATTTATGAAAAAAAAATTACTTTTTGATCGAAAGTAATAAGTAATAATTAATTTTAGCCTCAACTAATTTAATTTATCAAAATAATCTTTTATTATATCAAATTACAAAAATATCTTTTACATAAAATTGAACGAATAATAACATTCGATTCTTAGAGAGTGTTTGACATAATTTATAAGCTCTTTAATTTTGTTTGGAAAACTTTTTTTTCCAATAGCTTATAAAGCTCTCAAAATAAGTCGTTTGGCATATTATAAGTTGTTTTAGAAAAGTAAGGTCACTCCTACTGTTTTAGAAAAAAAAATCTTATTTTGTTATTTTAATTCTCCATATTATCTTTATATATTTATTAAATTCTCACCATGCCCTCTGCCAATTTTTGTACATAATTTATCAATTTTTTTTTCTAAATTAAAATAAAAAACATTTTTATTTTTTATTATATGTTTAAAATTTATAATAAATTTTAAAACTATTTTTGTATATATATTACTATTTAAATTAATTTCATAGTATTATAATTTTTTTTGATAATTTTGACAATAAAAAGATTTTATAATATAAAACACATAAATACGGTATTTAAGTTTTTTAAAATAAGAGGATGTTTGACCAAGATTGTTAAAAACAGCTTATAAGCTCCTATAAAACGCAGTTTTAGGAACTTATAAGCTGTCAGGTTTTATTTTAAAAATAAGATGTTAAAGTGTTTGGATGTACTTATTTTAAACAACTTAAAGATGTTAATATGTTTGGTATTATATGATCTGTTTATTGTTAAAATTACCAAAAAATGTATAATAAAATAAATGTAATGTAAATAGTTTTATATATATATATATATATAAATTTTAGAATTTTATCATAAATTTTAATAATATATTAAAAAATAAAACTATTTTATATTTTTAATTTTAAAAAATTGATAAATTATGTAAAATAATGGGCTGAAGGCATGGTGGATATTTAATAAAATATATAAGGATAATATAAAAAAATAAAATATCAAAAAATTAAAGATTTTTTCTAAAACAAATTCAATCCGAACCACAAACAACCCGAAAATGACCAACCCTAATCTTGCTAAACTAACAAAACCGAACCCACCTGGTTTTAATTTTTATTTTTTTAACAAAATAATTTTAAAAAATTCAAAACACGCAATAATAATAGTAATATTTATTTTAAACACATAATAACAAAATATAAGCTTATATATAATTTAAATTAGAAATTATAGTTGTAGAAAATTTAAAGTATACTTACTAAAAAAATAAAAATTATTTTAAAAAATCATAATTTTTCTAAATAAACATTAAATGACAAAATCTATACATCAATATACAATAATTTTTTTCAAACATATAATATGTAAAAATTAAGAAAATCTTTCTTAATTTATATAGAAATAGTAATAATAAAAAGTTTTGGGTCAACCTGAGATGTTCAAACCCAACCTGAACCCGATTGTTCTGTCGGATTAGCTTTCGAGTCCAACCCGAACCCAAAAACCATCAAACTTAATCCGATATTTTTCGGGTCAACTCGTATCGATTTGACGTGTTGAGTTCATTTTTTACATCCTAATGTAAATAAAAGTAGTATTTGTATAACATTTCTTGCATCAAAAAAATTCAACACAAAAATTCAATTTAATTAATCAAAACCTTATGATACATTGAATACAAAATCTCGTGACATAATTACAAAATATCACGTTATAATATATATATAAATATTGATATACATTATATCAGATGTTCCTTTAAGATTATTCTTTTCATTTGTGCTTATGAACCCATCCTACTAGTTCCATTTCGATTTGTTATTTTTAGAATAGAAAAAGGGTAATTTGTGATTTTGAATTATACAAGACACAATGGAAAAAGGGTAACTTGCGATTTTAAAATATGACTTTGAAATATGTTAGAATAATCAATTTCCCATTTTTATTTTTTTATTACAAATATAAATCAAATTAACTCGTTTTGTGAATATAAAAACCGTCTTAGATTTACTCTTCTCTCATATACGTAAAAATATAAAAACCATTTTATTCTTAGTGGTCAAATCAATGGGTGTGCCAAACTTCTTGGAAAAGTGGAGTTTCCATGTATTTTCAACAGCATGACCTCATGTATAAATAAGTGCCCATCTTGCCAATGTTTTTTGCATTGGATTGATATTGTTTCTTGTCTTGAGGTTTGCTAAAAAGCTCCCAATTTGACTAAACAATATACTTTGCCTATCCAACAAAAGTAGCTTCTATGGCCTCACAAAAAATTTCGAAATCTTCAATTGTATTTTCTCTTGTATCGGCCTTCTTGGTGCAAGGCATTCTAGGTGAGTCGCTCTTTCGCTTACGACAATTTACACAATGATGAATACACCATCTAATATGTAGCATCGATGCACGTCGCATATATTGTATGCTTATATAGTTGGTTTTTTTACATGATTTTTTTTTTTTTTTTGTTATTTGTAATTGATTTGTGGTGCCTGTAGTTATTATTTGTAGTAAGTGTTTATTTCTTTTGTAAAAAAAGATATAATAACTCAACTTTATGAAGCATATTTTGTGATTTGTATTGATGATATATATGTGAATCATACAAATAACGACAAAAATTCCTATAAGACGGCCTTGAGGGTCATTTTTTTTAGACGGACCTCCTCAGCTTATATAAGTTATCCATTAAAAAATATTACATTTTATGTCAAAAATATTATTTATTATTATAAATATGGATAGAGTTGACCCGTCTCACAAGAGTGTTAATCGTAAATAATTTAGCAATTTACTATATGTACGCATAATTTGTATCGTGGGAAATATAGTGGTAAATTGTCAAGTCAATTGAAAATCGATTTGTTTCTTAATATTAGGATGGTATGAACGATCATATCAAGATACCAAGCGATTAGAATTAGGGGTAGATTTGTCACCCTACGTATAATTAAAAAACCTCTGCCAATAGTGGAGAGGCCTGAGTTTGATCTCAGTTGATAAGGACAAAACCTCATCTCTATCTAATTAAAAAAATTATAGACTCTTTATAATATAATAAATTAATAATAATATTGTTTAGAAAGTATAAACAAAAAAATTAGATAATTATAGTAACGATTGCAAAAGTTTTATGAAACATATTGCTAGATGTAAATACTAATAAATGCGATACATTATATTATATTTTTTACTATCACTAAAGTCGCAAAATAATGAATAATATCGTACGTGTTACTTTATTTTGACTTGTAATATGAATTATGCAAAATAAAGAAACATTACACACTACTACATATTCTTGTTTTGATCAGGCAATGTGGAGTGCGAGGATCTAGACAAAGCGCGGTGCTCGTTCGCGGTATCGTCTTCGGGGAGGCGATGCTTGCTAGAGAAGAGCGTGCGCAGGAGCGGAGAGGAGGTTTACATGTGCCGCACTTCAGCGATCGAGGCCGAAAGATACAAGAACTGGATCGAAACTGATGAATGCGTCAATGCGTGTGGCCTCGACAGGAATTCGCTCGGTATCTCGTCCGACTCCCTGCTCGACTCGCGTTTCGCGCTCATGCTTTGCTCCCATGAGTGCTATCCAAAATGCCCCAACGTTGTCGATCTTCACTTCAATCTTGCTGCTGGTGAAGGTAAGCATTTCAAGCTCGTCTGGTTGAAGAAGTGAAAAGATTAAACGCAGTGTTTGTTATAAAAACTATTTTTTAAAAAATAACAAAACAAAAATACTTTCCAACATTCATTATCTAGTTGGTAAAAAACGATACTTTTTTAATAAAATCACATAAAAAAACTCAACTTATTTAAATTGTTTTTTAAAAAAGTTGCAAACTCTCTGTATCTAGGCTGGCCCTAACATACATTCACATGATGTGTGTGATTAGTTCACTATAGATCGAATAACTGAAAATGGATCACATATATTTTTTTATCATGTAGATAAAAATATATGTGAATTCTTTTTCAGCAACTAAGATCATACGGTGGGGTCGAATTAATCTATGTCGAGATGTTGCTTTATGAAAACTTTTTTGAACTACTTTTTGTAATTATTTTAAAAGAATTGGATAGTTGAATTTGATTTAGATCCGAAAAATAGATCAAGTTTGGGTAACAAATGACATGCACCAAAATCACAAAACATCACCTAAATGTGCTCGAATTCGATCTATACTTGATGCATCGACACCCAGAGTGTAGCAAAAATGGACATACACCAAGTGTTCGATTCAATGCTCATGCTAACAATGTTCCTCAAATATTGGTATACATATTAATTATTTCATTCCATAAATAGGCATCTATCTTCCCAAGCTATGTAAAGAACAAGGAGCAAACGCCCGCCGTGAAATGGTAGAGATCAAGAGCTCGGGATTCGTCGCACCTGGACCAGATTTGCCCCTGCCTACTTCCTATGACTTCCTATCGGCCCCTGCTCCAGCGTTTCATCCTTACTAAATTATTGTTGTTGTCGTCGTCATCAGCGTCGTTATTTGAGTTCATCAGCGTCGTTATTTGAGTTCGAAAACGTTATTAATACAATAAATTTTGGCTTTATACTGAGAAATACTCGATGTTTGATCCCAACACTAAGGTAATTTTAGTATGGGCCGCAGATTTGTGCTGTGTTTTACTTGTCTTCATGAACCACGCAATAAATAAGTTGAGGTTCGAGGTTTGCAATGTGATTGGCATCATTTGGTATTAGCTTAATTCGTCTTATCACATTCAATTGTAATGTAAAAGATCATTTATAAATATTGAAGTTGATATAATTCTATTATATAGTACCTTTTATTTTTATTATTTGAGTAGTTTTGATTTTGTTTTATGAAAAAAAATAATAAGAATTTTAAGTGGAAGACAAGTTGTAGTTTTCTTTATTTTATCGCGATATAACGGACGGATCCGGGGTTTTATTTTTGGTGGGGATGCACTCAATGCAAAGTGATGAAAATAATTATATTTTCGTTTATAACTTTTAATAGCAAGAATGGAATAATTAAAAAAATAAATTAGAATGCCCAAACTTAATATTAATATATTGACAAAAGGAAGTCAAAAGTTATTTGAAAGATATATTCAAGTGAGTATCAAATATAATTATTTAACTAAATGGAATTCGACGTTCTTTTAATTTTTGAATTTTTCAATGATAGTCTCTATACAACTTCCAAACAATTAAACAAGATCTTAAATCAAGAGACAATAAGAAAATGAAATACACAAAGTAGAATAACAATCAGTAGAGGAAAAGCTTATGTGGACCAAAACTTGGAAGCTTAAAATCAAATAAAAGTATAAGTTCTTTCTTTGGAGATGCCTTCATGGTATTCTTCCCACCAAAACTAATCTGTTCAAGAAACATATTTGTTGGGCTTTGGCCCAACTCATTATAATTCCCTAGCCCTGCCCCCCCCCCCCCCCCCCCCCCCCCCCCCTCTTTCCTTAATCTGATTAGCCCGCCTCCTTCTCCAGTGCGTTCCCTTTCTGCTTCTGAGAACCAGCGTGCGCCTCCTCTTCTCCGTGCATGAGAGTGAGGCCGAGAGAACGGGCAAGAGAGTGAGGCGGTCGGGCTCAGTTTTGATGCCCTCTCTCGCCCGTGGTTCTGTGTGAGCCAATAGCCCTCGGCTCTGTGTGAGTCATTCATTGATGTGTGTTGAGGAGCCGAAGGAGAGGCCAGAGAGAAGAGAGCGGCGAGCCTCATTTGTTGAGGCAGCCGTGAGAGAGCAACCGAGAGTGTGAGAGAGCGGGGCAGTAGGCGTGTAGTGGGATTGAGGGCAGTAGGTGTGAGTTGGGCTTGGAAAGACTTTGTGACTTTCGCTGTGGACTGCCGGTGGATCGGAGAGTCGTAGTGTCTGAGTTCCGGAATCCCTTTGTGTTACTCGTTATTCCTGCCTTGGTTTGTTTCCTTGTTTCTGTTTTGATTTTTGCAGGTGAAACGCGTACAAGAAAGGTGGCGGATCTGTAACACCCGAAAATTTTAATACGTAAATTCGCATGCATAATTAGGGAAATTAATTATTTAAAAATTTATATTTGGGTTAAATGACATTTATGTGTTATTATGTGAATTATATGCATGATTTAAATTTATTTTATCATTTAACCCGCAGTTATGGTATTTTTGGATTTTTGAGAATATTTATTATTTTGATCGCGTAGACGGGACCGTGGACGGACGAGATACCAAAATTCTTAGCCAAAAATATTTTATGAGTTTATGAGCCTTAAAATCTTATTTTAAGGTATTTTGTCAAGAAAATTTTAGTATTTAATTATATATTTATTTAAGAGTTCATTTTTAGCCAAAATAAGTCATTTTAATGACTTTTATTAATTTTTAAAAATACTATAAATTAGTATTTCGGGATTTTTGATTAGTTATCAGATTAGTAGGTATTTTTAAGAGTTTAAAATCTTATATTTATGTTATATTATCTACCTAATTATTTTATACTAGTTATTATCCCAAATTATTCCTAGTTACAAAAATTTAAAACAAAAACCTACCCTACCCTAACCCCACTCAGCCGACAACTCCCATCTCCTCCCACCCCCATTCTCACGTTCAGCAGAAAACAATCTCCATAGCCGATCCTTCATAGATTCTTGGAGTCTTTGGTTCGTTCGTCGTCCCGGAGCGCCGTACACGCGATTATTGTCTCGTTTCTCAATCTATCTTCGTTTAAGGCATGTTTATTCTTTCGTTTGAACACCATATAAGCTATTAACCATTCATGTTGGGTTTTATTTAGATTTTTATCAGATATTTTTGAATTATGCAATTTCATGGATGTTTGATGCATGTTTGAGTGTCTACTTGGCATGGCTCACGTTTTTCTTCAGCATGGTATGGTCCAGGGCTGAGGGCTCGAGTCAGAGGGGTCCCAGGGTGCCTTAGGGTCGAGTTCGTTCAGAGTTTTAGGGTGTCATAGGCTGGAAACGAAGCTATTCACTTCTGATGCACACAGACGCGCAAGTTAGGGCTTTGGGAAGAGAGGGGTCGTTCTCCTTCCTCAGGCCATGGATTTGTGCTTGGTTTGTTGGGTTTAAAAGATTTAGATGTTGGCTAAAATTTAGAAGTGGTTTCACGGTCTTTGGTTGTCGGAGGAAGCCGCACGAACAAAAGTTTGGCGACTGCTCAGTCTGCGCACGAGGAGGAGGAAGGCGTCTGGTGCAGAGCTTCGTTCTCACTCCTCGGGCCATGGTTTGATCTGATTCTTGTTGTGTTAGAACCCCCTGGATGTGGGCTATCCATGGGCGGTGGTGCTCCGGCCAGGGGCGGCCGGAGAAGGGCGGCAGCAGCCATGGAATGGCTGCTGCTCGCCCAGCCGAGAAGAGAAGGAGCGGGGTGATCGGGTTTGGGTTTTGGGGGGTTGCTGGGTCGGGTTATGGGTCAGGGTTGAGTGCTGGATCGGGTCAGGTAGTCATGGGTCGGTTTAAGTCGGTCCGGGTCCGGGTTAGGTGGGCCGGGCTTGAGTATTTTAATTTTTAAATGTTTAATGTTTTAATTGGTTTTTGGGCCAATTAATTAGAAATAAAATTATTTGGACCTCCAAATAATTTTATTTGGGCCTTAAATAATTTATTTAAGTTAGAACAATGATTTTATTGGGCTTGGGAGTCCATGAGAATTTTTGGGCCAGTCAGTGGATTTTGGGCCAGTCTAGAGTTTTATTGGGCTTAAGTTAAGTAATTGGGCTTAAATATTTTATTTAGGTCAAGTTAAGTTTAATTAAGTTATTTGGGCTAAAATATGATTATTGGATTTTATTTAAGTTTAATGGGCTTATAGTGAGTGATCAGCAGTCTGGACCAACCCATGAAAATTAACTAAGTCCGGAATATATATTTAATTCTTTTTTTTTTATGCATGAAGTTTATTTTAAGTATAAGTATATTTATTATTAAAATTAATTAAATATATATTACGGACATTTTTTAAGTGCATGCATACATGAAATATTTTATGATGTGTTTATAATTAAGAATTGAGCATGAAAAATATTTTTATGGAAATTGAAGTGGTGTGACAGCACAGAGGTGGTTTACCACCGGCACAGAGGTAGTTTTACTACCGGCATAGAAGTGGTTTTATCACTGGCACAGAGGTAGTTTACTACCAGCATAGAGGTGGATTTATCCACCGCGACGTACGATGGTTCTTAGACTGATCAGTCGGCACAGTTAATAGTCACATTCATGGATATGACCATACTCAGTTTTTATGATTATGACATGCTCAATTATGTTATGTATGATTAGTTATGATGTATGTACGACTGATGATGAATAATTTTTATGATGCATTTATTTTAAGATCATGCATGCATGTCCACGTAAGTTATATGTATTAGTATGATTATGTGATGCATTATTTTAAACCTCGTTATCAAGGATTAAACATGTTGAGCCTCTAGGCTCACTACGCTTATATGGTGCAGGTGAGCATGATGACATTTATGTAGCTCCTACCGGTGGTGAGGACGTATGAGCTCACGGAGCAGTGGACCCCGTGACCGTCGCAGTTATTTAGTCTATTATGATGGAATTTTGAAACATGTTTTATTTTATTATTATTCCGCATATGAGATTTTTCAGCAGCATTGTTTATCATTTTAAATTGATGCATGAAACATTTTTAAGGATTTATTTATTTAATATTTTTCAGGTTATTTAAGAAATATATGTTATTTTTATATACATATATGTATGGGCGTATATGTATAGTATTATTTAAAAAAAAAAAGTTTTTTCGCATTTTAATAGTAGTAGGCGTTTCAATTGGTATCATAGCATAGTCCTTGGAGGGTGTCCATCTGCCACGTGCAGCTCAGAAATCCCACTACCGGTCTGTAAGTTTTAAATGTTTTATTATGATTTATCAGGAGCATATGTTATGACTTAAGACTTTATGTTATCAAAGTTTGAAAATACTTAGTTATGCATTGAGATTTACGTGACTTTAAGATATTGAAACTTGAAAACTAGATAACTAATCGTGGAGTTAGTAAACTAGAATTTTGAGGGACTTCGTTATTAGAGTTTGATCAGTCGAATTTCGAGGACGAAATTCAATTTAAAGGGGGGGAGAATTGTAACATCCGGAAATTTTAATACGTAAATTCGCATGCATAATTAGGGAAATTAATTATTTAAAAATTTATATTTGGGTTAAATGACATTTATGTGTTATTATGTGAATTATATGCATGATTTAAATTTATTTTATCATTTAACCCGCAGTTATGGTATTTTTGGATTTTTGAGAATATTTATTATTTTGATCGCGTAAACGGGACCGTGGACGGACGAGATACCAAAATTCTTAGCCAAAAATATTTTATGAGTTTATGAGCCTTAAAATCTTATTTTAAGGTATTTTGTCAAGAAAATTTTAGTATTTAATTATATATTTATTTAAGAGTTCATTTTTAGCCAAAATAAGTCATTTTAATGACTTTTATTAATTTTTAAAAATACTATAAATTAGTATTTCGGGATTTTTGATTAGTTATCAGATTAGTAGGTATTTTTAAGAGTTTAAAATCTTATATTTATGTTATATTATCTACCTAATTATTTTATACTAGTTATTATCCCAAATTATTCCTAGTTACAAAAATTTAAAACACAAACCTACCCTACCCTAACCCCACTCAGCCGACAACTCCCATCTCCTCCCACCCCCATTCTCACGTTCAGCAGAAAACAATCTCCATAGCCGATCCTTCATAGATTCTTGGAGTCTTTGGTTTGTTCGTCGTCCCAGAGCGCCGTACACGCGATTATTGTCTCATTTCTCAATCTATCTTCGTTTAAGGCATGTTTATTCTTTAGTTTGAACACCATATAAGCTATTAACCATTCATGTTGGGTTTTATTCAGATTTTTATCAGATATTTTCGAATTATGCAATTTCATGGATGTTTGATGCATGTTTGAGTGTCTACTTGGCATGGCTCACGTTTTTCTTCAGCATGGTATGGTCCAGGGCTGAGGGCTCGAGTCAGAGGGGTCCCAGGGTGCCTTAGGGTCGAGTTTGTTCAGAGTTTTAGGGTGTCATAGGCTGGAAACGAAGCTATTCACTTCTGATGCACACAGATGCGCAAGTTAGGTCTTTGGGAAAAGAGGGGTCGTTCTCCTTCCTCAGGCCATGGATTTGTGCGTGGTTTGTTGGGTTTAAAAGATTTAGATGTTGGCTAAAATTTAGAAGTGGTTTCACGGTCTTTGGTTGTCGGAGGAAGCCGCACGAACAAAAGTTTGGCGACTGCTCAGTCTGCGCACGAGGAGGAGGAAGGCGTCTGGTGCAGAGCTTCGTTCTCACTCCTCGGGCCATGGTTTGGTCTGATTCTTGTTGTGTTAGAACCCCCTGGATGTGGGCTATCCATGGGCGGTGGTGCTCCGGCCAGGGGCGGCCGGAGAAGGGCGGCAGCAGCCATGGAATGGCTGCTGCTCGCCCAGCCGAGAAGAGAAGGAGCGGGGTGATCGGGTTTGGGTTTTGGGGGGTTGCTGGGTCGGGTTATGGGTCAGGGTTGAGTGCTGGATCGGGTCAGGTAGTCATGGGTCGGTTTAAGTCGGTCCGGGTTAGGTGGGCCGGGCTTGAGTATTTTAATTTTTAAATGTTTAATGTTTTAATTGGTTTTTGGGCCAATTAATTAGAAATAAAATTATTTGGACCTCCAAATAATTTTATTTGGGCCTTAAATAATTTATTTAAGTTAGCACAATTATTTTTATGGGCTTGGGAGTCCATGAGAATTTTTGGGCTAGTCAGTGGATTTTGGGCCAGTCTAGAGTTTTATTGGGCTTAAGTTAAGTAATTGGGCTTAAATATTTTATTTAGGTCAAGTTAAGTTTAATTAAGTTATTTGGGCTAAAATATGATTATTGGATTTTATTTAAGTTTAATGGGCTTAGAGTGAGTGATCAGCAGTCTGGACCAACCCATGAAAATTAACTAAGTCCGGAATATATATTTAATTCTTTTTTTTATGCATGAAGTTTATTTTAAGTATAAGTATATTTATTATTAAAATTAATTAAATATATATTACGGACATTTTTTAAGTGCATGCATACATGAAATATTTTATGATGTGTTTATAATTAAGAATTGAGCATGAAAAATATTTTTATGGAAATTGAAGTGGTGTGACAGCACAGAGGTGGTTTACCACCGGCACAGAGGTAGTTTTACTACCGGCATAGAAGTGGTTTTACCACTGGCACAGAGGTAGTTTACTACCAGCATAGAGGTGGATTTATCCACCGCCACGTCTGATGGTTCTTAGACTGATCAGTCGGCACAGTTATTAGTCACATTCATGGATATGACCATACTCAGTTTTTATGATTATGACATGCTCAATTATGTTATGTATGATTAGTTCTGATGTATGTACGACTGATGATGAATAATTTTTATGATGCATTTATTTTAAGATCATGCATGCATGTCCACGTAAGTTATATGTATTAGTATGATTATGTGATGCATTATTTTAAACCTCGTTATCAAGGATTAAACATGTTGAGCCTCTAGGCTCACTACGCTTATATGGTGCAGGTAAGCATGATGACATTTATGTAGCTCCTACCGGTGGTGAGGACGTATGAGCTCACGGAGCAGTGGACTCCGTGACCGTCGCAGTTATTTAGTCTATTATTATGGAATTTTGAAACATGTTTTATTTTATTATTATTCCGCATATGAGATTTTTCAGCAGCATTGTTTATCATTTTAAATTGATGCATGAAACATTTTTAAGGATTTATTTATTTAATATTTTTCAGGTTATTTAAGAAATATATGTTATTTTTATATACATATATGTATGGGCGTATATGTATAGTATTATTTAAAAAAAAAAACAAGTTTTTCCGCATTTTAATAGTAGTAGGCGTTTCAATTGGTATCAGAGCATGGTCCTTCGAGGGTGTCCATCTGCCACGTGAAGCTCAGAAATCCCACTACCGGTCTGTAAGTTTTAAATGTTTTATTATGATTTATCAGGAGCATATGTTATGACTTAAGACTTTATGTTATCAAAGTTTTAAAATACTTAGTTATGCATTGCGATTTACGTGACTTTGAGATATTGAAACTTGAAAACTGGATAACTAATCGTGGAGTTAGTAAACTAGAATTTTGAGGAACTTCGTTATTAGAGTTTGATCAGTCGAATTTCGAGGACGAAATTCAATTTAAGGGGGGGAGAATTGTAACATCCGGAAATTTTAATACGTAAATTCGCATGCATAATTAGGGAAATTAATTATTTAAAAATTTATATTTGGGTTAAATGACATTTATGTGTTATTATGTGAATTATATGCATGATTTAAATTTATTTTATCATTTAACCCGCAGTTATGGTATTTTTGGATTTTTGAGAATATTTATTATTTTGATCGCGTAAACGGGACCGTGGACGGACGAGATACCAAAATTCTTAGCCAAAAATATTTTATGAGTTTATGAGCCTTAAAATCTTATTTTAAGGTATTTTGTCAAGAAAATTTTAGTATTTAATTATATATTTATTTAAGAGTTCATTTTTAGCCAAAATAAGTCATTTTAATGACTTTTATTAATTTTTAAAAATACTATAAATTAGTATTTCGGGATTTTTGATTAGTTATCAGATTAGTAGGTATTTTTAAGAGTTTAAAATCTTATATTTATGTTATATTATCTACCTAATTATTTTATACTAGTTATTATCCCAAATTATTCCTAGTTACAAAAATTTAAAACAAAAACCTACCCTACCCTAACCCCACTCAGCCGACAACTCCCATCTCCTCCCACCCCCATTCTCACGTTCAGCAGAAAACAATCTCCATAGCCGATCCTTCATAGATTCTTGGAGTCTTTGGTTCGTTCGTCGTCCCGGAGCGCCGTACACGCGATTATTGTCTCGTTTCTCAATCTATCTTCGTTTAAGGCATGTTTATTCTTTCGTTTGAACACCATATAAGCTATTAACCATTCATGTTGGGTTTTATTCAGATTTTTATCAGATATTTTCGAATTATGCAATTTCATGGATGTTTGATGCATGTTTGAGTGTCTACTTGGCATGGCTCACGTTTTTCTTCAGCATGGTATGGTCCAGGGCTGAGGGCTCGAGTCAGAGGGGTCCCAGGGTGCCTTAGGGTCGAGTTTGTTCAGAGTTTTAGGGTGTCATAGGCTGGAAACGAAGCTATTCACTTCTGATGCACACAGATGCGCAAGTTAGGGCTTTGGGAAAAGAGGGGTCGTTCTCCTTCCTCAGGCCATGGATTTGTGCTTGGTTTGTTGGGTTTAAAAGATTTAGATGTTGGCTAAAATTTAGAAGTGGTTTCACGGTCTTTGGTTGTCGGAGGAAGCCGCACAAACAAAAGTTTGGCGACTGCTTAGTCTGCGCACGAGGAGGAGGAAGGCGTCTGGTGCAGAGCTTCGTTCTCACTCCTCGGGCCATGGTTTGGTCTGATTCTTGTTGTGTTAGAACCCCCTGGATGTGGGCTATCCATGGGCGGTGGTGCTCCGGCCAGGGGCGGCCGGAGAAGGGCGGCAGCAGCCATGGAATGGCTGCTGCTCGCCCAGCCGAGAAGAGAAGGAGCGGGGTGATCGGGTTTGGGTTTTGGGGGGTTGCTGGGTCGGGTTATGGGTCAGGGTTGAGTGCTGGATCGGGTCAGGTAGTCATGGGTCGGTTTAAGTCGGTCCGGGTCCGGGTTAGGTGGGCCGGGCTTGAGTATTTTAATTTTTAAATGTTTAATGTTTTAATTGGTTTTTGGGCCAATTAATTAGAAATAGAATTATTTGGACCTCCAAATAATTTTATTTGGGCCTTAAATAATTTATTTAAGTTAGAACAATGATTTTTATGGGCTTGGGAGTCCATGAGAATTTTTGGGCCAGTCAGTGGATTTTGGGCCAGTCTAGAGTTTTATTGGGCTTAAGTTAAGTAATTGGGCTTAAATATTTTATTTAGGTCAAGTTAAGTTTAATTAAGTTATTTGGGCTAAAATATGATTATTGGATTTTATTTAAGTTTAATGGGCTTAGAGTGAGTGGTCAGCAGTCTGGACCAACCCATGAAAATTAACTAAGTCCGGAATATATATTTAATTCTTTTTTTTATGCATGAAGTTTATTTTAAGTATAAATATATTTATTATTAAAATTAATTAAATATATATTACGGACATTTTTTAAGTGCATGCATACATGAAATATTTTATGATGTGTTTATAATTAAGAATTGAGCATGAAAAGTATTTTTATGGAAATTGAAGTGGTGTGACAGCACAGAGATGGTTTACCACCGGCACAGAGGTAGTTTTACTACCGGCATAGAAGTGGTTTTACCACTGGCACAGAGGTAGTTTACTACCAGCATAGAGGTGGATTTATCCACCGCCACGTACGATGGTTCTTAGACTGATCAGTCGGCACAGTTATTAGTCATATTCATGGATATGACCATACTCAGTTTTTATGATTATGACATGCTCAATTATGTTATGTATGATTAGTTATGATGTATGTACGACTGATGATGAATAATTTTTATGATGCATTTATTTTAAGATCATGCATGCATGTCCACGTAAGTTATATGTATTAGTATGATTATGTGATGCATTATTTTAAACCTCGTTATCAAGGATTAAACATGTTGAGCCTCTAGGCTCACTACGCTTATATGGTGCAGGTGAGCATGATGACATTTATGTAGCTCCTACCGGTGGTGAGGACGTATGAGCTCACAAAGCAGTGGACCCCGTGACCGTCGCAGTTATTTAGTCTATTATGATGGAATTTTGAAACATGTTTTATTTTATTATTATTCCGCATATGAGATTTTTCAGCAGCATTGTTTATCATTTTAAATTGATGCATGAAACATTTTTAAGGATTTATTTATTTAATATTTTTCAGGTTATTTAAGAAATATATGTTATTTTTATATACATATATGTATGGGCGTATATGTATAGTATTATTTAAAAAAAAAAAAAGTTTTTTCGCATTTTAATAGTAGTAAGCGTTTTAGGATCGGTCGACGAATTCCCAATAGTGGTATCATAGATTGGTTGTCGTTGGTTCGTCGTCGAGGAACCGTCGCCCTGGACTGTCGCCGCCTGGTCGCCACCTATCGCTGCCCTGCAGCCCGACGCCATAGCTGCCCGCTGCCCGACGTCGCCGCGCACCGTGCCGCTGTGTTGGCATTACAGGTTCGTTGGAATCAAAACTCTTGCGATGAGTTTCGCTTTGGTATATTGTCTTGACCTCTTTTACTGCTTTAGTAGAGTAACCGCTTGGTGCGTATGTTATGTGCATTTGTTGCTGATAGAAGCCTAGGATTTGTGCATGTGTTGCTGGTAGAAGTCTAGGATTTGTATGCATTTGTTGCTGGTGGAAGCCTAGGATTTATGTGTGATTTGTTACTGTTGTGTTTCCATCCCTGTTGTATGCTGCGTTTCTTTGTGATTCGCTTGTGTCTTTGTGATTATCTGCATTTTTTTGTGTGAAATTTGCTAGCATGTTTTTTTTATTTTTCTGTGTGAAAAATAGTTATGTCTGATATTTTTTCAGAACTTGACTGGGCTCCAAGCGAGGTGGAGCATTTATTTGGTTCGAGTCTTGTTTTGAAAATGCTGAAAAGTTTAAACTTTGTTTGAAAAATGTTAAACTTTGATATATAACAGATGTGTTCTGTTTGGGTGCAACGTCGCAGTTTACTTTGTCTTTGCTATATGCTTTGTTGTTAGTACTGACTTGTGTTGTTTGTGTGGGGCGATGATGGCTATAAGTGACTCTCGTAACTTGTGAACTGGTGTTGGGCCAAAAGGTGAAGATTGTTGGGCTTTGGCCCAACTCATTATAATTCCCTAGCTCAATCCAAGCCCTTATATAATTCCCCCCTCTTTCCTTAATTTGATTAGCCCGCCTCCTTCTTCAGTGCGTTCCCTTTCTGCTTCTGAGAACCAGCGTGCGCCTCCTCTTCTCTGTGCGTGAGAGTGAGGCCGAGAGTACGGGCGAGAGAGTGAGGCGACCGGCTTAATGTTGCTGCCCTCTCTCGCCCGTGGTTCTGTGTGAGCCAATAGCCCTCGGCTCTGTGTGAGCCATTCCTTGCTGTTTGTTGAGGAGCCGAAGGAGAGGCCAGAGAGAAGGGAGCGGCGAGCCTCATTTGTTGAGGCAGCCTTGAGAGAGCAACCGAGAGTGTGAGAGAGCGGGGCAGTAGGCGTGTAGTGGGATTGAGGGCAGTAGGCGTGAGTTGGATTTGGGAAGACTTTGTGGCCTTCGTTGTGGATTGCCGGTGGATCGGAGAGTCGTAGCTTCTGAGCCCCGGAATCCCTTTGTGTTACTCGTTATTCCTGTCTTGGTTTGTTTCCCTGTTTATGTTTTGATTTTTGCAGGTGAAATGCGTACAAGAAAGACGGCGGATCGGTCGACGAATTCCCAACAATATTATTGTTGATCATATTTGCCAATGCTGCGGGGAAGGATATTGAGATTTTGGAACACCTGTTCTTTGATTGCATTAGAGCCAAGAGGGTGTGGAAACTTGCTCCACTGCATTGGGATGGTTTCCATGCAACTTCAAACAGTTTTCATTCATGGTGGCAGACACTTAGCTCTATTCAAAATGCACATCACTATGTGGAAACTTGCTCCACTGCATTGGTATGGTTTCCATGCAACTTCAAACAGTTTTCATTCATGGTGGCAGACGCTTAGCTCTATCCAAAATGCACATCACTATGCTGACAGATTACATGCTTCAGTTTATATTTTATGGTGGCTTTGGAAAACTCCGAATTTATGGCTAATTTGAACAACAGTGCACCTCCGAACTCGATATTGTTTCTAGATCTATCGCTGAATTGATTGAATTTTCAGAACAACCATTGAATGTTGAACGTTCTAACCGTCATTATTTTCATTTCTTAAGCTCTTAGGCTTGTGATCGATGTTCTTTTGAGGATGCTCAGGTAGGATACGTTTTGTTTTTATCAATGTCAGGCAATTGCATCTGCTCATGTTGGTTTCTTTTGGGGGACTAGCTAGCCTTAGTTCAGTTGAACTGTTTTTTCTTAGGCCAATGTTTGGTTTTGTCCAGTGATCTAGTAGTCTTTTATTGTTTAGTTTTAGTCAGAATTGTAGTCTTTTATGTTTTCGGGATTATTTTGATATTCATTTTTTCTCTCTCGTTTTGTTGTAATACCAAATGGGCCTCTGGGTCAGTCGACCTTGTACATTACTCTCTTTTTCATTTTTGATATTGATCCTATATATCGTTCTTGAAAAAAAAATTAAAAGTGCTTAAAATACTGGAATTTGGATTAGTGCAAAAAATTAAAAATACTTAACCACTACACCAAATGCACATATTTTTTCCTTAGAAAAAAAAAAAATATATATATATATATATATATATATATATATATATATATATATATATATATATATAGTTTCTTTCAAATACCCACCTATCATGCCTACTACCATGCCCACCAATGATGTGACACTATTCTATTGGACCTACAATTTATCACATCCAATAGAATAGTGTCACATCATTGGTGGGCATGGTGGTAGGCATGATAAGTGGACACTTGAAAGAAACTATATATATATATATATATATATATATATATATATATATATATATATATATATATATACAATTTTGCTATCATGCCCACTCACCGTGCCCACCTAATGTGCCCACCATGAGGTGGCACTCAACTATTGGATGTGATGAATTGTGCGTCCAATAGTTGAGTGTTACCTCATGGTGGGCACATTAGGTGGGCACGGTGGATGGGCAGGATAGAAAAACTCTATATATATATATATATATATCACATCAAACATATATTTTAGTAAACTTTTCAAAAAAAAATTATGGGATACGCCGCTGGCAATATAACATACAGTCGCTTTTTTTAATGTGCGCTCAAACCCAAAAATAATGCAATATCCTATAAATCATGCTGACTAGTAGTAGAAAAAATTTGTGCAGCAAGCTCATCCAAAAATATATTGACATGGGGAATCAAATTTATTACGATTGTAATATAATGATATTTTTTATGTTCTTTTTCCGAATGAAATACAGACGTTGGCACCCCTGATCTTGCACATCAACTCGAAAGCCCACAGTTGAGCTTATACTTTTTGAGTTTAGGGCTTAGAGTTGGGCCTTAAAAAATCGAACCAAGGGGTGATGATAAATGGGAATGGTTTTATCTACTCGTTATACCAAACGCTACGTATGAAATATATATCTGCTCACTAGTTCATTTATGATTTACATAAATTGGAATTTCTAAAGAAAATTTTTAATTGACTCTTATTTAGTATTTAATTGACTCTAATTTATACTAAATATTGAATATAGGCTCGAGCATTTATCATTTTACCAAAAAAACAAGTTTTCGGTTTTATGATTAACATCGTGGTTTTTTATTACGCGTTCGACTTTCCTGAATTATTAACTGATATAATTATTGGTATAAGAAAACATTTGATATGAATAACCGTTCTTATTAAAAAAAACAACAAAAACATGTCCATTAATGTGTGATACGATATAAAAGATTTGAGTTGATGTACTGTACTTCACCCTAGTTATCCTACCTCATGGGTATTACCCAATGGGGTAGTTGACAATCATTGGTTGGTTCAAATCATGTGAGTCCCACTGAATTATATGGAGCCCATATAATTTGAACAAATAAATATACATTCATCTGTCCTATAAAATAATATCCATGGGATAGGTTGAAATTTTTCCTCACAAAGAAATTCCTTGACATATGAGAAATATCACCGGCTTCATTTTATCGCGTTTATACGATAAATTAGGACATAACTGTGAAGTATCCCACATAAACTGTTGGAATTTTGATTAATGAATCCACGTGCTTTACTATATAATATAAGGTAAGCATGTGGGGCTATAAAGTTTTGGACAATTATATAATATAATATGATATTACATTATTACATACGTACGTGGCCAATTATGTTTGGACATCATGAATTCAGGATGTGAAGATTTCGAAGAAAACAATGGGGTTGAACTATCTCGGACACAAATTTTTTTATCCAATTAATAAATCAAACAAATAATCGGGAATATAATTTGGATATTGATATTCAATTTTGCATTGCTCCTTCTAAACCATAGAATTTTGTTGGTGGGATGCAAAACTGAAACGACATTCTGCAAAATTGAGACATTAACCGTGTTTTATAATTAAACAATATTGATTGTTTCTAATTTATTTGGTTCCTCAACAAACAGAAATATCATATATATATATATATATATATATATATATATATATATGTCAATCAAACTTTTGGAGTTGTCGTTTGACTTATTTATTAAAAACAGTTTATAACTTATAAGTTATAAATTGTTTTAAGAATTTATAAACTTATTTTAAAAATAAGTTATAAAATTTTTCGATAAACTTATTTTAAACAATTTAAAAATATTAATATATTTTGTATTATAAAATAAGATCTGTTATTATCAAAGTTAAAAAAATTAGTGATATCAAAAAATAATGTAAATATACTAATAATGATATAATAATAAATCAATATTAAAAAAATAAAATTATTTTATATTTCAATTTCGAAAATTTGATATTATTTGGAAAAGTTTTTTAAAATAATGTTTAGTATTTAATGGGTGGAGCGCATGATGAAGATTTATGAAAATATATGAGTATATTTTGTAGAAATAAAATAATGTTAAAATAAAATCTATTTTTTTTAAAAAAAAAAGTAAGATCGCGTTTACTTTTTTAAAAAAGTCTATAAAATATCGAACATGTTATTTTGTCAGCTTATAAATTATTTGGAAAAAAATATTTATAAGTTGTTTTTATATAACTTATAAGCTAGTCAAACATCCTCTAAACTAATTATTTAATTCTAATATTATCACATAGTAAAAAATACAGTACTACATTGGATATCTGGTCGATCGTCGGCATGACTTATATTCGGTTTATTATATTAATATTTTAAAATTTTTAAAATATTTTAATTTATTAATTTCAAATGATATTATTTTAAAATATTATAAATTCCTTAAACTAATCACTCTTTAATCTTTTTAATATGTTTATTTAGTGAGATTATTAATTATATATAGATAAATAATATTGAGATTATTAAACTAATTAATCATATCTTAAATTATTATAATTTTTAAATCGATTTCATATATTAAAATGAAATTAAATGTATTAAATATATCTTAAAGTATTTGAAATTTCTATTCATGTTTTAAAAATTTTAAATGGGATTTTCATTTATTATTTTTTGGGAAGTAAATTATATTAATAGAATTTTTCTTTATTGAAAAGATAATTAGTTAAAAATGATTATTTATCACACTTTTTATTTTTTATAAATCATCAAGATTTAAAGTTTAAATTATGTGAATATTGATGCGCTTATGAGTTAATATGGGTTCTTAAAAAACAAGTAAACGTGATATTGATAAGATTATTAATATAATATCATGTTTATCAATGCAGTCTTACAATAAGTCTTTTAGTTTTCTTAAATATCATTATGTCCATTCGTCATATTATTATCAATAAATTTGCTCGATCTTCAATTTTCTAATTTTTATTTTTTTTAAAAAAATAACATGACCGCCGTTGCTCCGGCGGCTAACCAAAAAAACAAGGACCATAAATTAAGACATTAACAAAGCCTGTGATGTTCAAATCAGATATCGAAAAATATATATTAGTGAAAAAAATGTTATTAGTTTTGACCCGTATAATATTTAGGGTATTTTCTAGGTATTGACTGGGGTTAAAAGGTATATGAATACCCTGGATTCTTGTAATAATTCGATTAAGTGAGTTGTCTACATCTACGATTCATACAATAACAAATTGTTAAAGACCACACAAAGTGCATAATTTGCGGTGTGTAAAATTTGTTCTTAATCATGGGATTGGGATATATATCAACCTATGATTTTTTTGTGAATCGTGGAGCTTAGTTGATCTTTCAAGGAATTTAACATTTAATTTGTTTGAAATTATTTAAATGGATACAGATTTTGCTGAAAATATTATTGAATTTTAAATTCAAATTTAAATATTTTATATTAATAATTTTCTTGAAGACTCATAGCCATAGGAATAATTGTGGTTAGAAATCTTCAAAGACAATTCTAGACAAATATTCCCACCAATTCTATTGTCTATTTTTTCGGACAATAATGAAAATTTATAATATAATATAAATATAATAATATAATTTAATAGATTGTCCCTGCATAATTTTGGAGGCTAGTGCCATAAGCTGGGATTAGATGTCTACTAGCCGCGTGTAACATCAGTATACTGATATTTAAAGGAAGGTACCATTTGATATGTGTACGATTGGTTCATCTATAATTTATTTTATTCAATTTTACATTTTTTTCATCATATTATTTATTTATTTATTAATTATTTATTTTATCTTAATCAAATCATTAATTATTTATCTTATATTAATCAAATTATTAAATTTAAATTACTATATTATCCTTATAAATAATATTATTCATATTTTATTTATTCTTAAAAGAACAAAATGGTAATTTATTATTTTTATATAAAATTTAATCAATCAAATTAAATAAATTATAATCTATCAATCAAATAATATATTAACTATTATTTTTAATTTATTTTATATTACATTATATTACTTATTCATGTATTATTTATCCTATTATGCGAACCGGTACAAATTGTGCATATTTTTTTTTTATTTATAAAAATATTTTAATGATAATTTAACCACACACCATCAAAAAGTTGAGATTATTTTTGTTTTTTTTGTTTTTTTTTTAAAAAATAGAGATTATTTCAATTAAGACCTAAATTGAACTCAGACATGTTTCTTTGTCGAGAGAAATTTAAATTTATTATTTATGCCCTGAACCAGGGGTTGGCACTTGGCACCAGTATTCTATATAGAACAAACTAGGATGTACTGATCAAATGTTGTGTGTTTTACTAAAATTATTGTGGACAGTGTCAAATATATATTTAAATAGTAGAATATCTAAAATGAAATGTTTTGATTATTTTAACCAATCAAAAAATATTAGGTTGTTTGTAAGACGGTATCAAAAATATTTATTTTAAAAGATATTTATTTTAAAACGACGGATCAACACTGTTCACGTTTATAATATAAATTAATACTTTTGACATAAAAAAAATAATTGTGTTTTTTCACGTGTGAATCAATTAAAATATGTCTCACAAAATTTACCCATTAGATTGTCTCACAAAAGTTTTTGTATAAAAACAATTATTGAACAGTAGAAAACCATTTCAAAATTTTATTTTATCTTTTGCAAATTTTAAGACTGAATACAGGAAACCGACCAAATTGATCGATTATAGCATGACCCTCGTCATATTGTAATTTAGCACCTAACCACTACGATCTTTCGTTAACTTTCTTAGTATGATTTTTTTTTAAAAAAAATAATAATTTAACGTAAATCAAATTAATAAAAATTTGGTTAAGTTTCAAACAAATTAAAATTTCAAAACTAGAAGAATATATATAAAGTACGTAACGTGTGTATCCGATACATTACTAAATAACATTCAATTTGGAAAGAGAAAATGTCAGACAAACTATTTAGACTTCAAGCCGACGAGGTCTTACCCCCAACGAGACTAGGGATGCAAACGAACTGAATCTGTTCGTGAGCTTTACGAGTCTGCTCGATAAATATTTGATTCGTATTCAAGCTTATCGAACTCGAGCCGAATTCGAAAATGTTCGAACTTTTTTTCGAGTCGAGCTCGAGCCAAAATTATATTGTTCGATAGTTCGCGAACCTTAATATTCAATTAATATAATATAATTATATAATAAATATATATACATTTCGAACTTTTTTCAAATATTTCGAGTTTTTCGAACCATAATATCCGAATAGTTTACGAATAGGTTCGAATATTTTGAGCCGAACTCGAACTCGAACTTCATTTTGAGCCGAGCTCGAGCCAAAATATTTGAAATTATCAAACTTCGAATCGAGCTCGAACTCGAATATACTCTTATCGAGCCGAATTCGAGCCTTAAAATTTTACCATTATTCGGCTCGATTCGGTTCGTTTGCACCCCTAAATGAGACCAGTTGGTCGGAAAATTTAAACTTAGCCCATGAGTATTACCCTATGGAATACGTATCTTATTTGTTCAAATCATGTGGGTCCCATATAATTTAGTGGTACCCGCATAATTTCAACCAATCAATGATTGTCATCTACCCCATGGGGTAATACCCATGGGGTAGGATCTAACCTACGCGAATAGTTTTTTTAATTTATTTAGATAGATTAAAAAGGTTTTCTGAAATTACTCTGTTCAATATAAATAAGTTCGAATTCATGCTCAAATCTCGTTTATAATATAGACAGTTACTTTATATCTTTTTAACCTTGATCCAAATTATAATTATATTTAAAAAACAAAAAAAAAATATTTAGGCTTCAATGATTCAAATGCACATGACTGGTGTGGGTAATTACTAAAAGCTTCGTTGACATACACGTGCCTACATGAGTCATCAGTTATGACTTTGAATTTGACATTTATTAATGAAGACAAAAATTCGAACTCAACACGTGTGACCAAACATAAATTATTTATACTGTCTTTATATTTATATCATATCATACTATATTATATATTAAAGTACTCTCTCGTCGATGCAGCATAAATAAACATTATAATCGTATCGTCGTTCATATATATATATATATGATCATCTGCATCCTAGGGTGCAGAAAATTTGTGTGCGACCACTAAAACGTACCGAGTTTTAATAGGTTTTTTTTCACCGGATTTTAGTGGTCGCACACGAATTTTTTGCACCCTAGTGATCAAATATATATATATATATATATATATATATATATTATAGAGTTTTTTTATGGTGCCCAACACTATATGCCCACTTCTTGTCCACCATGTACAATAGATGAGTTGATCGGTACAATAGATGAGTTGACTTGTACATGGTGGGCATGAAGTGGGCATATAGTGTTGGGCATCATAAAAAAACTATATATATATATATATATATATATATATATAATTATATATATATATATATAATTATATAATTATATATATATATATATATATATATATATATATATATATATATACTAGCCGCTCCGCACACGCATTGCGTGTGTAGTCTTATATACAAATATTATGTTTTGTGTGTATATAATATAAATTTATTTTTTTCAAGTATTTGATTTTAATTTTTAAATTTTTTTATGCAATTTGATAATTTTGTAGGCTTTTTTTTTTGAAAAAAAATAAAAAATGAGCATACCAAGAGACCACTAAGGTGCTCTTGCTTTATATATAGTATAGATAAATAGTATAGATATATACATAATATTAAGGTTGGTAGCCTATATTAAAAAACCTTTTAAAATCATTAACTATTATTTTATATTTATCTAAAATTTTGGAATATGAAATTAACAAAAATTAATTAATACAAAAAATTATATATATACATGCATCTAAACTTTCGAACAATCAATTCATCAAATCATCCTGAAATTAACTGAAACCAATTAACACGAAGATTTATATATCACACTCATCACATGAAAAAACACTATTATTGTTATTGTCGTCGAAAGAACATTTAATTAGTTCAAATGATAGTGTGCAGATTTTGAACCTCATCATAATTATCATTGAAATTACTATATAATACGAAATGGATTTAAAATTAACTTCCATGGTGTCTAATATCTAAGTTGAAGGAAATTCAAATCGATGTAACTACTCAATCTATCCCCACAGGGGTTTAGTACATTCCGCCCGCAGGGCACTACCATTCGGGTGATGTGTAACCGCATGATTGGTTAAAATTAGTAGGTCCCATGTGGGACCCATTGATTTTAACCAATCATGAGCCGCCACGTCACCCGCAGGGCACTACCTGAAAGAGTGGGTGCCCGGTTAGCCAACTTGTGGCTAAGGACTTTTATGAATCTATGTATAAACAATCTTTGTTTAATATAATTTACATTTATTAATGGAATTTTCTTTGTCTTTCTTCATATTGTTATATTGTGATATACTATTGATGTTTTGATAAAGACCTTGAATATACTATAGTGTAAGTAAGATGAGATAGTGAATAAAGAGAGATCACTATTATGAAACACGTTTTATAGTCACTGTATATTCTAAACAGTTCCTAGTCAATTGAGTCGTCCGCTAATAAGGATAAGGATCGCTCGAGATTGAGACTAGCATTTGTGATGCCAAATACCACGTTTCATTGGTAATGGACATGGAGATGTTCAAAGCATGCAAATGGATATTCATATGATGAATGATCGAACTACCCTATTCGGACTTTCCAAGTGGTTATCACTTATCGAGTGGATAAAGTCCGCGGTTTTGATTGTACACCATTAGTCCTTACTACTTGAAACATCATTGAGACTCTATATGTTAGTACTGTACTTTGACTCGTTTACCGACTCTATTGGGGTCATCAGGTGTCGGGATTGGGTACAGTTACGACACATATAGGAGTCGATGCTTTGTTGTCAAGGATTCACCACATACTTGCGAGTGTGGATATCCTATGCGATCTGAGTAGATATTAGTGTGACGAATCTCTGGCCAGAGTACATGATGTGTTTTAGGTTACTCGGTTTTTCTAGTAACACATGCGATGTCACTATTTGATCTCCAAGATGTAATGCATAGTTATCGAATCTCGAACGACTCTCGATGCACCAATGGTTGTTGATTCGATCGGGATATATGGATGAAGGGACCGTACTGTACGCTAACCAAAATCTACTGGTTCTTGCAGGCACTATCAGTGATACCTAGGGAATCATGGGGCGATGTTGCTAGACGCTCTTACCATGATTCGTTGGGTAAGTCGAAAATTGCTGTTCCGAGTCACAAGGAGTTGTGAGCCCACGACTATCTGTATCCCTGAACCATTGAGGGTCACACAAGTAATGGATTACTAAACCCCGTTGAGATAGTTAAATTTAAAGAGTTAAATTTAATGAAAGGGAAGTTGGACTTCTTAAATAAAAGGAGTGAAATTTCCTAAAATGACATAGGGATGGGCATTTCTTGGAAATCACTGAATTCATTCAGAAAATTTATCTTGACTTCAAAAGATGCAGAAATGGTTTCTGTGCACATTGGTAAAATCAGTTTATCAATCGGAGTCACGATGAATTTTATATTAATTTCTATAATAACAGGCTTGGCTTGTTGGGCTTAAATTATGGATTGTGGGCCCTAAGGAGTTAGAGTCCTAATACAATTATAACTTAATCTAGTCTAGAAATTATCTATAAATACATGTGTAATGTTCGAAAATCAGTAACAATTAATCTTGCAATTTTCGAATTACACACTAAATATTCTAAGGGGATTTTCAAAATCCTCTACTCTTTTTTGAGATAATCCAGTCTGTGATTTTTGTGAAAAATTACATTCTGAATTGACAGATCAAATCTGTTTAATCTCATCGATAAACATCTGATTGATTTCTAGTGCAATCAATCAGAGGGTTTAAGTTTTCTGTTCGTGGACTTAATTTCGGAGGTTGATCGTGATAGTCATCGATTCCCGGGATTTACAAGAAGAGCATATTAAATTTTGTTGGAGTCCATAATCAAGCCTTTGCTTGAATAGGTAAAATATTTAATTATTTATATATTTTACTTGCAATAATTTTAATCGTTAGGATTTGATACCCACGATATGGAATCGTTCCATATCGAAAAATAAAATTTTTAAACTTCCGCTGCTCCGGGTATCACATCCGTGTGATCAGAGAACGCGTGTTCCAACAGTGGTATCAAAGCCAGTTCGTAATCTTTGATCAAACGATTAAAATTAATCGATTGTACAAAATTTTTAGCCTCGGTTTTTGAAACAAAACGAAAATTTTTTAAAAAATTAAATTTGAAACAAGGGTAATCGGGCAGCGATTGTCGCTGCCCACCTCCACGTGGGCAGCCCTGTCCCACATGGAGGCGGGGCTGCCCAGGAATGTCCCGGGCAGTCCGAAAATTTAAAAAAAATTTTGATTTTTTTGAATTTTTGAAATTTTAGTTTTTGGTCCGATCGAAAATTGTTTTTGATTGGTTCACGAGGCATCGGACCAAATTGTTTGAGTCCAAAATTTTTAAAATTGATTTTTGGATAAATTTGAATTTTTGGAAAATTTATAAATTTTATCCGTTAAATTAGATTTTATAAAATTAATTATTTTGGTACAATTAATGATAAGATATGATCTTATGAAAGGATAAGATAAAATTTGATTTTATCTTTTTAATTATGATTCCATTGCATGTTATCCAATTATTTAATTATTGAATTAATTATTGGATAAAAGTATGATCTATTGCCATGACCAATTTGGTAGGTGTATGTTAGGTTATTTACATTTGGTTTTATTGTTGTTGGGTTTTATTAATGGGCTTGGTTTATAGCCCAATTTGAATTGTCATTTGTAATAAAAAGTGGGCCTGGTTTATGGCCCGTTCCCACCCTTAAATATGTATCCCCTACTTGTAATCGAAATTTATTGTAAATTTATTAGACTTAGTGGGAGATAAGGATTTGAAGACAAAGGTGGGCCCAGCAGACAATAAAGACCGAAGAAATGTAAATTGGAAGCTCAATGTAATAAGATTGCATTGCATACTTGCATATCATCTAAGATTGGACTTAGGCTCGTGATTGGCAACCACGGGTCGATTAGTGATTGGGATCGATCGTCCTTTAAATAATATATGATATTATTGTTATATGCATGTTTAGACTAAATTGTATGAATCCCGCAAGCATACAAATATTGCATGATGAGACAATTTTCAAAATTAAAAATCCCTCATTTTAAATATGATTTAAAATTGATATCAAGATAAACAAAAGGGAATTTAAATATTGTTTAAATGTTCCTACCTTCCATCAACGATCAATGTATGAGATGCTACCCGCGGGCACGGTCCGGCTCATATTATTGGGGGGCCCGTTCGTCGGGTTGTACATTGGATCGACACATGTTGTAAGTTGGGTGGAACTCCCATGGGATTGGCTCATATTATTGGGGATCCACATGACGACCGTCCATCACAACTTAATATTGATGGGTCATCTTGACATGTCACATTAAACGACGTCATATTATTGGGCCCTTATTGGACATGAGGTAAAAACATGGGGGTTGCTTTGGAAGCAATTGGGCTCTACCTTTTGAAAATTATGGTTGACTGATATTATTCGGGACTATAGTTTGTCAATTGGACTCCATGTTCCCACTAAGGAAACAAGTTTCCCGTTTTCACTAGAGGGTAGTGAAATCGTTAATATAGTGGGAGTGAAATTCATAAAATTAAATCTCGCCATATTTTATGTCTTAGTAAATTAATTAAACAATCACTGATTATTGTCTGTTTCTTTTCAGTATTTCATTACAAAGAATTCGCGCAATCCACTATACTCAATTCTCGAACAAAAAAAATTGACTGACGCAAACTATACGGAATGGTTCCGTAAATTAAAGATTGTTCTAAACTCGGAGAAAATTTTCTACGTGTTAGAAAAGAATCCTCCAAAGGAAGCACCGGCTAATATAAGTCCGAAAAAATTGGCAAAACTTGATCAATGGTGGGACCATGATGTCAAGGCTAAATGCTATATGCAAGCTTCAATGTCTGATGAACTCCAGAGGCGATTTGAGGATGCCGTGAATGCTGCTGACATACACATGCACCTCAAGAAACTTTTTGGAGCTCAGTCAAGGTCGGAGAGGTATGCCACCATCAAAGAGCTCATGACATGCCGCATGAGAGATGGGACTTCGGTCCGTGAGCATGGGGTACACATGATTGGGCTCATTGAAAAATTGGTAACACTCGATTTGACTTTGGAGCATGAACTAAATGCGGACTTGTTACTTCTTTCCCTTCCTTCGTCGTTTGACGGATTTGTGGTGAACTTCAATATGAACAAGATAGAGGCCACCCTTGAATAGATGGTCAATATGCTTGTGTCTTATGAGGCCACATTAAAAAAAGGATAAACCGATACTCTTGGTTGGCTCCTCTTCTTACTCCAAGAAGGGGCCAAGTGGAAAGGGTAAGAAATGTTCTGCCCCACCCAAGAAAATTGTACCACAAAAGAAGGCCAATACAAAAGCTTCAAACGTGAACATATCTGGAGATGTTTGCCATCACTGCAAGAAACCCGGTCATTGGAAACGTAACTGCAAGGAATACCTCGAGCAGTTGCGAACTGCAAAGGGTATGTTTTACATTGAAATAAATGTTTCACTTAATACTACTTCTTGGGTATTGGATATCGGATGTGGATCTCACATTTACAATGATTTGCAGGTGATGAAAAGAAGTCGTAAGCTTAGGATGGGTGAGACCCAGCTGAGGCTTGGAAATGGTTCCAGAGTTGAAGCCAAAGCAGTGGGAGACGTTTATTTAGTTTTGCAGAACAATTTTAAGTTATTTTTGAGAGATGTTTTATTTGTGCCAGATTTAGTTAAAAACATTATTTTTGTTTCTATGCTTGATAGAGATGGTTTTTCTTGTAATTTTATGAATGAGATTTGCAATATTTACAAGAATGAATGTTTGATTGGAAATGGACAACTTGAAAACGATCAATATAACTTAAAATTAAAAGACGTTCCAATTAATTATGTTGATAAACCGATAACAACAAATAAAAGGAAAAACGATAGTCAAAACCCGGCAAACCTTTGGCATGCTAGGCTAGGTCATATTTCCTCAAGGAGGATGAACAAGCTAGTGGGAGAGGGCATGTCTGATATGTCTGATATTAACTCTCTACCTACTTGTGAGTCCTGCCTAAAAGAAAAAATGACTAAATCTCCTTTCAAAGGAAAGCCTGAGCGTAGTCAAAACCTGTTGGATTTGATCCATACAGATGTCTGTGGACCATTTAGTATCGATACTAAATTTGAACACACCTACTTCATTACCTTTACTGATAATTATTCGAGGTATGAGTATTTATATTTAATAAAATATAAGTCTGAATCATTTGAAAAGTTCAAAGAATTCAAGGCTGAAGTAAAAAACAAACAAGGTAGAAGTATTAAAGCACTTCGATCGGATCGAGGTGGAGAATACTTAAGTACCGAGTTTTTGAGATATCTAAAAGAGAATGAGATTCTCTCACAGTGGACTCCTCCTATGACACCTCAGCTGAATGGTGTCTTGGAGCGTCGCAATCGAACTTTGTTGGACATGGTTCGATCTATGATGAGCTTCACTGAGCTCCCACCTTCGTTTTGGGGCTATGCGCTTGAAACGGCGGTATTGTTGTTGAACAATGTCCACACTAAAGTAGTAGATAAAACTCCATATGAGTTATGGAATGACAAAGCTCCTAAGTATTTGTACTTAAGGATTTGGGGATGTCCTGCTTACGTGAAGCAGACAGTGGGAGATAAGTTGGATAGTCAATCCACCTTATGTTATTTTGTAGGATATCCGAAGAATTCAATCGGATATTATTTCTATCATCCTTATGAGACAAAAGTGTTTGTTTCGAGGAATGATACCTTCATGGAGAAGGAGTTCTTATTAGATAAGAAAGGCAAGATGATGGAACTCGAAGAAATTCAAGAAGAACCCGAGATACAAAATAACGACCACACACCTCAAGAACCTTCAACGGACACGCCTATATCTAGGAGATCCGAGAGGACTTCTAGACCTCCTGTTCGATATGGTCTTCTTCTTGAAGGGGATCAAAGTGAATCCGACATTGGATGTGATCCAAAAAACTTCAAGGAAGCAATTTTTGATGCGGATTCTAATTTATGGCTTGATGCTATGTAGTCAGAAATAGAATCGATGCATACAAACCAAGTTTGGTCTTTAGTAGATCCTTTCGATGGAATTGTTTCAATAGGGTGTAAATGGATCTACAAGAGAAAACTTGGGCCTGATGGCAAGGTACTAACCTACAAGGCACGATTGGTAGCAAAAGGTTATACTCAAAGACAAGGAGTTGACTATGATGAAACCTTTTCTCCAGTCGCAATGTTCAAGTCCATAAGAATCCTTATTGCCATAGCAGCATGGTATGACTATGAGATATGACAAATGGATGTGAAGACTGCATTTCTTAATGGAAACATTAAGGAAGAAATCTATATGATGCAGCCCGAGGGATTCACATCCATGGAAAACGAGCATAAGGTATGCAAGCTTCAGAGATCAATTTATGGTCTCAAACAAGCATCAAGAAGTTGGAACCAGAAATTTGATGAAACAATAAAGGACTTTGGTTTCATCAAAAACCCGGAGGAACCGTGCGTGTACAAGAAAGTAGTTAAGGATGCGG
Organism: Henckelia pumila; assembly: GCF_033568475.1. Classification (NCBI taxonomy): domain Eukaryota; kingdom Viridiplantae; phylum Streptophyta; class Magnoliopsida; order Lamiales; family Gesneriaceae; genus Henckelia; species Henckelia pumila. The sequence goes on along the minus strand of NC_133123.1, from coordinate 123,001,808 downwards.
TGACGTTCTTAGTGCTTTATGTTGATGACATCCTACTCATTGGGAATGACGTAGGGATGTTGCAGTCAACAAAGATATGGTTATCAGGTAGATTCTCGATGAAGGATTTGGGTGAGGCATCCTATATTCTAGGGATACAGATCTATAGAGATAGATCTAAGAGAATGATAGGACTCACTCAAGCAACCTACATCGACACCATATTAAAAAGGTTTTCTATGGATGAGTCCAAGAAAGGACATCTACCTATGTGTCATGGAGTCTCTCTATCCAAGTCTATGTGTCCCAAGACTGACGAAGAGATAGAGAAAATGACACACATACCATATGCGTCAGCCATAGGTAGTATTATGTATGGGATGATATCTACCAGACCGAATGTAGCCTTTTCTCTGAATGTCACGAGCAAATATCAGGCCAACCCCAGTCAAATGCATTGGAAAGCCGTAAAAGATATTCTTAAGTACTTGAGAAGGAATAAGAATATATTCATGGTTTATGGAGGAAGAGAATTGAAATTGGAAGGCTATACCGACTCTAGCTTCCAAAGCGACGTGGATGACTCGAAGTCAACCTCTGGATTTGTATTCAGGCTCAATGGCGGTGCTGTCTCTTGGAAGAGTTCCAAGCAGGACACCACAGCGGATTCCACCACTGAGGCAGAATACATTGCAGCATCAGCTGCTGCTAAAGAGGCCGTTTGGATGAGGAATTTCGTCCAAGAGTTGAGCGTAATTCCTGAAGCTGTTGGTCCAGTTCCGGTGTACTGCGACAATACTGGTGCCATTGCTCAGGCAAAGGAACCAAGGTCTCATCAAATATCCAAAAACGTACTGAAGAAATACCACATCATCTCGGAGATTGTGGAAAGAGGAGACATCACTGTCGAGAGAGTGGCCTCTACAGACAATATCGTTGATCCACTTACTAAGCCCTTGCCAGGACCATTGTTTGACAAACATCGCGAAGCAATGGGATTGCGTAGTGTGACTAGTTGGCTTTAGGGCAAGTGGGAGATTGAAAGTATAATGAACTGGGCTGGCCCAGTTCATTCTTGCTCTCATGATCTTCTCCCCCCTGGTGGGGAGTTTTGCCCTCCCCAGGATTCGAACCTTGCACTCCAGGTCATAAATGAAATGTTCCCTCAATCCTGGTACCATTGAGCTAGCTAGCTCAATGGTACCAGGATTGAGGGAACATTGCATTTATGACCTGGAGTGCAAGGTAGCTCAATGGTACCAGGATTGAGGGAACATTGAATTTATGACCTGGAGTGCAAGGTTCGAATCCTGAGGAGGGCAAAAACTCCCCACCAGGGGGGAGAAGATCATGAGAGCAAGAATGAACTGTTCCAGCCCAGTTCATTATAGAAAGAGTGGGTGCCCGGTTAGCCAACTTGTGGCTAAGGGCTTTTATGACTCTATGTATAAACAATCTTTGTTTAATATAATTTACATTCATTAATGGCATTTTCTTTGTCTTTCTTCATATTGTTATATTGTGATATACTATTGATGTTTTGATAAAGATCTTGAATATACTATAGTATAAGTAAGATGAGATAGTGAATAAAGAGAGATCACTATTATGAAACACATCTTATATTCACTGTATATTCTAAATAGTTCCTAGTCAATTGAGCCATCCGCTAATAAGGATAAGAATCGCTCGAGATTGAGACTAGCATTTGTGATGCCAAGTACCACGTTTCATTGGTAATGGACATGAAGATGTTCAAAGCATGCAAATGGATATTCATATGATGAATGATCGAACTACCCTATTCGGACATTCCAAGTGGTTATCACTTATCGAGTGGATAAAGTCCGCGGTTTTGGTTGTACACCATTAGTCCTTACTACTTGAAACATCATTGAGACTCTATATGCTAGTACTGTACTTTGACTCGTTTACCGACTCTATTGGGGTCATCAGGTGTCGGGATTGGGTACAGTTACGACACATATAGGAGTCGATGCTTTGTTGTCAAGGATTCACCACATACTTGCGAGTGTGGATATCCTATGCGATCTGAGTAGATATTAGTGTGACGAATCTCTGGCTAGAGTACATGATGTGTTTTAGGTTACTCGGTTTTCCTAGTAACACATGCGATGTCACTATTTGATCTCCAGGATGTAATGCATAGTTATCGAATCTCGAACGACTCTCGATGCACCAATGGTTGTTGATTCGATCGGGATATATGGATGAAGGGACCGTACTGTACGCTAACCAAAATCTACTGGTTCTTGCAGGCACTATCAGTGATACCTAAGAAATCATGGGGCGATGTTGCTAGACGCTCTTACCATGATTCGTTGGGCAAGTCGGAAATTGTTGTTCCGAGTCACAAGGAGTTGTGAGCCCACGGCTAGCTGTATCCCTGAACCATTGAGGGTCACACAAGTAATGGATTACTAAACCCCATTGAGATAGTTAAATTTAAAGAGTTAAATTTAATGAAAGAGAAGTTGGACTTCTTAAATAAAAGGAGTGGAATTTCCTAAAATGACATAGGGATGGGCATTTCTTGGAAATAACTGAATTCGGATTCAGAAAAATTATCTTGACTTCAAAAGATGCAGAAATGGTTTCTGTGCACATTGGTAAAATCAGTTTATCAATCGGAGTCATGATGAATTTTATATTAATTTCTATAATAACAGGCTTGGCTTGTTGGGCTTAAATTATGGATTGTGGGCCCTAAGGAGTTAGAGTCCTAATACAATTATAACTTAATCAAGTCTAGAAATTATCTATAAATACATGTGTAGTGTTTGAAAATCAGTAACAATTAATCTTGCAATTTTTGAATTACACACTAAATATTCTAAGGGGATTTTCGAAATCCTCTACTCCTTTTTGAGATAATCCAGTCTGTGATTTTTGTGAAAAATTACATTCTGAATTGACAGATCAAATCTGTTTAATCTCATCGATAAACATCTGATTGATTTTTAGTGCAATCAATCAGAGGGTTTAAGTTTTCTGTTCGTGGACTTAATTCCGGAGGTTGATCGTGATAGTCATCGGTTCCCGGGATTTACAAGAAGAGCAGATTAAATTCTGTTGGAGTCCATAATCAAGCCTTTGCTTGAATATGTAAAATATTTAATTATTTATATATTTTACTTGCAACAATTTTAATCGTTAGGATTTGATACCCACAATATGGAATCGTTCCATATCGAAAAATAAAATTTTTAAACTTTCGCTGCTCCGGGTATCACATCTGTGTGATCAGAGAATGCGTGTTCCAACACTACCCTGCGGGTAGCATCTACTCAACCACAGGTAACGAAAATTGGACCCCGTTCACAAGAGGAAAAAAAGAGAAATATTTTTATTTACATAAAAATTCATGTGAGACAGTCTCAAAAATACATTTCTTAATCGGGTCACTTATAAAAATTATTATTTTTATTTCAAAATTATTACTTTTTATTATAAAAATAATATATTAAACCATTTTTTGAATAAAAATCCGTGAAACCGTCCAAAAAACTTATTCATCTATTTATAATACCTAAGTTAGGTAAAGACAAATATATTTCATTCATTTGTCTTTCCTTCATATTTTTAATAACCTAGTAAGTTCCATATCAAATTATATGTCACCTAAGTATTGGAATAATTGGTTTCTCTCGGATTTTTATATATGAGATGAGTCGAGCCTGTAGTAACCCAGAACTCATTTTAAGATAATAATATGTCAAACATGATTAAGGGTTGGTAATTAATCAATTCCGGGATTTAATTGGACTTCGGAAGAGAATTTGGGCTTTTGACTTTGGGCCGGATCGGAAGCTCCGAACTCAGATCGGAAGCTCTGATCCCAGCCACTTCGGAAGCTCAGCGGAAGCACCGAGATCGGAAGCTCCGATCCTGGAATGGACGTTCCGATCTCCGGTTGCCAGCTTTGCCCGATGACTCAGCCGCGAGTTTTGACAAGTGTTGATCGGGGGTGAGATCTGAAGCTCCGATCGTCGGATCGGAAGTTCCGATCCTGGCGTGTCCTGCATGCACGCAATGAGCTAGATCGGAAGCTCCGATCCCGAAATCGGAAGTTCCGTTCCTGGCCGGGAATTTTGCCTATAAATAGGGCTCGTTCGATTTTATTTTGAAATACGAATTTCCGAGTTTCTTTCTTTAGTTATATAGTGTGAGATATACACTTGAGGGCCCTATCGGTTATAATAGAGGTTCTGGAATAACTAAGGTGTGGTTATAGTCATCCGGGACTAGCGACTCCAAAGGGCTAACTACGGACGAAGGTATGGTCCGAAAATCTATTTAAGTTTTGGGAGTACTTATTAGCTTAGTTAAGGCTTATAGAATTTATGTAGTGATACGGTGAACTTTTGAATATAGGTTTGGAACTTAGGATCCTACTTTACTTGAACTAGCCTAGAGGTACGTACACATTGACTGAGATTGCCAGCGAGTATACATGTTTATATGTTGCATTTATTTGGCATTATTATATGGCATGATATATGATTTACCGCTTTCTATATTCATATGTCATGTGCATATACACGTTGAGCCTATACCTTGTTATACCTGACTATAGAGCCGCTCAGCTCTATACTCGATAGTCTGTCACTGAGAGTACCGCGACGACGGGGGCATTTATGTCTGTCTACTCTGGTGTACTAGACGAGTGTGGTTGCACCCAGAGGTTGATCCGGGCGGTGACAGCACTCATGTGGCGCCGATTCTGAGCATGATTTTTCAGATGACCCTGTACCAGTCATCATGTTGCATGCATTATATACATATGTTTACTCATGTTTATGTACTGGGCGATAGCGCTCACGTCCTAGTTGTTATCTTGGACACCCTATTCCATGGGGCAGGTCGCAGGATGGACGGAGCTGGTAGTTCAAGGCAGGACTAGGGAGCAGAAGCCTTGAAGATTTTATTATACAGCAGGATTCGATATAGCTGTATAATATTTACTGTTTAAGTTTTCGATTTGGTTGTATCACTACAGATTTAAGCCTGGATTATGTTACTAAGCTGATATGTAAATTATGGTTTTGTTTCCGCATGTTTTACTCTGTTAAGTTATTTTGTTGTATTAAGTTTAATGCATGTTGTTAGTTGCCAGTTAGTAGGTGATACCATACAGGGTCACTACATTTTTGGTATCAGAGCATACTTAGATTTTGGGATTAGTACTTGGGATATAGTTTAGTCTTGAGTAATTCTTGCACATTTGGGATTTTTAATGTGCAATTCTTTTTAGGATATGGCTGACGAGAGTCACGGTAGTGTTGGCCAGGGAGGTGGTCATCATCATCGTCATCACCGCCATCATGATGATCAACATCGTCATCATGAGGGTAGAAGTCGCTACTCTATCAATAAGTTTATGCAAGTAGGACCGAAACCCTTGGTGGGAGGCGAGAATCCTGAACAGGCGAGGAGTTGGATGTCTAAACTCGAGCGTACTTTTCGTGCTTTCGATTGTACTGAGGATCAGAAATTGGAAGTTCTAGAATTTGTTCTAGAGGATCGAGCACGTTTTTGGTGGGATGCCAAGGCTGCTCAGGCACGTACTGAGATAGGACAGGTGACTTGGGGGGATTTCTGTCGAGAGTTTCAGAAATTGTATTTTCCTCCGGCTGTTCGCCAAGCACGATCTATGGAGTTACTTACTCTGAGGCAAGGATTAATGACTATTGATCAATATCAGCAACGATTTCTTGATCTGCTACCTTTCAGTCCTTATATTAATGAGAGTGATGCATCGAAGTATGATATCTTTCTACAAGGTTTGAACCAAGATATCTACTCTCAGGTTGTCGTCTGTGATGACCCGGTATCTTTTGAGATTTTGGTGAACCGTTGCTGTCTTGTGGAGACTAGCAACAGGCGGGCACAGTTGATGATGTCAGCACAGCCTAGTGGATCTTTTGAGCCTAGAGCTCAATCTGTTGTGCAATCTGGACATACGTCTTCTTCTACTCCTACTACTTCATCTGGATCTCGTGGTTCACGAGGTATGTTCCGTTTTGGGAAGAAGAATAAGAAGGAGGAGTTTTGTAGTCATTGTGGAGGGAAACATCCTGCAGCTTCATGTCGAAGAGCTACTGGTGCTTGTTATATTTGCGGTCAGCAGGGACATCTGCGGAGAGATTGTCCTCAGCGCATGGGTTCTGCTAGTGGATCGGGATCACAGGTTGGATCTCAGGCTTCTATTGTTCAACGTCAGCAGCCAGCACCACAGAGTTCTTCTGGTTATTGTCCCCAGACTCAAGGGCAGGTGTTTGCTCTGTCTCAGGAGCAGGCTACAGAGGGAAGCGATCGCATGTTGGCAGGTACCTTTCTGTTAAGTGGTATTCCTGCACTTGTATTAATTGATACTGGAGCATCGCATTCCTTTATTTCTAGTCGCTTTGTTAAAAGACATAGATTACCTTATGTATCATTAGATATGGATTTAGTTGTATCTACTCCATTGGAGCAAGAGATAGTAACTAAGCGTCTAGTGATTGGTTGCCTTCTGGAGTTTGAGGGTAATGTGTTAGCAGCTAATTTGATGATATTAGCGATGGCAGATTTTGACTGTATCTTGGGAATAGATATGCTGACTTTGTATCACGCTACTATGGATTGTTATCAGCGTCTGGTACAGTTTCATCCGGTTGAGGGTGATAGCTGGTATTTTTATGGTGAGGGTGCGCGACCTCCGATGCCACTTGTTTCGGCTCTGAAGGCATGTCATGTCTTGGAGTCAGGTGGGGAGGGCTACCTCATCTATGCAGTTGATATGTCCACGAGTAGTACGGGTATTGATCAGTTACCGGTTGTCAGCGAGTTTCCTGATGTATTCCCTGATGAGATTCCTGGCTTTTCTCCGGTGCGAGAGGTTGAATTTGGTATTGATTTAGTACTAGGAACTACGCCTATATCCCGAGCACCATATCGTCTGGCACCTTCAGAGATGAGGGAATTGAAACAGCAGTTACAGGATCTGCTTGATAAGGGATATATTCGTCCGAGTGTTTCTCCGTGGGGAGCACCTGTGTTATTTGTCAAGAAGAAAGATGGATCAATGCGATTATGTATTGATTACAGGCAGTTGAATCGTGTCACCATCAAGAATAAGTATCCTTTGCCGCGGATTGATGATCTGTTCGATCAATTACAGGGTACTTCTGTTTACTCGAAGATAGATATGAGATCTGGATACCATCAGATGCGGGTACGAGACTCAGATATATCTACGACTGCTTTCAGGACCAGATACGGGCATTATGAATTTCTGGTGATGCCATTCGGTTTGACGAATGCACCGGCAGTCTTCATGAATCTGATGAATCAGATATTTAGAGAGTATCTGGATAAATTTTTCATCGTCTTCATTGATGATATCCTTGTCTATTCTCATGACAAGGATGAGCATGCACAGCATCTAAGGATTATTTTACAGACCTTACGAGATAAGCAGCTGTATGCAAAATTGAGCAAGTGTGAATTCTGGCTTGATCGGGTAGTGTTTTTCGGTCATGTGATTTCTAATGAAGGGATATCTGTTGATCCAAGTAAGATAGAGGCAGTGCTGAACTGGTCTCGTCCGACGACGGTTGCTGAGATTCGTAGTTTTTTGGGTCTAGCTGGATATTACCGTCGGTTCATCGAGAATTTTTCACAGTTGGCCAGGCCTTTGACTCAGCTTACTCGGAAAGATGTTACCTTCATTTGGTCCTCGGATTGTGAGGAGTCATTTCACGAGCTGCGTAGACGTCTTACTATTGCACCTGTGCTAGCTCTACCTTCTGAATCAGGAGGTTATGTTGTCTATACTGATGCCTCTGGACAGGGATTAGGATGTGTTCTGACACAGCATGGACATGTTATTGCCTATGCTTCTCGACAGTTGAAGACGCATGAGAGTAATTATCCAGTACATGATCTCGAGTTAGCCGCCATTGTATTTGCACTCAAGAATTGGAGGCATTATCTTTATGGCGAGAAATTTGAGATATTCATGGATCACAAGAGTTTGAAGTATTTATTCACTCAGGCGGAGTTGAATATGCGACAGAGACGCTGGATGGATCTTTTGAAGGATTATGATTGTGAAATCAAATATCATCCAGGTTCTGCCAATCTTACTGCTGATGCCTTGAGTCGGCAGGTGAGACTTTCTGTACTTCAGACTAGTGAAGTATCTCATATGATTCAAGAGTGCTGTTCATTTAGTTTTACGCTCAAGCACAAGAAAGGGAGGAATGGGATTCGATTGTATACTATTCTATCTGAGCCATCATTGTATTCTCGGATCAGAGATGCTCAGATATCTGATGTTAAGACTCAGCGATTGGCACGTCTAGCCAATGGAGTTAATACATCTGGATTCCATTTTCAGGCAGATGGTATATTGTGCTTATCTAATCGAGTGGTTTCACCTAATGTTGCGGAGCTGAGGAATGATATTCTATCTCAAGCTCATAGGAGTCGATTATCTGTTCATCCTGGTAGCATGAAAATGTATAAGGACTTGCAAACTAGATTCTGGTGGAAAGGGATGAAGAGGAGTGTGTATCAATTTGTTTCTAGATGTTTGGTTTGTCAACAGGTCAAGGCTGAACATCGACGACCAGGTGGATTACTGCAGAATCTTGAGATTCCCGAATGGAATTGGGAGCACGTAACTACGGATTTTGTTACCCATTTACCTATGACGTCACGTCAGTGTGATGCTATCTGGGTTGTCGTTGACCGTTTGACGAAATCAGCACACTTTATTCCTTATAACCGGGAGTATTCTTATGATCGCATAGTACGTTTATACATCCAGGAGATAGTGCGATTACATGGGATTCCAGTGAGCATAGTCAGTTATAGAGACCCGCGATTTACCTCACATTTTTGGGGTAGTTTTCAAGCGGCGTTGGGTACCACTCTGAGTTTGAGCACTGCATATCATCCGGAGACTGACGGGCAGTCAGAACGGACGATTCGTACATTGGAGGATATGCTACGTTCTTCTATCATGGATTTTGGCTTATCTTGGCAGGATCAATTACCATTGATCGAATTTGCCTACAATAACAGTTATCATCGTAGTATTGATATGATACCTTTCGAGGCATTATACGGTCGACGGTGTCGTACTCCGTTATTCTGGGATGAAGTCGGGGAACGACAAGTCGAGGGTCCTTAATTGGTGCAGTAGATTGTAGACAAGGTAGATTTGATCAAACATAGGATCAAAGTTGCTCAAGATAGACAAGCCAGTTATGCTAATATTCGCCGCAGGCCACTTCAGTTTGAGCCTGGTGAATATGTGTTTCTCCGAGTATCACCTTTCAGGAAGGTGATGAGATTCGGCGTGGAAGGCAAGTTGTCTCCTCGTTTCATTGGGCCTTTCCAGATACTGGAGAAGATCGGAGATGTTGCATATCGTTTGGCGTTACCGCCAAATCTTTCCAGTATACATAATGTTTTTCATGTGTCGTTGCTTCGACAGTACATAGCTGATGAATCTCATGTGATTCAGTCTACTGATATTCAGCTAGAGCCAGATCTGTCTTTTGTTGAACGACCAATCTGTATCCTAGACAGGAAAGAGAAAGTTCTTCGGAACAAGACTTTACCACTTGTGATGGTACAGTGGCAGCGCCGAGGCGTTGAAGAAGCAACTTGGAAAACTGAGAGTCGTATGCAAGCGGAATATTCTGAGTTGTTTGCTTTGTACTTTTGATTACCATGTAAGATGTAATTACAGTTGTTGTAATAAAACATGGTTTGATGTTTCATATTGTTATCTTAATTTTGTCTTTAGATGTTATTTCGCGGACGAAATATCTAAAGGTGGGGAGAATGTAGTAACCCAGAACTCATTTTAAGATAATAATATGTTAAACATGATTAAGGGTTGGTAATTAATCAATTCCGGGATTTAATTGGACTTCGGAAGAGAATTTGGGCTTTTGACTTTGGGCCGGATCGAAAGCTCCGAACTCAGATCGGAAGATCCGATCCCAGCCACTTCGGAAGCTCAGCGGAAGCACCGAGATCGGAAGCTCCGATCCTGGAACGGACGTTCCGATCTCCGGTTGCCATTTTTGCCCGATGACTCAGCCGCGAGTTTTGACAAGTGTTGATCGGGGGTGAGATCGGAAGCTCCGATCGTCGGATCGGAAGTTCCGATCCTGGCGTGTCCTGCATGCATGCAATGAGCAGGATCGGAAGCTCCGATCCCGAAATCGGAAGTTCCGATCCTGGCCGGGAATTTTTCCTATAAATAGGGCTCGTTCGATTTTATTTTGAAATACGAATTCCCGAGTTTCTTTCTTCAGTTATATAGTGTGAGATATACACTTGAGGGCCCTATTGGTTATAATAGAGGTTCTGGAATAACCAAGATGTGGTTATAGTCATCCGGGACTAGCGACTCCAAAGGGCTAACTACGGACGAAGGTATGGTCCGGGAATCTATTTAAGTTTTGGGAGTACTTATTAGCTTAGTTAAAGCTTATAGAATTTATGTAGTGATACGGTGAACTTTTGAATATAGGCTTGGAACTTAGGATCCTACTTTACTTGAACTAGCCTAGAGGTACGTACACATTGACTGAGATTGCCAGCGAGTATACATGTTTATATGTTGCATTTATTTGGCATTATTATATGGCATGATATATGATTTACCGCTTTCTATATTCATATGTCATGTGCATATACACGTTGAGCCTATACCTTGTTATACCTGACTATAGAGCCGCTCAGCTCTATACTCGATAGTCTGTCACTGAGAGTACCGCGACGGCGGGGGCATTTATGTCTGTCTACTCTGGTGTACTAGACGAGTGTGGTTGCACCCAGAGGTTGATCCGTGCGGTGGCAGCACTCATGTGGCGCCGGTACTGAGCATGACTTTTCAGATGACCCGTTACCAGTCATCATGTTGCATGCATTATATACATATGTTTACTCATGTTTATGTACTGGGCGTTAGCGCTCACGTCCTAGTTGTTATCTTGGACACCCTATTCCATGGGGCAGGTCGCAGGATGGACGGAGCTGGTGGTTCAAGGCAGGACTAGGGAGCAGAAGCCTTGAGGATTTTATTATACAGCAGGATTCGATATAGCTGTATAATGTTTACTGTTTAAGTTTTCGATTTGGTTGTATCACTACAGATTTAAGCCTGGATTATGTTACTAAGCTGATATGTAAATTATGGTTTTGTTTCCGCATGTTTTACTCTGTTAAGTTATTTTGCTGTATTAAGTTTAATGCATGCTGTTAGTTGTCAGTTAGTAGGTGATACCATACAGGGTCACTACAGAGCCTATCCAAATATAATATGAAACTCATATTTTTCATGTGTTGAATTGAGTAAGAAATTTGTCTCATAAATGTAACATAGGTGATGGTCTCATAAAATTTTTTGTGTATTTTTTAAAAATATATTATAGAAGTAAAAATTTAGGCCATAGGGTATACCTTATCCACGAAGGCTGTACTCATTTGGATAGACCTTGAGCAACCGATCGTCTCATCATTTAAAAAATGGAACAAATTATAAAATAGTAGTTTGTTTTAACATAAGATATTTATATAATATAAATTATTGAAAGTGGAAAAATAAGTGGTCACAAAGGAACCGCTTTTGAACTGTTTCCTTAAATAAAATAACACATTAATTCCTATATAACCTCGTATATTAATTAATTTATTTTGTGGCCGACGAGGCCTCGATGACTTAGATCTTGAGATCAACTTATATCAGGTTTGATTCTTATTGATTGTTGGTAATTTTTTATTTACTTTGAATAGATTTCAAAGTTTTTTTGTAATTTTCATACTAAAGTTCCATTAATTGTACATGCAGTTATATTATTCTTTGTAATCTGAATTAAGATTGTATTTATACTCTAAAAATTAATTTTATTTTGTGATAAAGTTCCTTGCTCATCCAAATATTGATTCGGTGGATTTTGGCTACATCATTACCCATACAGGTATTTAGCTTTCGTACCATTTCTTCTCAATTGCTAACTTATTTTCTCTTCAAAAAAAAATTCCAACAAAACTATGATTGGACGATTAATTGGGAAGGGGCAGAGGCCCGAGACCATGCCAAGAGTCAGTTTTTCTTTGGCGAAATATGGCTTTTGGTTTTAAAATTGGCTTTTGTGAAAAGAAGCCAAATCCCATTTGGTTTTTAACCTTATAAATGAAACTAAAATGCCTTAGAATTTGTCTTCATCAATTCAATTCAAACCCACGCGTGACATTGAATTCTTCATTTCTTGACTAACGACATTGCTCATTGGGACACTTGTTCGTGGATGCTTCATTTTTTTTTTTTTTTTTTGATAAGAAAGTAGAAACCCTTCACTCTTAACATTTAATAAGAAAATTTGAAAATATAATTAATTAAAATTATCGGGGTTTTGGAAGTCTCGTTACTTTTAAATTTTAATAATCATCATTGAGTATAACTTTTGATAGAAAAGTAAATATTCATCGTATTAAAACCACTTGTCCCAGTAGTATGAACTCATGGAAGGATGTGATTAATAGTTCTAAATTTCAGAAAAATTAAGTTTTTTGGTCTTGCAACTTGTATGTTTATATTTTTGTCAAGTTATTGATCAATTTACATTATCAATCTAGTAATTTGCGTTTTTCGGAGTTTAGTTTATTTCGTTAGAATGTTAACGTAGCTTGACAACAAAAATTGATTATGCATGTGTCTGATTTCATTTCAACACATCAGTAACAAACGGTTGAATTTGCAAGTTAGTAGATTAAAAATTAAAATCGAAATAGACCGATAACCTAACAAAAATAATTTTTGAAAAAAAAAACATTTATGTTACCGGGAAAAAAAATTTCCATTGATGGGTCCTATCAACCCCCACATTTCTCATGTACACACACATACAAATGCATGCATCTGTGGATATATATATCTTGGATTTTTTATTTATATTTTTTGATATCATAAGGGAGCCGACACGTAATTACTCTCTTAACCGGACATAATATTAGCAAGGGAAACTAACATGTTGGTCCCAGATGCGGCATTAAGAGATAGAAACTATAGAAATTAAAAAATAAAATAAACACCAAGATTTACGTGAAAAACCCTCAAAAATTATTAGGGTAAAAACAATGGGCAAAACCAAAAGATTCCACTATAATATTTGGAGACACAAAGAGAGGTTGTAATTCTCCAAATATTATAGTGGAATCTTTTGGTCTTGCCCGTTGTTTTTACCCTAATAATTTTTGGGGGTTTTTCACGTAAATCTTGGTGTCTATTTTATTCTTCAATTTCTATAGTTTTTATCTTGTAATGCCGCACCTGGGACCAACAAGTGGTATCAGAGCCTTGGAATAAAATTTCTTAAAATTCTGAGTATGCTCTGTGGTTGCAGCTTTGACTGATCTTCCACATTAGAAAAGATTTTTTGAAAATTTTATAAGGCAGGATTCTTGTAGTCAAGATGTCGGCAAAATACGAGATAGAAAAGTTCAATGGGAGCAATTTTTTGCTGTGGAAATTGAAGGTGCAAGCAATTCTGACAAAGGAGCGTTGTTTGGCAGCTATTGGAGATAGACCGGCGGATGTCACGGACGATCAAAAGTGGAATGAGATGAATCACAATGTTGTTGCCAATTTGCACTTGGCGATAGCAGACGAAGTTTTGTCAAGTATCTCGGAAATAAAAAGCGCAAAAGTTATTTGGGATACTTCGACAAAACTGTACGAGGTCAAGTCACTACACAACAAAATTTTCCTAAAGAGAAAGCTTTATACTCTTCGGATGGCGGAATCCTCATCGATGACCGACCATATCAACACATTGAATACTCTATTTTCTCGACTCTCCTCTATGGGGCATAAAATAGAGGAAAAAGAACGTGCGGAGCTTCTACTTCAGAGTCTACCAGATTCATACGATCAGCTCATCATCAATGTTACCAACAATGTTCTTTCGGATAATTTAAATTTTGACGACGTATTAACTGCGGTTCTTGGAGAAGAGAGTCGTCGAAGGAATAAGAAAGATTGGTTGGCAACGTCGAAGCAAGCAGAGGCTTTACCGATGACGAGAGGAAGATTGACGGAGCGTGACTCCAGTGGGAGCCACAGATATAGTAGATCCAAGTCAAGAAGTAAGAAAAAGAATATTTACTGCTTTAAATATGACGGTAAAGGGCACTTCAAGAGAGAGTGTACGAAGAGCATCGAGAAGGGATCTCAAGAAAATGTGGTCAGTACTTCAAGAAGTGGTGAAATACTATTCAGCGAAGCAGCAACAGTTGCGGAAGGCAGACACAAATTTTGTGATGCATGGATTATGGATTCAGGAGCGACGTGGCACATGACGTCAAGGAGAGAATGGTTCGATCAGTATGAACCACTCTCGGTAGGATCTGTATTCATAGGAAATGATCATGCCTTGAAAATCGCTGGGGTCGGTACCATTAAAATCAAAATGTTTGATGGTACTATTCGCACCATACAGGAGGTACAACATGTGAAGGGCCTCACAAAGAATCTTTTTTCTTTGGGGAAATTGGATGATATTGGGTACAAAACCCGTATCGAGAAAGGGATCATGAAGATTGTGAAAGGCGCGCTTGTGGTTATGAAGGCGAAAAAGATTGCTGCAAATCTGTATGTATTGTTGGGGAAAACACACAAAGAGGCGGAACTAGCTGTTGCATCAATTGGTTCGGGGGAAGAATCTACAGTATTGTGGCATAGAAAGCTTGGGCATATATCAGAACGAGGAATGAAGATTCTCTCAGAACGGAAGCTGTTGTCGGGGCTTACAAAAGTGACTTTACCCTTTTGTGAGCATTGTGTTACCAGTAAACAACACAGATTAAAGTTTGGCACATCTACTGCCAAGAGCAAAGGCATATTGGAGCTGATTTATTCTGATGTTTGGCAAGCACCGGTGGTATCCCTAGGAGAAGCGAGATACTTTGTCTCGTTTATTGATGATTTCTCTAGGAGATATTGGGTGTATCCAATCAAGAAGAAATCAGATGTTTTTGAAGTTTTCAAAGCGCGGGTTGAACTTGATTCTGATAAGAAAATCAAGTGTTTGAGGACTGACAATGGAGGAGAATATACCAGTGATGAGTTTGATGCATTTTGTCAGCACGAGGACATCAAAAGACAGTTCACGACGGCTTACACGCCTCAGCAGAATGGAGTGGCGGAGCGGATGAACAGAACTTTGTTGGACAGAACAAGGGCCATGTTGAGTACTGCGGGTCTAGCCAAGTCATTTTGGGCAGAAGCAGTCAAAACCGCTTCTTATATCATCAATCGTTCTCCTTCAGTGGCGATTGATTTGAAGACTCCGATGGAGGTGCGGACTGGCAAGTCAGCTGATTATTCTCGGCTACATACATTTGAAAGTCCGGTGTACGTTATGTACAATGAGCAAGAAAGATCAAAGTTGGATTCTAAATCCAGAAAGTGTATCTTCTTGGGCTATGCTGATGGAGTAAAGAGGTTTCGCTTGTGAGATCCTACTGTCCACAAGCTTTGTAGTGATCCTGCATGGTATCACCTACTAACTGGCAACTAATAGCATGCATTAAACTTAATACAGCAAAATAACTTAACAGAGTAAAATGTGCGGAAACATAACCATAAATTACATATCAGCTTAGTATAAAAGTGTCAAGCTTATTCATCAGTAGTGATACAACCATATCGAAATACTTAAAAATAAACATTATACAGCTATATCGAATCCTGTTGTATAATTAAATCCTCAAGGCCTGCTCCCTAATCCTGCCTTGAACCACCAGCTCCGTCCATCCTGCGACCTGCCCCATGGAATAGGGTGTCCAAGATAACAACTAGGATGTGAGCGCTAACGCCCAGTACATAAACATGAGTAAACATATGTATATAATGCATGCAACATGATGACTGGTAACGGGTCATCTGAAAAGTCATGCTCAGTACCGGCGCCACATGAGTGCTGCCACCGCACGGATCAACCTCTGGGTGCAACCACACTCGTCTAGTACACCAGAGTAGACAGACATAAATGTCCCCGCCGTCGCGGTACTCTCAGTGACAAACTATCGAGTATAGAGCTGAGCGGCTCTATAGTCAGGTATAACAAGGTATAGACTCAACGTGTATATGCACATGACATATGAATATAGAAAGCGGTAAATCATATATCATGCCATATAATAATGCCAAATAAATGCAACATATAAACATGTATACTCGCTGGCAATCTCAGTCAATGTGTACGTACCTCTAGGCTAGTTCAAGTATAGTAGGATCCTAGGTTCCAAGCCTATATTCAAAAATTCACCGTATCACTACATAAATTCTATAAGCCTTAACTAAGCTAATAAGTACTCCCAAAACTTAAATAGATTCCCGGACCATACCTTCGTCCCTAGATAGCCCTTTGGAGTCGCTAGTCCCGGATGACTATAACCATACCTTGGTTATTCCAGAACCTCTATTATAACCGATAGGGCCCTCAAGTGTATATCTCACACTATATAACTGAAGATAGAAACTCGGGAATTCGTATTTAGAAATGAATCTGAGAAGCCCTATTTATAGGCAAAATTCCCGGCCAGGATCGGAACTTCCGATTTCAGGATCGGAGCTTCCGATCCAGCTCATTGCGTGCATGTGTGACACGTCGGAATCGGAGCTTCCGATCGGGCGATCGGAGCTTCCGATCTGCTCTACGTTCAACACTTGTCAAAACTCGCGGCTGAGTCATCGAACATTGCTGGCAGCTGGAGATCGGAACGTCCGTTCCAAGATCGGAGCTTCCGATCTCTGTGCTTCCGATGAGGTTCCGAAGTGGCTAGGATCGGAGCTTCCGATCTGGGTTCGGAGCTTCCGATCCAGCCCAAAGTCAAAAGCCCATATTCCCTTCCGAAGTCCAATAACACTCCAAAATTACTAACCCTTAATCATGTTTAACATATTATTATCTTAAAATGGAACCTGGGTTACTACATTCTCCGCACCTTTAGATATTTCGTCCGCGAAATAACATCTAAAGACAAAATCAAGATAACAATATGAAACATCAAACCATGTTTTATTACAACAACTGTAATTACATCTTACATGGTAAATCAAAAGTACAAAGCAAACAACTCAGGATATTCCGCTTGCATACGACTTTCAGTTTCCCAAGTTGCTTCTTCAACGCCTCGGCGTTGCCACTGTACCATCACAAGTGGTATAGCCTTGTTCCGAAGAACTTTCTCCTTCCTGTCTAGGATACGGATTGGTCGTTCAACAAAAGACAGATATGGATCTAGCTGAATATCAGTAGACTGAATCACATGAGATTTATCAGCTATGTACTGTCGAAGCAACGACACATGAAAAACATTATGTATACTGGAAAGATTTGGCGGTAAGGCCAAACGATATGCAAAATCTCCGATCTTTTCCAGTATCTGGAAAGGTCCAATAAAACGAGGAGACAACTTGCCTTTCACGCCGAATGTCATCATCTTCCTGAAAGGTGATACTCGAAGGAACACATATTCACCAGGCTCAAACTGAAGTGGCCTGCGACGAATATTAGCATAACTGGCTTGTCTATCTTGAGCAACTTTGATCCTATGCTTGATCAAATCTACCTTGTCTACAATCTGCTGCACCAATTCAGGACCCTCGACTTATCGTTCCCCGACTTCATCCCAAAATAATGGAGTACGACACCGTCGACCGTACAATGCCTCGAAAGGTGCCATATCGATACTACGATGATAACTGTTATTGTAGGCAAATTCGATCAAAGGTAACTGATCCTGCCAAGATAAGCCAAAATCCATGACAGAAGAACGTAGCATATCCTCAAGCGTACGAATCGTCCGTTCTGACTGCCCGTTAGTCTCCGGATGATATGCAGTGCTCAAACTCAGAGTGGTACCCAACGCCTCTTGAAAACTACCCCAAAAATGTGAGGTAAATCGCGGGTCTCTATAACTGACTATGCTCACTGGAATTCCATGCAATCGCACTATCTCCTGGACATATAAGCGTGCCATGCGATCATAAGAATACTCTTGGTTGTAAGGAATAAAGTGTGCTGATTTTATCAAACGGTCAACAACGACCCAGATAGCATCACACTGACGTGAAGTCATAGGTAAGTGGGTAACAAAATCCATAGTTACGTGCTCCCACTTCCATTCGGGAATCTCAAGATTCTGTAATAATCCACCTGGTCGTTGATGTTCAGCCTTGACCTGTTGACAAACCAAACATCTCGAAACAAATTGATATAAACTCCTCTTCATCCCTTTCCACCAGAATCTAGTTCGCAAGTCATTATACATTTTCATGCTTTCAAGATGAACTGATAATCGACTCCTGTGAGCTTGAGATAGAATATCGTTCCTGAGGTCCGCAACATTAGGTACAACCACTCGATTAGATAAGCACAATAACCCATCTGCCTGAAAATGAAATCCAGATGTATTAACTCCATTGGCTAAACTTGCCAAACGCTGAGTCTTAACATCAGATATCTAAGCATCTCTAATCTGAGAATACAATGCTGGCTCAGATAGAATAGTATACAATCGAATCACATTTCTCCCTTTCTTGTGCTTGAGCGTAAAACTCAATGAACAACACTCTTGAATCATATGAGATACTTCACTAGTCTGAAGTGCAGAAATTCTCACCTGCCGACTCAAGGCATCAGCAGTAAGATTGGCAGAACCTGGATGATATTTGATTTCACAATCATAATCTTTCAGAAGATCCATCCAGCGTCTCTGTCGCATATGCAACTCCGCCTGAGTGAATAAATACTTCAAACTCTTGTGATCCGTGAATATCTCAAATTTCTCGCCATAAAGGTAATGCCTCCAAATCTTGAGTGCAAATACAATGGCGGCTAACTCGAGATCATGTACTGGATAATTACTCTCATGGGTCTTCAACTGTCGAGAAGCATAGGCAATAACATGTCCATGCTGTGTCAGAACACATCCTAACCCCTGACCAGAGGCATCAGTATAGACAACATAACCTCCTGATCCAGAAGGTAGAGCTAGCACAGGTGCAGTAGTAAGACGTCTTCGCAGCTCGTGAAATAACTCATCACAATCCGAGGACCATATGAAGGCAACATCTTTCTGTGTAAGCTGTGTCAAAGGTCTGGCCAACTGTGAAAAATTCTCGATGAACCGACGGTAATATCCAGCTAGACCCAAGAAACTACGAATCTCAGCAACCGTCGTCGGACGAGACCAGTTCAGCACTGCCTCTATCTTACTAGAATCAACAGATATCCCTTCATTAGAAATCACATGACCGAGAAACACTACCCGATCAAGCCAGAATTCGCACTTGCTCAATTTTGCATATAGTTGCTTATCTTGTAACGTCTTTAAAACAATTCTCAAATGCTGTGCATGCTCATCCTTGCCATGAGAATAGACAAGAATATCATCAATGAAGACGATGACAAATCTATCCAGATATTCTCGAAATACCTGATTCATCAGATTCATAAAGACTGCCGGTGCATTCGTCAAACCGAATGGCATCACCAAAAATTCATAATGCCCGTATCTGGTCCTGAAAGCAGTCGTAGAAATATCTGAGTCTCGTACCCGCATATGATGGTATCCAGATCTCAGATCTATCTTGGAGTAAACATAAGTACCCTGTAGCTGATCAAATAGATCATCAATCCGTGACAAAGGATACTTATTCTTGATGGTGACACGATTCAACTTCATGTAATCAATACACAATCACATCGATCCATCTTTCTTCTTGACGAACAAAACAGGTGCTCCCCACGGAGAAACACTCGGACGAATATATCCCTTATCAAGATGATCCTGTAACTGCTGTTTCAATTCCCTCATCTCTGAAGGTGCCAGACGATAAGGTGCTCGGGATATAGGCGTAGTTCCTGGTACTAAATCAATACCAAATTCAACCCCTCGCACCGGAGAAAAACCAGGAATCTCATCAGGGAATACATCAGGAAACTCACTGACTACCGGTAACTGATCAATACCCGTACTACTCATGGACATATCAACTGCATAGATAAGGTAGCTCTCCCCACCTGACTCCAAGACATGACATGCCTTCAGATCCGAAACAAGTGGCATCAGAGGTCGCGCACCCTCACCATAAAAATACCAGCTATCACCCTCTACCAGAAAAAACTGTACCAGACGCTGATAACAATCCACAGTAGAATGATACAAAGTCAGCATATCTATTCCCAAGATATAGTCAAAATCTGCCATCGCTAATATCATCAAATTAACTGCTAACACATTACCCTTAAACTCCAGAAGGCAACCCATCACTAGATGCTTAGTTACTATCTCTTGCTCCAACGGAGTAGATACAACTAAATCCATATCTAATGATACATAAGGTAATCTATGTCTCTTAACAAAGCGACTAGAAATAAAAGAATGCGATGCTCTAGTATCAATTAATACAAGTGCAGGAATACCACATAACAGAAAGGTACCTGCCAACATGCGATCGCTTCCCTCTGTAGCCTGCTCCTGAGACAGAGCAAATACCTGCCCTTGAGTCTGGGGACGATAACCAGAAGAACTCTGTGGTGCTGGCTGATGACGTGGAACAATAGAAGCCTGAGATCCAACCTGTGATCCTGATCCACTAACAGAACCCATGCGCTGAGGACAATATCTCCACAGATGTCCCTGCTGACCGCAAATATAACAAGCATCAGTAGCTCTCCGACATGAAGCTGCAGGATGCTTCCCTCCACAGTGACTACAAAACTCCTCCTTCTTCTTCTTCTTCCCAAAATGGAACATACCTCGTGAACCAAGAGATCCAGATGAAGTAGTAGGAGTAGAAGAAGACGTAGGTCCAGATTGCACAATAGATTGAGCTCGAGGCTCAAAAGATCCACTAGGCTATCCTGGCATCATCAACTGTGCCCGCCTGTTGCTAGTCTCCACAAGACGGCAACGGTTCACCAAAGTCTCAAAAGATACCGGGTCATCACAGACGACAACCTGTGAGTAGATATCTTGGTTCAAATCTTGTAGAAAGATATCATACTTCGACGCATCACTCTCATTAATATGAGGACTGAAAGGTAGCAGATCAAGAAATCATTGCTGATATTGATCAATAGTCATTGATCCTTGCCTCAGAGTAAGCAACTCCATCGATCGTGCTTGGCGAACAGTTGGAGGAAAATACAGTTTCTGGAACTGCTGACAGAAATCTCCCCAAGTCACCTGTCCTCTCTCAGTACGTGCCTGAGCAGCTTTGGCATCCCACCAAAAACGTGCTCGATCCTCTAGAACAAATTCTAGAACTTCCAATTTCTGATCCTCAGTGCAATCGAAAGCATGAAAAGTACTCTCGAGTTTAGACATCCAACTTCTCGCCTGTTCAGGATTCTCGTCTCCCACCAAAGTTTTGGTCCTACTTGCATGAATTTATTGATAGAGTAGCGACGTCTACCCTCATGATGACGATGTTGATCATCATGATGGCGGTGATGACGATGATGATGACCACCTCCCTGGCCAACACTACCGTGACTCTCGTCAGCCATATCCTGAAAAGAATTGCACATTAAAATCCCAAATGCGCAAGAATTACTCAAAACTAATTCTAAATCCCAAGTACTAATCCCAAAATCTAAGCATGCTCTGATACCAAAAATGTAGTGATCCTGCATGGTATCACCTACTAACTGGCAACTAATAGCACACATTAAACTTAATACAGCAAAATAACTTAACAGAATAAAACGTGCAGAAACATAACCATAAATTACATATCAGCTTAGTATAAAAGTGTCAAGCTTATTCATCAGTAGTGATACAACCATATCGAAATACTTAAAAGTAAACATTATACAGCTATATCGAATCCTGCTGTATAATTAACTCCTCAAGGCCTGCTCCCTAATCCTGCCTTGAACCACCAGCTCCGTCCATCCTGCGACCTGCCCCATGGAATAGGGTGTCCAAGATAACAACTAGGACGTGAGCGCTAACGCCCAGTACATAAACATGAGTAAACATATGTATATAATGCATGCAACATGATGACTGGTAACGGGTCATCTGAAAAGTCATGCTCAGTACCGGCACCACATGAGTGCTGCCACCGCACGGATCAACCTCTGGGTGCAACCACACTCGTCTAGTACACCAGAGTAGACAGACATAAATGCCCCCGCCGTCGCGGTACTCTCAGTGACAGACTATCGAGTATAGAGCTGAGCGGCTCTATAGTCAGGTATAACAAGGTATAGGCTCAACGTGTATATGCACATGACATATGAATATAGAAAGCGGTAAATCATATATCATGCCATATAATAATGCCAAATAAATGCAACATATAAACATATATACTCGCTGGCAATCTCAGTCAATGTGTACGTACCTCTAGGCTAGTTCAAGTATAGTAGGATCCTAGGTTCCAAGCCTATATTCAAAAGTTCACCGTATCACTACATAAATTCTATAAGCCTTAACTAAGCTAATAAGTACTCCCAAAACTTAAATAGATTCCCGGACCATACCTTTGTCCGTAGATAGCCCTTTGGAGTCGCTAGTTCCGGATGTCTATAACCACACCTTGGTTATTCCAGAACCTCTATTATAACCGATAGGGCCCTCAAGTGTATATCTCACACTATATAACTAAAGAAAGAAACTCGGGAATTCGTATTTAGAAATGAACCTGAGAAGCCCTATTTATAGGCAAAATTCCCGGCCAGGATCGGAACTTTCGATTTCAGGATTCGGAGCTTCCGATCCAGCTCACTGCGTGCATGTGTGACACGTCGGAATCGGAACTTTCGATCAGGCGATCGGAGCTTCCGATCTGCTCTACGTTCAACACTTATCAAAACTCGCGGCTGAGTCATCGAACATTGCTGGCAGCTGGAGATCGGAACGTCCGTTCCAGGATCGGAGCTTCCGATCTCTGTGCTTTCGATGAGGTTCCGAAGTGGCTAGGATCGGAGCTTCCGATCTGGGTTCAGAGCTTCCAATCCGGCCCAAAGTCAAAAGCCCATATTCCCTTCCGAAGTCCAATAACACTCCAAAATTACTAACCCTTAATCATGTTTAACATATTATTATCTTAAAATGGAACCTGGGTTACTGCAAGCTTATCATCAGCAGAGATGTTATCTTCGAGGAAGATAAAGTGAAGGGAGACAAAGGCACACAGAATTCAGAAACTACTATCATTCAGGTGGAAAATAAGACAGACGAAGATCAAGTTTTTTATGAAACAGTACCAGAGCACGAGGAACAAGAACCAGTTGAGTCAGAGGTTTCCAAAGTGAGGCAGTCAACTCGAGAGAGAAGACCACCAGGTTGGCTTTCAGATTATGTCACTAAAAGCAACATTGCATATTGTCTATTAATAGAGGATGGAGAGCCATCGAGTTTCCATGAGGCTACTCAAAGCTCGGATGTATCCCTGTGGATGACAGCGATGCAGGAAGAATTAGAAGCATTAGACAGGAACAAAACTTGGGATCTTGTTACACTACCACGAGGAAGGAAAACTATCGGTAACAGATGGGTCTATAAGATCAAGCGTGATGGCAGTAACCAAGTGGAGCGGTATCGTGCAAGATTGGTTGTCAAAGGGTACGCTCAAAAAGAAGGTATTGACTTCAATGAGATATTTTCTCCTGTGGTTCGACTTTCAACAGCCATGGTAGTATTGGCATTGTGTGCGGTGTTTGACCTACATCTAGAACAGTTAGATGTGAAAACAGCATTTCTTCATGGCGATCTTGAAGAAGAAATCTATATGCTCCAGCCAGAAGGTTTTGCAGAAAAAGGCAAAGAGAACTTGGTTTGCAGGTTGAACAAATCTCTGTACGATCTCAAACAGGCGCCGAGGTGTTGGTACAAGAGATTTGATTCCTATATCATGAGCCTTGGGTACAACAGACTCAGTGCAGACCCTTGTACATATTTCAAGAGGTCTGGTGATGATGATTATATCATTTTGTTGTTGTACGTGGACGACATGTTGGTAGCAGGCCCCAACAAAGATCGGGTCCAAGAATTGAAGGCACAGTTGGCTAGGGAATTTGATATGAAGGACTTGGGACCAGCAAACAAGATTTTAGGGATGCAAGCTCACCGAGACAGAAGCAATAGGAAGATTTGGCTTTCCCAGAAAAATTATTTGAAGAAAGACTTGCAGCGCTTCAACATGCTAGATAGTAAGCCAGTTTCAACCCCTCTTCCTATTAACTTCAAGTTATCTTCTGAGATGTGTCTTAGCAATGAAGCAGAGAAGAAGGAGATGTCTCGAGTACCGTATGCATCAGCAGTGGGAAGTTTAATGTTCGCCATGATTTGTACAAGACCAGACATTGCACAAGCAGTGGGAGCAGTCAGTCGGTATATGACGAATCCTGGACAAGAGCATTGGAGCACGGTTAAGAGGATCCTTAGATACATTAAGGGTACCTCGGATGCTGCATTATGTTTTGGAGGATCAGATTTTACACTCAGGGGCTATGTGGATTCAGATTACGCAGGTGATCCAGATAAGAGAAAATCTATTACTGGTTATGTGTTTACAGTTGCAGGAGGTGCAGTCAGCTGGGTTTCAAAACTGCAAACAGTTGTGGCGTTATCTACAATGGAAGCAGAATACATGGCAGCTACTCAAGCTTGCAAGGAAGCAATATGGATTAAAAGGTTATTGGACGAGCTTGGGCACAAACAAGAAAAGATTTCTTTGTTTTGTGACAGTCAGAGTGCCTTGCACATTGCAAGGAATCCAGCCTTTCATTCCAAGACTAAATACATTGGAGTTCAATTTCACTTTGTACGAGAGGTAGTAGAGGAAGAAAGTGTGAATATGAAGAAGTTCCATACGAAGGATAACATTGCTGATATTCTGACCGAGCCAGTGAGCACAGAGAAGTTTGAATGGTGTAGAACCTCAAGTGGCCTAGTAGAAACGTAAGCAGCAAGAGTGACAAGATTGAAAGCATGTGTGGAGATGTGTTTGAATCTCAATCAAATCTCCAAGTGGGAGAAATGTCGGCAAAATGAATTATTCATGCATTAAATGCATGTGGACGAGTCACTTGGCCAGCTGTGAAGGTTGAAAGTGTGGCAAATACAATTCAGAATTGAATTGTTTTCTCATGTTCAGACGAAGGGCTCGCACCTATAAATAGGTGCATTCCCTCGACATTGAAAATCATCCCTCAGCCTCAAGTTCTTTTCTTTAGTCTTGAGTTTTCTTCTCCTATATTTCTATATATATTTGTGAGATAGGTTTTCTCCTGTATTAAGAGAGTGAGTGTCTCTTTGAAAACACAGAGAGAGGTTGTAATTCTCCAAATATTATAGTGAAATCTTTTGGTCTTGCCCGTGGTTTTTATTCTAATAATTTTTGGGGGTTTTCCACATAAATCTTGGTGTCTATTTATTCTTCAATTTTCATAGTTTCTATCTCATGATGCCGCACCTAGGACCAACGTAACATGTATACAGGATTTGAATTGCTACAATCTAAGTACACAAAACAAATAAAGTAACAAATAATTTAATATTTGAGTTAGGGGTGAGACAAAATATCGAATTTTGTATATCAAGATTACGTACCATACTGAAAAATACCAATATATCGAAGATTTTGCTACGGTATGGTAATTATACCGAATTTTTCGATATATAATGATGATATGAACTTTTAAAATTTGGGTATATACCGTAATATTGAAATAATATATAAAAATTTTAAAATATATAATATTTTTTAAAAATAAACAAAAAAATACAAATTTTTTTTTTGATATAAAACGATATATACCGATATCATATTGAAATATTGGTATACCATAAAATTTCAATATAATCGATATGCTAGTTTTGTATACATAAAATTTTAATATACGGAAAATTTTGAATTGAAACGTTTTGGACGGTATCGATATAAAATTTGAGCTATGAGTAAAAAAAAAATAAAATAAACAATGATTTGTGGGTCCATCAGTCAAGGTCACTTACCTGAATCTAATTAACAAGGTCTCATTGGCTTCTCTTCCTATTTTTATTATATGTTCATACTTTTTAAAGGAAAAAAAATATCTGATTTTCCAAGAAAGATCATAAGTAGGGATTAAGAAGAATAATATTAGTAATTTGAATATTTAATTTTGTGGGTTACTTTAAGTGACAATATTTTGGACCATACTAAAATCTTTTTAAATAAAATGTGTTAGTGTCTATGTCTTCTTCAAGCAAGATACGATTATTCTAAACTGGAAGAAGTCTATACAAAAGGTTACGTTTGTGTAAATTTCATATACTAAAACCAAAATTTTAATTTATAACTACGATTATGAAAATTCATATAATTCCGATTCAGTTGCCACTTTGTCAATTTATTATTTTAAGGAATCAAAACTCGACCAAAAGTTTTTTATTTTTATTTTTTAATTCCGGTTCCGATTCGACTTTGGAAGCAAGACCAGTAGATGATTTTGGTGTAAATTTACAAGTGGAAAATAATTATGATCGAGTCTAAAATAAATGTATTATTACATGAGGAGTAATTTGTTGCTACTTTGAAATTTCTTTTTATGAAACTAAATGAGCGGTCAAGAAAATATTAAAGGGACGCGCAATCAATGACGTATGCCAAACCCACGTTTGGTGGCGAGGCTGGAGCCTGGGGTGCAATCCCCTGTCTCGCTTCACTCTAGAATAAATATCAAAATGACCAATTAGAAATTAGAAGTATTTCTTATTTGGTGCTTACAAAAATATTAGTTATTCTCAACTAGTGATAGAAATCAACATAATTTAATTACACTCCCTTGAGTTTATATTGTAGTATAAAACAATTTTTTTGGGTAATAAATGTTGAAGAAAATTTTAAATGCAGATTTTTTTCCTTGTTTTTCTAGACTTTAATGCAATAAATACTATTTTAGTATTTGTATCCATTTCCTGGCAGATAATTGGGGAGAAAAATGGGACTAGCTCTATCTATGTATTCAATTAAGCAGATGAATTAGGTCAGTGCCGCTAAAAATACATTAATTGATATGCGTCAGTTTGGATACAAAAGTCATTGGCTTAAAAAAATAATTAAATAAGTCCAGCTTTTTAAAGTGATTTTATTAAAAAATAGAAAAAAAAGCAGAAGCGATTTTAGCGTTTGGATAAATTTTGAAAAAATATTTTTTTAAAAATAGACATAAAAGAAGTCAAAATTTATGGCTTTTAAAAAAACATGTATTTGCACTTAAATAAGTGTTTTTTAAAAAATTGTTTTCGTAAACAAACGCCTAAGTTTTTTTAAAAAAAAATATTTTTTAAAAATTATTGTTTTTTTTTTGGATTCCGTAACCAAACACTAAACCTAGTTTATCAAGATTTATATATATTATTATTTGAGATATATGTATTACGCGTGTAATATAATACACATATATTATATATGAGATAGACGTAACGTATTTATTTTTAAATTATTTTTTAAAATGACATTTAGTTGTAAAGAGCAAATATCTCAAAATATTATACTTTGTGAAACTCTTAGATATGGGAAATCAAAATGGAAAAATTAATAGTTTTATAATATTTTTTTTTATGCTAAATATGATATAATAATTTAAAATTTTAAAAGTATAGATAAAGATAGAATAATATTTTATTATATATATGGTGTCAGTATTGCATCCTCGAGTCCTTCTATTTCCCACCTCTTTTTTGCGGACGACAGTCTCATGTTCTTCAGGTCTACGTTGGAGGACTTATGAGAAAGCTTCGGGCCAACTAATTAATTTTGAAAAATCTGCTATGTCCGAACACCAATGCTCAGGTGGTTGAGAACATGAAAACTATGCTGGCCATTCCAGTGGTTGAGAGTCACCAGGTGTATGCCAGTATTCTCTATTCGGAGTCAAAAGATGCAGTTTCGTTACCTAGTGGAGAGGATCGGTAAACGGATGCAAGGCTGGAACAATAAGATATTCTCGATATGGGGTAAGGAGACCCTGATAAAGTCTGTTCTCCAAGCAATTCACACGTATGCTACGTCCTGATTCCGCATACCTAAGTCCATCTGTCGTGATATTGAACGTGAATGCTCAAAATTTAACGAGGGGAAGAAGAGTTTGCATTGGCAAACATGGTAGGCTCTAAGCAAACCGAAGTGTATGGGAGGCATGAGATTTTGGGAGATGGAAGCTTTCAATAAGGCCCTTCTTCTGGTGCATCATCACTAACCTGGGATTTCTTTTGGGACAAGTCTTGAAGGCTTGGTATTTTTGCCATCAGGATGTTATGTCAGCCGGATTGGGTAATAATCCTTCTTATATATGGAGTAGGACTGGAAAATGGTCTATGTTGGTGAATGGGTGATGAGACTAATTCTTTCGCTAATATAGTAAAGTGAGTACCTTGATTGAGAATGGTAGGTGCACTGAGGCACTGATAGGGCAGCTCTTCTCTCCTCATGTTATCCGAGATATTCTTGATATCCCTCTCGCGAGCTCTCGTCATGATGATTTTAGATAGGTACAAAGTGGAAATCAGTTGTTATGAGCCCGCCTTGTCTTGTTCGGCTGCTCGATCTAAACTATGGTGGCTCTTCCTCTGGGCTCTCTCGATCCCTCCGAAAGTCCGTATATTTTGGTGGCGTGCAGTACTTAATCTTATTCCCACGGAAGCAAACTTTGGAAGCCCATTATGTTCCAGTTAAGGGTATTTGTCCATTATGTCACAACCGACCAGTCACGCTTTATTCCTCTGCTCTGCCATAAAATCAGATTTGTTATGCAAATCTGATTTTGAGTTCTTTCTTATGCGCACTTGGGCTACTTGGAAAGCGAGGTTGGATATTGTGCATAACAAAGATGACCGCAACATCAGTTTGAACGTGGATTGGTGTGACGGTTTGTTAAGGGAATTCCAAGCTTCATGCCATGCACTAAACAAGACTCACTCACGTGCACTGTGCCCATCCGAGGATATGTGGACCGTCCCTTCGTTCCCTCAGCTGCGCTTAGATGTTCATGCGGCGTATAACGAGAGTACAAATAGTTATGCTATCGGTAGAGTAGTCAAAAATCATGAAGGATAACCGGTTATCGTGTTTAGAAGGTAGATAGATCGACCTCTGTCTGTTGTTTATGCTAAACTAGCTGCGATCAAAGGGGGGTTTGAAGGCCAATCGAGAACTTAACTTACAAGTACCTCATTATTTCGAATTCTCTTTTAGAGGTGCAAGCAGTCATGAGGCCAAAAGAGGATCTCAGCTATACTGAAGCTTTAGCGACATACATTCGAAGTTTATTGGTTCAAGTTGGTCACACTTCTACGTCATGTTCGCAGGTCGGCGAATAAAGTAACTCATTCACTTGCCTCTTTTGCAATTTCCTCTCCCACCCCTTTTGTTTGGGGATGCGGGACCCCTTTTGTTTGGGGATGCGGGAGTTTTTTTTTTTTTGGTTGATTGATCTTGTACTTCAAGACTTGTTTTCTGCTGATTTTAATAATACGAGATCGTCATTTTTTAAAAAAAAAGACAGTTATAATCTTATAGATAAATATAAAAGTGACTAAAATAAATTTTTTATGATTATTTTAAATTAAGATTAAATGGTTTTGTAATTTTATAAAAATTCTTTTACTTTATCACAATTATACTGAGACCACAAACTTAATTGTTTTAGGTCTATCTTGTATTACATAATGGGATATATATATATATATATATATATATATATATATATATATATATATATATATATATTGTATATTTGTGAAACGGTCTTACGAGTCAATTTTGTAAAACAGATATCTTATTTGGTTCACTTATAAAAAAATATTATTCCTTTATGCCAAATTATTGGTTTTTATTGTAAATATGAGCAAAGTTTAACTGTCTTACAAATAAAGTTATCTCAAAAGAGACCAACTCTATATATCGTATGTATATTGCACATGCAATGTATCAAAATTAGTGATTTGGAAACACTTATCTAACACAAAAAATCTTATAAGTTCGTTCATGGAATAATTTTTTGAAACAAAATCATTTAAAAAACTTATTCAAGGAGGGAAGATTGCCCAAGCTTACATATGAACTCCCAAGAACTATATTCAACCGATGTGATACATCTTAACACACTGTCATATGCCTAGGAATGAAACAACCAGAACGTGGATATTAACGGATGACCCAACTATGAGCAGTACAACATGTAACGATGGGTTTGTGCTATGATATTATGTTAAGAAATTGACTTGGACCTAACTCAACACTAAAAGCTAGCTCAAGGGGGTGATTGTCCAATCCTATACATGAAACTCCTAGAAACTCTATCCAATCAAAATAAGACATCTTAACAAGACTTACCCATATTCGTAAAATCGTGTCACAAAAATTTATCCCTCATCTAAAGCAAGAATGTCTTACACTAATTAACTTTGGTATTTTTGGTGTAACACATCTTGTTCACATTCGATTTTAAATTTATAAAGTGTTTATTTATCTTTATCTATCTAATCTTTAAAATTTAGATACAATTCATAATTTAAAAAAATATATGAAAAAATAAACGAATTTTTCCAAATGTATAAGTGTGCATCATGTGCAACAAAGATGAACGTTTATATCAAGAACATTCACAATATTTTTTTAAAGGTAAATGTGAGAAATGTGTGTCGGATTAGATTATAAAAGTAAATATATTACTATATATAGCTGGAAAATGTGATAGAATTGCCAACTAGTTGTGCGAGATTCCAACATATTAATCATCAATTGAAAATCCGCTTCATTAACAGAGTAAATAAAGTCATAGCGGGCCATCTTTACTACTACCATCAATATTAATAATCTCAATTCTAATTTTCTAAATCGAGATTATGATTTATGAAACTCAATTTGGGCAAGGAAACTTAAAACTTTGGTGTCTTTAAGTCGTTTCGAGTTGCTCAAAAAGATACACAAACGTTTATAAATCAGTTTTACAGATGAATTTTATAAAATATATTTTCTATTATATTCGAGCTGCATTTAGTTTTTCATATAATTATGTTATACATGAAATTGTTAAACTCTTACTAGTGCTACAAAAACAACTTGATGAAGCTTGTACAACTTTAGGGATTTAACAAAGAAGATGTATGTCACCTTGACAAGCCTACACACAAAATCTATACAGGCAGACAACACACCTTTCTCGAGCCATTTATCAATCAGAAAATTCCAAACCCCTCTCCAAACTAGAGGAGCAAATGTGAACTCAAGACAATATATTATCACAAGCTTCTTGTAAATAACTTCTCTCCTAATTATATCCAAAGAAAACATCTCCATATAGAATCATAAAATACCCTAATGAAATACACTTAGAGGGTGTTTGGTTAAACTTATTAAAAATAGTTTTTAAGCTCTAGAGCTTAAAAGCTGTTTTACGAGCTTATAAGCTGTTAGAACTTATTTTAAAAATAAGTTATTAAAGTGTTTGGGTAAACTTATTTAAAATAACTTAAAGATGTTGATATGTTTGGTATTATAAGATCTTTTTATCGTTAAAATTACCAAAAATATATAATTATATTAAAATAATGTTTCGAGTTATACATATACGAAAATACTTTTAGAATAAACCTATATTAAAAAATAAAATTGTTTTAATATTTTATTTTAGAAAAATTTATGTGATTTGGAATTTTTTTTAAATAATATTTAATATTTATTGGATGGATGATATGATGGAGATTTATTAAAATATTCAATGATATTTTAGAGACGGTTTATTAAAATATTCATCTTATCGAATGTCATAAGTTACAAAAAGATCAAGACGTCATTCAGTAGATATTTGATATTATCGTGGTCTTTTTTTATTTAGTATTTTAGACAACAATAATATCATAGAATATATTATTTGATATGTATGTATTTGAGATATCAAAGTACATCCACAGTTTGAAGTGAATTAGAATTCTGATTAGATCACATACTGAAGTACATCCACAGTTTGAGGTGAAGTAGAATTCTGATTAGATCACACCGAAACTCCTGTAAATATAGGTAGCCTCAAGTTGGCAGACAACAACAATAACACGACACAAAATTCACAGTATTCTCTCAATCCGTAGTTCTTGGAGCATCTCAAGTTATCTCCAAATGTTTAAAGTATGCATTTGATCATAATGTTTTATAGATACTCACTCTTCGCAGAATTTGTTCGAATGATTTTTTTTAGGTCATTCAGAATATCGGTATGCTTTATTTTCTGCTGAAAAGATATACATATAATTTATTAAGGTTGATATCAGATTCGAATCTAAATAAACTTCTAAAAATATAACGAAAGTGCTCTGCATATTGAACACATGCGTACCAAATTTTATTTTATTTTTTTTCTAATATAAATATTTTTTTAGAATATGATTTAGAACAATATTTTAATTGAATGTGGAGTGCACACGAATCAAGCTCACGAATGTGAGAAGTATATTATAATCGCCGCAAAAAGGCCACGTGGCGCGAACACACCTTCCTTAGACTCTGCCTCCACCGCTGTATTACACAAGAGATCGAAACTGCCCGCCACCACACTCCCCGCAACCCAATGCCACCCCCACCCCACTTTCTTCCTATATATATACACCCACTCATGCAATAATCTTTGCACTCCACAAATATTTATCACTCGCCCCTTTTCAGTGTTTTGTGATTTTGTGATTCTGTGTTCGTTTTCGTTTCAAGATTCGTTTGGATCAAAAAATGGCCAGTTCTACTCTCACCGGCTTGCTGAAGCATGTCGCCGGAATATTCCCTTCCCGGAGGGCAGTTTCTGTCTGCGGGAATTTTGACGTCACCCATTCGCGCCTGAATCAGATGGTGGAGGAAGCCGCCGCTCACCTCGTTGCCGCTGGTGTGAATCCCGGCGATGTGGTTGCGCTTACTTTTCCCAACACACTCGAGGTGAGATTTTTTGGAGTCGTTGATTTTGCGAGATGGGTTCTCTGTGAATCGGCTGGAGACGTGTTTGATTTGTGTTTCCTCGTTTTTCACGCTCTTTCTGTTAGATTTTTTGGTTAAAAAACTAACCTTTTTTTTTTCTTTTTTGATGTGGTGGTGGTTGGTTTGATCTTGGTATTTATTGATTAATTTAATGAACTGATGAATTTTAATATATATGATTGCAGTTTGTGGTGATGTTTCTGGCCGTTATTCGCGTCCGAGCCACGGCGGCGCCGCTGAACTCCGCCTACACATTCGACGAATTCGAATTCTATTTATCGGATTCAGAATCAAAGCTTTTAATCACTTCGAAAGAAGGCAACGAGCCCGCTCAGGCCGCCGCCGAGAAGCTCAACATCCCTCATCTCTCCGCCGCTTTACCCTCCGCCGATTCAGATATTATACTATCTCCATCTCCGGCAGGGGTAAACCTTAACTCCGTGTCCGAACTCATCAGCCACCCATCCGACGTGGCCCTATTCCTCCACACCTCCGGCACCACCAGCCGACCCAAAGGCGTTCCTTTAAGCCAAAACAATCTCTACTCATCTGTACAAAACATCAAACAAGTGTACAAAATCACTGAATCAGACTCCACAGTGATCGTTCTTCCCCTGTTTCACGTCCACGGCTTGTTGGCCGGTTTATTGAGCTCCCTCAGCGCTGGAGCCGCCGTGGCTCTCCCCGCCGCCGGCAGATTCTCCGCTTCCACCTTCTGGTCGGATATGAACAAGTATAAGGCCACTTTCTACACCGCCGTGCCCACTATCCACCAAATCATACTCGACCGCCACCTTTCCAAACCCGAACCGTTTTACCCGAAACTCCGGTTCATCCGCAGCTGCAGCGCCTCGTTGGCGCCGGCGGTCATGGCCCGGCTTGAGGAGGCGTTCGAGGCACCGGTTTTAGAGGCATACGCCATGACAGAGGCTTCCCATTTGATGGCCTCGAACCCATTACCGGAGGACGGTCCGCATAAGCCCGGTTCGGTCGGGAAACCCGTGGGCCAAGAAATGGGAATATTGAACGAGAAAGGGGTGGTTCAAGAAGCTAATGTCAATGGGGAGGTTTGCATTAGGGGTCCGAATGTTACTAGAGGGTACAAGAATAATCCCGATGCTAACAAATCGGCTTTCGAATTCGGGTGGTTCCACACCGGAGACGTCGGCTTCTTCGATTCCGACGGGTACTTGCATCTTGTTGGGAGGATCAAGGAGTTGATCAATCGTGGAGGTAATTATTTTTTTACTTTATGTGTACTTGTGACTTGGTTTACACTAGAATTATTATACGAATATGGTATCATAGGACATTTTCGTTCTTTGGTTAATGACATAAATACTATGAAAACGAGGTGAAACGTTTACTAGGCCATGTAGTTTATTCCCAAGTCTTTGGTGCCCGATGATCTTGTTGGTGACTACATCCTAATTTGCACATTAGCTGCCCGTTCAAGTTTTATGCTTTAAATCATATTTATATAGATTAATGCAACCTATACCCAATAAGTATATATGAATAATATATATTATTATTGAAAAGTGTGTGTATACAGTATATATGCATAAATAATAGATATGTATAATATATTATTGAAAAGAGGAAGTTAGGAAATTGCGTGGTCCATGGTATGATAGCATATGCTCGTGATTTTCCTAGAAAATATCGAACCTTGTGGTCAAATTTCCTTGAAGGTGAATTGATTTTGAAAGTTTGTTACCCTACCAACATTTTGGAAATTTCTACCTATTGGGATCTTCTTGTTGGATGTTATTTCGCAATGGTGAAAATTACGTAAAATCTTGTGAGGTAGCTTTATGCATATATGACATTAAAATTTTCGATAATTGCAGGGGAAAAGATATCGCCGATTGAAGTTGATGCCGTTCTTTTGTCCCATCCGGAAATCGCTCAGGCCGTTGCCTTTGGAGTCCCCGATGATAAATATGGGGAAGAGGTAAGAAAAAATCGCCCTTAACGCCAAACCTTTCAATGTCTTGATTCACAAAATATGTGGTAGTTCTAGCTGTGTGTTTCTCGTCGACATGGTTTAATGTCTTTTTCAAATAATACAACTTTCCACTTGCAAACAAAAAGTAGTCACGATGTAAAACAACCCACTACTCCGAAAGTGACCGAGAAAGATCTTTTGCTCGCACAATTGGTTCATAGTACTCGTGTCTTGGATCTAAAATAAAACACAAGTGCACGCATTCCACGCAAATGAAAATAACAAATTACAGAAGACTAAGCATTAAAATCATTGAATTAGACGTACTGAAATTAAATACTCGGCAGCTCTAATATGACATTTGTGCCTGTTTTTTTTCAGATTAATTGTGCGGTGATTCCCCGGGAAGAATCGAACGTGGATGAGGCAGAGGTGTCAAGGTTCTGCAAGAAAAATCTTGCTGCATTCAAGGTTCCAAAGAAGGTTTTCATCACGGATTCGCTCCCGAAAACCGCTACTGGGAAAATTCAACGTAGAATTGTGGCAGAACACTTCCTCGCACAGATATCTACTGCTAAGGTTCCCAAATTTGGGGCTTAGATCAAGAAAAAGCGCAACCAAATTTGTTCTTCAGCTCCTGTATAATATTCAAGAACGTAGCCTTAACCTCTATAGGCAATGAAAGATAGTAATATGCAATGGGAAATATAAATATTGCTTTATTCTTGTAAACTTTGAAGATGTTATGAAATGGTTATTTATTTATATCTCGTCATTGCAACAATCGTTGCAAAAGGTTAATATATCTGTATACATTTTATTAATCCCCCGTCTTCTACTTTGTGCTTTCAGTGATCGCAATGAAGATAAGCCTAAAATAATTGTATGAGCAGTTAGTTCAGTAAACTATTATTCAAAAGAAGAATTAAAACATAACGTGCAATAGATTCAATTTCAACTTTCTGAAGTCAATAAAAATTGGAAAACTTGTTCAGACATACTTCCAGAAAATAAATTTTTATTTTAAGAAAAAAGATGCCTCCACACGACAAAAACAAATTAGCCTAGATCATAAAAATTCGACAAAAATTCACAGTAAATTATGGAAAACACAGAGCAAAAACCTACAATTTCATTCGGTCAAGCAAAGAGAACACAAATCAAGCATTGCTTTCAGGGAAAGCAAATGTCGTCCAACAAAAGCACATAAAGCAACATTTTCAGGATAGGCAAAAGTCGTCAAGCAAAAGCAACTAAAACAAGCAGGCTGAAAAAAAAATTAAATGTGATCCAACACCCTACAACACAACAAAACATTGCGAAACTAGAATCACGGCTAGAATTTACGCTTCCTCCGCATCCTCTTCGTCTTCGTAATTATATTCTTCCTCTGCTGATGCGTCCTGGTATTGTTGATATTCAGAAACTAGATCATTCATGTTACTCTCGGCCTCGGTGAATTCCATCTCATCCATGCCCTCTCCTGTGTACCAATGCAAAAATGCCTTCCTACGGAACATAGCAGTGAATTGTTCGCTGACCCTTCGGAACATCTCTTGGATTGAAGTGGAGTTACCAATAAATGTTGATGCCATCTTAAGGCCAGTGGGAGGGATATCACATACAGTGGATTTAACGTTGTTGGGGATCCATTCAACAAAATAAGATGAGTTTTTGTTTTGAACGTTGATCATTTGTTCATCAACCTCCTTTGTACTCATCTTGCCACGGAACATTGCCGAGGCAGTCAAGTAACGGCCATGGCGAGGGTCAGCAGCACACATCATGTTCTTTGCATCCCACATTTGTTGGGTGAGTTCAGGAACAGTGAGGGCTCGGTATTGCTGCGACCCACGAGAAGTGAGTGGAGCAAACCCAACCATGAAGAAGTGAAGCCGAGGGAATGGGATAAGGTTGACAGCAAGTTTACGGAGATCAGAATTGAGTTGACCAGGGAAACGGAGGCAGCAGGTCACACCACTCATGGTGGCCGAAATCAAATGATTAAGATCTCCAACTGTTCAGCAAAGATCATCATTAACAACGATAAGAAAAGTCAAGTTTTGGCACAAAATATCATAACTACAGCAGTTTAAAAATCAATAAGAAACATGCCCCTAGAAATCTAACAAGTAACCGTGTGTCAAATCAGGAGAGACAAGTAACCGTGTGTCAAATCAGGAAAGAACACAACAATGTCAACATTCATCGAGCTAATTCATATACTACAGAAAAAACGAGCGCAGCCTAAAAGACAAACGTCATAACTGGGTGCTGCATGGATAAGAATGAACAATTAATACAGCACCAACCACTAGGAATTTAAACATTTATGCTTGATAAAGAGATACAAAAGAATATATACTTACAGCTTGGAGTGGTGAGCTTAAGAGTTCGGAAACAAATGTCATAAAGTGCTTCATTATCCAACACCATACACTCATCCGCATTCTCAACAAGCTGATGGACAGATAGAGTAGCGTTGTAGGGTTCAACGACAGTGTCCGACACCTTAGGGGATGGAAAGACAGAGAATGTAAGCATCATACGGTCTGGATACTCCTCCCTGATCTTAGAAATAAGAAGAGTTCCCATTCCTGATCCTGTTCCACCTCCCAGAGAATGGCAGACCTGAAAACCTGAAAATGGAACACAAAGAAAACAAGTTCTGAATCTAATCAACACAGGAAAAGATTAAACATCCTCACTCACAAATCATTTCCAACACTTCATATAACCATCATTTAAATAATTTTCAGTCATATAAAAGAATAT
Organism: Henckelia pumila; assembly: GCF_033568475.1. Lineage (NCBI taxonomy): Eukaryota > Viridiplantae > Streptophyta > Magnoliopsida > Lamiales > Gesneriaceae > Henckelia > Henckelia pumila. The sequence continues at coordinate 122,964,045 of NC_133123.1, read as the reverse complement.
TAGATGATGAGAAATTTGTTTTTAATTTCACAAGTTTAATAATAACTCAATGATAGGCCACAAGAAGGAAACAAAACTCATAACACAATGGATATCATACAGTATCTACTTCACAATTTTTATGTGAACAAAAAATGAGTTATGAATTATGATCACTAAAATATAACCAGATCTGCGAAAATCGCAATGCAAAGGAACTCAGCAACGACATTTTCTCCAAGTATCAGAGCCAAAATAATATCACAATCTCCATTAAGGAAAAAAAATAGAAATGAATACCTAGCGGTACCTGGAATCGCATTAGTTGATTGCATCACAATTTTCACACACGTACATTATGTCACGAATTCAGTTCACTTTAAAAATAACATGACAGCCACAGCACTGCACTTCTATCACCAGATCGACTAAAATTACACTCAAACAGACCAATAATCACTCAAAACAATGCCGTGAAGAATTGGAACTAAACGAATCCAATGGAAGGCCAAAAAAATGCACTAATAAAACTAGAGATCTACAAATCACACTTAACCCCAACAAAAAGAATCACAAAATTCAGTGTAAGTGCATACTGATGAAAAATTACCTAAAAGAAGGAAAAAAAACTCCACAAAGCTCAGGCGACAATAGGCATTTCAAAAACAAACGCATCACAAATTACAAAATACCTTGTAAACAATCACAATTCTCCGCCTCTTTCCTCACCACATCGAGCACCGAATCGATCAACTCGGCTCCCTCGGTATAATGACCCTTCGCCCAGTTGTTCCCTGCCCCAGACTGTCCGAAAACGAAGTTATCAGGTCGGAAAATCTGCCCGTAAGTACCAGATCTGACGCTGTCCATGGTCCCTGGCTCCAAATCCATGAGCACGGCGCGTGGAACAAACCGGCCGCAGCTCGCCTCGTTGTAGTAAACATTCACACGCTCCAGTTGCAATTCGTCGTCGCCGCTGTACCTTCCGGTGGAATCTATCCCGTGCTCCGCGCACACCACCTCCCAGAACTTCGCTCCGATCTGGTTGCCGCATTGGCCACCCTGGATATGCAGGATTTCACGCATTTTTGAAGCTGTAGGCTACCAAGATGGAGGCGGATTCAGAGATTCGTTGCCGTAGGTGTAGAGAATTGGGGGATTGTCTTGTGTTGGTGCGGACTTAGAGAATATGGAGAGTTTATATAGGACCGGAGGGGTTTAACCTTTGAGGGGCGGATTCTGTGAATTTTTTTTGAATTTTGAATTTTGTGTGATTTTTGGAAGTTGAGGTACGCGACATTGGGGTGGGTGAAACACACGCGCCTCTCCTTGTGGAGGACGGTTGCATATCACGTGACAGCAAGTATTTTAAAGCTGACATCATCACTTGTGCCGAAGAGATTCCAATTTCTCATTTAATAAATAAATCGTATATACTCGGCAAAGTTTCAAATTTCACACGATTTTTTTTCTTATTTTAGACTTGCAAGAATATCTCTCAAACTCTAATAATGATAATAATAACAATAGTAATATATAATCAATCATCCATACTTATACGTATATCTATATCTAAGTTTTCATAAATATTAAAAATATTATTGAAAAAACAAATTTTACAAAGAAATTTGACATCTAACCCATTTTCAATGAGTGCTTTAATAAGAAACTAATTTTTTTAAAATAGTTAATATATTTAAAGATAAGAATTGATGGGTGAAGTATAAAGAAAATAATATTAATTATAATTAGACCATATACATAAACAAGAAATACAACGTTTTTATTTAAGGACGGTTTGCGAAAATTAAATTTTTAAAAAGAGAATTTAGAAAAAGGATTTTCAAAATCAGTACAATATATGATACACAATACAACACAACACAACACAACAAAGTGAGCATGGATAATCGTTATCAGGTTATATGCGAACATATGGTGTACATTTAAATTTTGGGAAAATAAGTTTTTTTTTATCTCAGTAACTTTACTCAATTTGGATTTTGGTCCATTAACTTTTTTGATATGGGTTTTGGTACACTAACTTTGCACTTTCAGTATTTTTTGGTCCAACTGCATACGCGTCAGCTTCTGATTGGTCTACGTCATCATTTTGGACCAATAAAAAGTTGACACGTATGCAGTTGGACCAAAAAACACTGAAAATGTAAAGTTATTGCACCAAAACCCACATCGAAAAATTTAATGGACCAAAACCAAAATATGAACAAGTTAATGGACCAAAAAACTTATTTTCTCTTAAATTTGTGATTTCGAGAATATATTGAGATGAACTATTTTTACAGCTTATTCCTTTACAAGTTTTTTTTTTAATAATGAGTTAAGTATATATTTTAATGTGATAACTCATACTTTTTTAAAATGTATGTTAATTGTTTCAATAATAATCTTTAATATTCTCGTAGGTTAAGTAATGCGCAAGCAAATAATATACATTAGTAAAAACATAAGTAGGCCCATACTAATATTATAGTTGCTTTCACTCGAAGGGTACTTGGAATAAGGATGACCTGCAGGACCCAAAATTAACATTATTGCAACTTCCGAATTTCGATCCAATAAAATTATTATTAAAATAAAGCTGTAATTTTGCTCATATATATTAATTAAGAATTTTGATCCAATAAAATTATTATAGAAAATCCATAATTGTTTGGACTTATATTTTTTTGCGATATTATTATTTTATGTTTTTCCATTTTAGTTTTAATATAATTATGTATTTTTCAATTGTAGTCATTATTCATTGTCAGAAGCAATCCGAAAAAAAATTAAAATTACAGATATAACAAAGATTGCAGACCAAAATTGAAACAACGATATACACATTTTTAATGATATCAAATTTTTTAGAAGATTTAAATTTATAGTATATTTTATGCGATGCATGTAAAATTGCATGGTATTATTAGTTAAGTTATTTTATAAAATTAAATATTTTGGGGATGTAAACAAAAAAATTTTTTTGACACTTTAAAAATAAAGAGAACCAAGGGAAAAGAACTGACATATCATAATGTGTATACCTTACGGCCAAAGCAAGCAAGGCAAGATCTTCAAAGCTGATGTTTTATGCCAACAATACAAGGATCGAGTTCTTGTTTCACTAAAATTAACAAATGGCAATGCTTAACGAAGAAAGATTAATAAACAAATGATTTTTTAAGTACTTAATTTGTCTCTGTCTTTTCTTTCTTTCTTTCTTTCTTTCTTTCTTTCTTTTTTTTTTTTTTTTTTTTTTTAGAATTTTCTCTGTCTTTTCTTAAGTAGGTTCTGATAAGGTTAATTCAACCGAAAAATTGTGATCAATTAATCATATTAAGAACGAGACATTAGCCTAAGCTAATAATAATAATAATCCAATCGAATTTCTAAACCGGATATATATAAAGGGTAATGCTATATGTACACGGAGTTTTACACGTTGGGTTATACGTGACACTTAAAATTACGTGATTATCCCTCCACTTGATTTGGAAAAATTCTTTCATGTAGGATAATCACGTAATTTTAAATGTCATATATAACCCAACGTGTAAAACTCCGTGTACATGTAGCATTACCCATATATAAAATCTGCACGATAACTTTATGGCATACCTGCTATTTTTAGAAACTTATCTACGTGCATGGTGAGTTTTGTTAGTTCAAAATTTTGTAAAGAAAAACTCACAATAAGTACTTTTAAGGTGTGTTTACTTGGCTTGATAACCGTAGGATGAGTTTATTAATCCAATCTCATTCATTGTTTACTAACAAAAATTCAATTTTTCTCAAATCTCAAGGCTCATCATTATATACCTTGATTTCATGGGATTACTCATCCTTAATTACATAAGTTATAACATATCCCTGAACAATATTTGTGAAAAAAAATCCATAGAAATCTTAATATACCCTCATTTAATTTCTTTGTTTTCCTCCAAATTTCTCTCTCTCTTTTTTAATAACTCGGTTTATCGATTTTATCTATTTAAAAAAAAACATATTTTTATACCCAATAATTTTGATAAATAAAGATGACTCACATTTGAATCAATAATAATTTACAATATTCAACAGTAATCCAATCCAGATTATATGAATACAAAATTAAACATAAGATTATTTATCATAGGTAGATGATACAACTGTAATTCGTCCCTCAATCATTATTTCAACCCAAAATGAAAATCTCAAAGTAAACATGTTATTGTTTATTTATCATTATTCCACGTCCTTCAAAATCATTTTAATAATCCTAGTATGATTATATCCACATGTAATCTCATCTCACTAAGTAAACGCAACCTTAAAGCATTTCTAAACACTAACTATAATTATGGTGATTTTGTTTATAATTGGTTAGAATGATCACTTTGTGAGTAAGAATATTTTTGTTATATTGCAGATAGTGAAATTCTTAATTTTAGAGTACATGCAAGTTTACAAAGTTGTCCTTGTTAATTCTGAAGGGCATTATGAAATGCTCTTATGATATCTTTTTTGAATGTTATATTTATGCTCCACTTATACAATATATAATTTGATGTATATAGCATGATTTTTCGGGATAATTAAATGGACTCTTGGATATAGTATTATGCACAACACCGTAGAGGATCCAATTATTCGATAAAAGATTGGTGAAGAATAAGGAGATTATTATGAACCAAAGATGAATAAGCGGCAAGACAAATATTGACCCTTTATTTTCTCTTATTCGCCGCATTTGTCTCTTGTTTTACAATACACCACACCAATTTCCAATTTTCCTCAAATTTCAAGAATCCGTGTGACTCTTTCCATTCCCTTTCTTCTTCTTTTGTTCTCATAGTTAGAATAACAATAATAATTTTGCAGGTCTCTTTCTCCTTTCTAGGAAGCCAAAATGGTAGCTAGCCCCTCTGATCTTTTTCTCTTTGATTTGATTCGAATGCCTAACATCTATTAATTGTTGTATGTTTCTTAGGTTCCATCTTTAGTTTTGACATATATATTGTTTATGCAAAATTTGTTCCATGTTGGTTTTTTGATTGATGGTAATTAAACAGAACAATTTAATGTATTTTTTTCTTGGTGGCCGGCCCCCCTTTAATTAATTAATGTGTGCAAAAAATGGGTCGAAACATGGGAGGAATTAGGAAGTTTGGTCTAATTAAAATAAAATGTCACGTATGACATGAAAGATCATATATATAATTTCTCTGTAGGCAAATGCTACGTCTGGGACGGCGGTGCACGACGAATGTAAGCTGAAGTTCTTGGAATTAAAATCAAAGCGAAACTACCGTTTCATAATCTTCAAGATCGAAGGGCAGCAGGTGGTTGTTGAGAAGCTCGGCAGCCCCGGGGACAGCTACGACGATTTCACCGCGTTGCTCCCGGCCAACGAGTGCCGCTATGCTGTCTTCGATTTCGACTTCATCACCCCTGAAAATTGCCAGAAGAGCAAGATCTACTTCATCGCTTGGTATGCATTAAACGGGTCTCTTTGTATTTCCTTTATGTTCCAAGGTCGTTTAATTTGAAAAAAAAATTATTTGACTAATGTCATTTTTCATACTATCCTGATATGGTCCTGATAGATATAACTTGAAATCACGTATTGTTTGTGTGGCGATTATATTAATTCCAGGTCGCCGGAGACGTCGAAAGTCAGAATGAAGATGGTGTATGCGAGCTCCAAGGACAGATTCAAGAGGGAACTGGATGGGATTCAGGTGGAGTTGCAGGCAACAGATCCAAGTGAGATGAGCTTCGATATCATCAAAGCACGTGCTTACTAATACTGAATGCATGCAACATATATATATTTTTTGTGCCTTAGTTCCCTCGAGCGTAAATGTTTCAGATTTTCGATTTTTTTTTTTCTTTTTTTGCATTTGGTACGTAGCTATTGATTTTGATAATTTATATATAGTGGGATTGATTACGTTTGGTCCAATGTGGATTTCCCAAGTGTGGGTGGTGGCACAATTAATTAATGCCTAGTCCTGGTATGAATATGATATACAAAGTGTTTTGCATTTAAATGTTCGAGTACTTTTGACTCGATAACATTTCAGTTTATTGTATTCGATTTGCACCGGTTTTCATTGCAAATTAACAGTTTTGATATGTTAATTAAACATGAAATAAAGCATCTAAACCTCCCCCCAACATGTATATTTTTGGACACAAATATATGTGGTTATTTTGCCAAGTGCTTACCTAATCCAATTTTTTTTGTTTTTGGTTTATCAAGTTTTCAAAATCTGGTTATATGGTACAGTAATTTATATTTTGGGTCATTTTGGTTAACAATTGAAGTGACATCTAACAAATCAGCACTTTTCGATGTCACGTTAATATTTTCTGGTGTCACATTAACATTTTTCGGTGTCATATGACCAATGGATCAAAATAACCAAATAATTTTTTAGGAGTATGGACACAAATTAATATATGTATATACATATTTTAAATAATTTTTTTAGCCAGAAATATGTAAGTCAATTGTGAAAAATCTTTCATTTATCATAGCATCCATGCATGAGTTATTTAAATTTAATCCCATTATCATCTTACAAAAATATTTTGGAAAATTAAATATTGGTCATGTAACTTGATCATTTTTACACATATATTTAGTCTATAAATTTTTCAGTTTTAGTTAGGTAAGTTATTACCTTTTTTTTTTTTTAAACAGAGGTAAGTTATTAGTTAATTGTCACTTTTAATACATTTTAAACAAAATGCTAACGTGACACAAAAAAATCTAATATATCAATGTGACATCAAAATTACTGATATATATGTCTAGTTTCATGTCAACACTTTAGAGAAATTATTAAAAGTGTGAGTAAGAACCAACCTATATATGAGAATACAACTACAACTTGAAAACTTATTTTTGGGATTAAAATTAAAATTGGAAATAGTTAAGCTATTTGATCAAAATTTTAATTATAAATGGCGAAAAGCTGCAGCAAACACTTGCCTAGACAAACAACAACAAAAAAAAAAGATAAATTAAACCAAACAAAAACGCCACCATCTTTTCTAATACTTCAGGAAATTAAATGGCTCATGCAGAAACAAAGAATCCAAATCTGAGACAGGGTTAGTTTTTTCCCATATGACCTCTCTCCCCATACTCTTTCTCCAAAGCCTCTACTTTCTTCATCGACTCATCCTTCTTTCGAAGAAGCGACTGAAACGACACCGGATCATAAGGAGGAGCCATCGTGCATGGATTTGAATCAACAAAACCTTCAACCATAGATTCAGACAAGCATTTCTTCTTGAATCCTTCCGCGGGGCAAGCGATGGATTCGGAGCAGATTTCGACAGCTCCTTCAGGCGCAGTGGGCTTGTATTTTAACAGCTTAGCATACAGATTCAACACATGAAACATGTAATCGTAAACGTTATCCATCTTCAGATCTTGTTGGATGAAGCTGCTTCCTGCCTTGCCAATGGCCTCTGCCTGTTTATCAAATCAATGCATTATGGAATCATGTACGTACCCAGGAGGCCTCCGCCTCAGGCCCATGTAAATATGAGGGCCCAAAACAATTACACTAAGTATTAAACATAAGTCCAAAAATTAGTTTTAATTTATCTGACTCTTAAAGAATTCAACTCTATTGATTGACCCAATAAGTTATTCAGGGCTTCTATAATATTTAAGGCTTAAAAACGATATTAGGTGAAAAAAGAGCTTTAATTTTATGTTATTTGATTATTTTACATACATTTTGACTATTATTATATGTTATTTGGTATTTATGTTTTAGTTTATATTTTTAAGTGTTTGTTTTAGAGAAACATTTCATTAACTAAAAAAACTGCATTATATTATTTGAGGGCCCAAATTCTAAAACTTGTCTCAGGCCTAAAAAATACCAGGTCCGGCCCAGTACGTACCACTAATTAATTAGGCAGCATGATTTTATAATTTTAATCATTCATTATTTTGAATGTTAGTGGTAAAATAATTTATAATGAAACGGTCAAAGAAATTAAATTTATTCAGTTAATAATTACATAAGTTACTAAAATATGCCAAATGTTTAGTTTTTTTATAAGTATGAGAGAAATATATATATATATATAGGGGGTGGTAATTTTAGTTTATCAAGATGATTGACTAAATTGAATTATATAAACTAAGTTGACTATTGCGATTTGATCTTTCACGGTTATTCCACACTGATTTCGTTTCTTATCACTAATAACTTAAACGAGTCATAAATTTTTTTTAAGAACTCAAGTTTGGGTAAATAAGTTTCTCGGTCCACTAATTATTTGTCTCATTTTGAGTTTTTGGTATACTAAATTCCAAATTTGGTTTCAGTTGATTAGCTGTCCGCCTTTCCGTGCTATATATTTTGTTCTATTAATGCTAGCATGGTGCCGGATACATCAATGGAATGATCATGGTGTCAGATACATCAATGGAAAGATTATTTTCCCTACTGCGAATATATAAAATGATCAAATTAATAATCAATAAAATAAAGAAAATTACCTCTTGTTGATGAGTATTTCCCCAATCAACAGCAAATTTAATTGAGGGGCACATATCGTAGTCTTTAATAGGCCAGTAATGTTGTAATGGCATCAAACTTCTTGAGAAGAATTCGTAGTAGTGAGGGTTTACAAGTAATGTCATGGAATCACAAGCCATTATGTATTTCTCACTCACCGACCATCCAACTCCTTCAACATAGACTTTGTACCTTTGTTAATTAAACAAATAATATCATAAAATTCTTAAAAATAAAATTAATATCGAATCTATATACACAAATATATATGGAGCTAGCTATATATATATATATATATATATATGCATACATGTCTCACCTGTGAGTGCATTGGGTGCTCAGGTCTGAATTCTTGAAACCTTGTCTTTCCTCACGTTTCCAATCCTGTGCACGTATGGTATTTTCACAACATAATTATTGAATACATCACTTTTAAAACAACAACAATAATAATCCTAAAAAGAAAGCTTAGTTTTGTTACATTATAAAATCATCTTGAAAATTTTTAATTTTAGGATTAGTACTACATGATTATATATAAAGCTTGAAATCACATTAGTAACTATTTTTTGGTATGCAAAAACACGTAAAATATTCTTTTCCACAATCTCACGTCTATTTTAAAAATAAAGCAAATAAAAATACCAAAATTAACTTTGATTTTTTTTTTTAAAAAAAATAGTCTAACATCATTTTTACCTAAAAAATTACTGTGTATAAAAAAGTTTACTTTATATTAGATTTTATGTACCGTGTACGCGTTGTGTGCCAAAATTTACTAGTTGCGATGACATACATGAGCGTAAACACGAGCATTCCAATCTTGTTTTGGTGAAACATTACATCTGAGCAAATCTTTCCTTCTTGGATTAACCGTGGGATTTCCCTTCCAATAAGCATATGGTTCCTTCTGCATCCAGCTTCTCCTTTTAGTCCCTTCTGCTATGCCCTTGGATAATACCTCCCACGGTTCTATATTAATCTCTGGCCTGAATAATGAAAAAACACCATTTCATTCATCTGCATAAACGTAGGCAATCAAGGACGGAACCAGAATTTTTCCGATAAATGATATGAAAAAAGTACATACATGTTAATTGTTGCTTCACGGTCAAATTTAATCTATAAAAAAAAAATATATGCATTATATATAATTGTGTTCACACATATAGCATAATTAATTGAATGAGAGAAAATATTAAGATTCAACCACTATAAACATTTATACACTTGCTAAATATGTATATACATAACCTATGGTTAGCATATACATTAATTAATTACCAATCGAAACTTGATTCTTTGTGATTTTTGACGGCCCAAGCTTTAATTACAACATAATCCCATGTGTAATTATTTTATTTTCTCTACTTTTCAATCTTTTTTAATGATATACATGAGAATATCATGTTATTCGATCACTTAAACTAGACATCTCTCTTCATTAAATATATATTTTTTTGATCTGTCACTGACTCGTAAATTAATATTTGAAAATATGCGCGTACCATCCCCAAAACGACCAATCTGGAAACAAAATCTCCACGGAGGAGCTGTCGCCACAGTATCGAAATAAAGCTGGATTGTTATTCAAACCCTTCCTTATACTCGGCCTGTCGGAGCAATCAAACATCAACTCCAGATCCGGCACTTTGCCGGGATATCTCCGCAGCAGCTGCAAGATACCCCATATAGTAAAAATGTCCCTACTTTGAAACACTTCTCGGTACTTTTCCACGTAAACTCTCCCTCGCAATATCACCAGTCGAAAATGAGCCATCGGACGTCCATTCATAACCATCTCTTTGGTGATTCCTGTCTCCCTCCACGCCGACAAGTCTTCGTACATCCAACGGAAGTAATCCGGGCACGACGATGACTTGTTGCCATTTTCGGGCTGCAAGAATTTGGTCGATGGATAGTAATTTGCGGGACAGGTCGACCGAGATAAGTTGCCTAGTGAACAATTCAACGGGTAATATTTCAAGGTTTTGGGAGCCGACTCGATGCTTTGAGGATTCATAATTTGTCGGGAATTTCCAGCTATCATCATCTGCACCAAATTAATTAATAAACATAATCAAATTTTGGTAGGGTTTGTATGTAAGAAACATAGCTAAATTTTAATTAATTACATTAGCAGAATTAGAATCTATGTAGTCGCGAGTAACGATGAAGAGGCCGAGAGCAAGAAGAAGCAAGAAGATAACGGTGAGGGAAGTCTTGGCCAATGGCCGCCGTATCGTCGCCTCCATACCTCTGATAAAGTCCGGTACTTGGCCGAAAAGGAATCCCATTTGATCAGGAAACCTGTTTCTCTGGTATAAATATTTGTAGATTCATATATAAATTAAATCAGCAAAGGTTCCGTTAAACAAATTTTTAAAAAGAAAACGCGCGCACCCTGGGCCTTTTCACCATAATTTCCTCGTTTCGACATGTAAGGAACATGCATGATCATGAATACGAGGAATTAAGATCAGGAAGATAAACGTTTGGCTGTGGGTTTAATCTCGTGGTTCCTTAATTTGCATGCTTACATAAAATTCAACCGCAAACTTGCTTTTTTAGATAAGTCGAGGGGAGCATATATATATCTATCTATATATAGACTGGTTTAATTATGAAACTCTAATTCATGGAAAAATTATGCATAAAGTTAGTTTAATTAACATTCATCTTTTGATCAAAATGAGTCGATTATCCACAGGGTCCCGATTGTTTGTCTAGGTTAAAAATAGGCCCGCAAAAATAAAATAAAATCACACTTTATGTTTTTCTATGAATTATGACATTTTTGGTCTTTTGATTTGCAATTTTTTCTACTTTTGGTCATATTAAAAATAAAAAATTTCTTTCTCGATCCTCTATGTTTAATTTTTTGCGATTTTGATCATAATTTGTTGTCAAATTTCATTTAGTCCGTCATCTTAATTTCTGTTTTTGTAATTTTAGTTTTTTTTTTACTTAAAGTTGAAATGCATGTGTTGAATCCGATATTTTGGTGATAACAAACAACAACTCATTGTATAGGAATGTGCTGCCAACCATTGTATTTCAGAAATTTACTACAACTTCTACCGGAAGCTTGTCAACCGCCTTTGCCCTCGACCGGCTGAAGTCACAAGCCTATCGACTGGCTATCAAAACCAGCAGAGGATAAATCTATCTACCGGAAGCTTGTCAACCGCCTTTATCTCTCGACCGGTTGAAGTCACAAGCTTATCGACTGGTTATTCAAACCAGCAGAGGACAAATATCTCTACCGGTAGAATGCCAACTGCCTATCTAGATATCTCGAGACAAGTACCTGTGACAAGATGTTCTTTGCAGGATCCTTTATTAAAAGCAGAACCGGCGTTTCAGAAGATTTGTTGACTCCTGCAAATCAAGACAACAGGTTGTACCAAAATGACAAAAACACAGAATGACTGCAGATAAAGCATTCGACCGTTTATTCCAGTTTTGGACCCTGGAAGTTGTCTGCAGTGTACGATCCTCATGCAGAATCATCAATGCATTTATGAGCATTAAATGTGCATTCAATGCAGCATCAGAACGTTCAAAATAAAGACGTTGATGATTGACCTATATAAAGGGAAGATTGCTCAAAAAGAAAAAACAACAAGAACAACAACAAGTGATACGAGACAACGAAGAGAGACAAGCAACTCAGAAAAATTTCAATCACTTGACTAATATCAAAAGTCCTCATCTGATATACTTGAGCACACTTACAAGATCATTCATCTGCTGCTCAAATAAACCCTCGCCTACAGTTCACATATCTGATCGTCAAGGATCATCCTAGGGTTTTCAAGCCTCTCGACCGCTCTGCAGTCTGAGAAGCTCAACTCAACTATACTCAGTGTTGAAGAGACTTGAAGCTGCTCTGAAAGCTTCCACCAGTCTGATAAGAACTGAGAATCTTATCTGTGTAAATCTAGGAGTTTCGGATTAGGCATTGGATAAGTCCTAAGTCTGAAGTGGGTGTATTACAAGACGTTGTAATAACCAAAGTCTTCTAGTGAATTCCTTCCTAAGTGGAAGAAGGGGAGACGTAGAAGGATTAAGCCTTCGAACTTCCATAAAATCGTGCTTTAGCATTTACTGCCATTTATCTTACATCCTGCTCATACACTGCATTATAAACTTTGCATCACTAAAACCTCTGAACTATTTCCGCACTATTTAAGTTGTTCAAAACGTTTTAGAAGTTGAGAAAACTGATTAAGTGAACTAAACCTCACTTGATCATTTTAAAGAAGAAGAAGAAAAGTTTCAGAGTGTATTCACCCCCCCTCTACCCTCTGAACCGATCCCAACAAGTGGTATCAGAGCGGGTTCCTTTCTCAACTGCTGATCTGAAGTTTTCAAATCATGACTTCTTTCAACAGAATTCCTATGTTTTCTAAAGAAGAGTATGATGATTGGAAAATTCGCATGCAGGCACATCTTGCAGCACAGGATGATGACATGCTATATGTCATAACAGACGGTCCTATCAAAATTATGAAGGTCAACCCAGCTCTAGCCGATGGTGCAGGACAAATGATTGAGAAACCAAGAGCTGAGTGGACCACTGAGGACAAAAAGAAGGCCAATCTTGACAATGTGGCCCGGGACATCCTATACAAAACACTGGACAAGAATATGTTCAGCAAAATCAAGTCATGTTCCACAGCAAAGGAGATTTGGGAGAAGCTCACTCAGCTGTGTGAAGGGAATGACCAGACAAAGGAAAACAAGCTCACTCTGGCCATTCAAAAATATGACAACGCCAAAATGAAGCCAGGGGAAACCATGGCTGAATTTGATGAACGGTTCAGTAGTATCATCTGTGATCTTATTGCTTTAGGTAAAACTTATACTAACCGTGAAATTGCTGTGAAGGTTATGAGAGCTCTGCCCAAAGAATGGGAGATCAAGACAGTGGCCATGAGAGAGTCAAAAGACTTGAGCAAGGTTGAACTGCATGATCTCTTTGCAGATCTCAAAGCCTATGAGTTCGAGCTCAACATGAGAACAGAAGATGAACCATCTACTTCTCAACCAACCAAGGCCTTAACCTCAACCGTGATATGTCCACCGGTCGAGGTAGCTCCAAAGAGATCAGCTGAGCAAATCAGCAATGAAGCCATGACACTCTTTGTCAAGAAATTTGGTAAATTTATGCGTAAAAACAATTCTAAATTTAAAAATTATCATAAATCGGACCATACAAACGATGGTCCTACTTGTTTTAACTGTGGAAAGCCAGGCCACTTCATTGCAGACTGCACCAAGCCTAAGAACAATGATCAGAAGCAATTCTCCGAAAGAAGAAGGGGTAAGGAGGATAAAAGGACGTTTAGAAAAGGAAGAGACCAAAGGGTTCTAGTAGCAGACGAGAGCAAAAACAAGTGGGCTGAGTCTGACTCTGACAACTCCAATACCGGAAGCTCTTCAGATGACAGCGATGATGAAAAAGTGGAATGCCTTATGGCCGACATCGAAGAAGAAGCTGAGGAGGTATTTGACTTTGGCTCACCTGAATTTACTCACAATGATTTAGTTACTGCTTTACACGAAATGGCTAATGAATACAAAGCATTATCCAAGGAGTTCGAGGAAGTAAAGGCAGAAAGAGCTGACCTAAAAGATAAGTCAAGCAAATCAAGCTGCATGCAGCAAAAAGAGCTTGATGGTCTTAAGGTCAAGCTAAGTCTGCTGGCTACTGAGAACGACACCTTGAAAAGAGTATTCCAAGCTACCTTGATTGAGAATAAAAAACTACTTGAAACCATTAAGGCTTGGAATAAATCTTCGGTAACCATTGACAAGATTCAAGAAATCCAAAGACCGGTACATGATAAAACCGGTCTAGGGTTTGGAACAAATGAACAGTCTATGGAATCCTGTATTCAGTCAAGCCTGGACAAAGGCAATCTTAACAAAATAAGATTTGTCAGGTCCAGCACGATATATGAACACGATAAGTGCAGCTTTGACAAAAATCAGAAAGTATCGAACGAACGAAGCTCTAAGCATAGAGGGCTGGGATATGTGGATCCCCAGACCTCTAATCAAAGAGGAACTTGGATCAAACCAAAACCTAATGAAAGAAGAAAGGGAAACCAATCTAATTTCAAAAGGCCATGGAATGAGTCTAACTACTCTAAGAAAAGATGGTCAAAGGAGAAGCCTTACCAGTACTTTAATTGCAGGCCAGTTCAAAAGAGGTACAGGCTAACTGATGAAAATAAAAAAGGCAAGCAGCACACAGCAACCTCACAAGCACACACATTTACTGCCTATCGACCGCACAGATTTCTGGACACACACACGGGCAAACCTGTAAGGGTGTTCCAGGTGTGGGTCCCGAAAGGGCTAATCCGACCTGGACCCTACTAGATATGGGTACCAAAAGTTCTTCACTCTTTGCAGGTACTAAAAGTCCAAACGGGCGAGAAAACCACTTCTATCAAGGACACTACCTGGTATTTAGATAGCGGTTGCTCACGACACATGACAGGGAATCCAGAACTTCTAACAGAAGTGGTGTTGTGCAAAGGACCAAAGATCAGCTTTGGAGACAACTCCAAAGGTAAAACCGTGGGTAAGGGTAAGATCATCCATGGTAACATCATTATTAAAGATGTGTTACTTGTTGACAAACTATGCTATAATTTGATAAGTATTAGTCAACTATGTGACAATGATCATTCGGTCGAGTTTCACAAACACACTTGCCTCATAAAAAATGACAAAGGTGAGACTCTTATGACCGGTGTACGAGACCTAAACACCTACAAGGTAAACTGGTCTTGCTCACATATTTCTTCACCTACTTGTCTTACTGCTCATCATGATAAACATTGGTTGTGGCATAAGCGGTTAAATCATCTAAATTTTAAGTCCATTTTTAACTTGAGGAAGCATGATTTGGTTTCTGGTCTGCCCGAAGGAGATTTTATAAAAGACAAAGTTTGTCCTGCTTGTCAACTAGGAAAGCAGGTGAGAGCAACTTTTAAAAATAAAGGGTGTATGTCTTCTTCCAAATGTTTAGACTTACTTCACATGGACCTATTTGGTCCTATACCAGTAAGAAGCATAGGGGGAATGAGATATGCTCTTGTTGTTATAGATGACTTTTCTCGATTTACTTGGGTCATCTTTCTCTCTTCAAAATATCAAACTGCACCTCACCTGATTAAGCTTTTTAAACGCTTGCAAAATGAACAATCTACTGTGATAGATAGAATCAGGAGTGATAGAGGGACTGAATTTTTAAACACCACTCTTATGACTTATCTAGATGATCAGGGAATCAAGCATGAGTTGTCAGCTGCTAGATCCCCACAGCAAAATGGGGTGGCTGAAAGAAGGAACCGTACTTTAAAAGAAGCAGCCAGAACTATGATTGCTGATTCAAATGTTTCTCAAAGACTTTGGGCAGAAGCAGTTAACACAGCTTGCTATACTCAAAACAGATCTATGATTAATAAACGATTTAACAAAACTCCAAATGAGATCTGGAATGGCACAAAACCTGATATTTCTTATTTCAAAATTTTTGGGTGCAAATGCTTTATCCACAACAATGGCAAAAACCATTTGACAGCCTTCGATGCCAAAGCAGACGAAGGAACTTTTATTGGTTACTCAGCCGTTAGCAGAGCTTATCGAGTGTTCAATCAAAGATCACTAACGGTCGAGGAAACCATTCATGTTGTTTTTGATGAATCTACTCTATGTACAGAACAAACTCAAGGGAGCATAAATGATCTGAGTCACAGACTGGAAAACACAAATCTACAGGAAGAGAGTGACAGTGATCTATATCCTCCAAAGAAGGATGATCCAGTTCCCTCTACCGGGTGTGATCAAACAAGGCCAGAAGTGGATCCACCGGTTGATAACAATCCTCCAGCCAATGATGATCCAGTAAACGAGGACGTTCATCAACCAATTGATGACAACCCTTTAGGGAATTATTTTAGGTGGAACAAAGATCATCCACCTGGGTTGGTCATAGGTGACCCTTCTGCTCCTCGAAAAACGCGTGGTCAAATGATTAATGAATTCTTGCATGCCGCTTTCATATCTCAGGTAGAACCCAAGAAAATAGATGAAGCTCTATCAGATGCCAGCTGGATTGAAGCTATGCAAGAAGAGTTGAATCAATTCACCCGCAACAATGTTTGGCATCTAGTTCCTCGACCGAAAAATCAAAATGTGATTGGAACTAGATGGGTGTTTCGTAACAAGCTCGATGAACATGGCACTGTTGTGCGTAACAAAGCTCGACTTGTTGCTCAAGGATTCAGACAAGAAGAAGGCATAGACTTTGAGGAATCTTTCGCGCCAGTTGCAAGACTAGAAGCAATCCGCATCTTTCTTGCCCATGCAGCCTTCAAGAATTTTAAAGTTTATCAAATGGATGTGAAGTCTGCATTCCTCAATGGTCTACTTCAAGAAGAGGTGTACGTTGAACAACCACCAGGTTTTGTAAATCCTACTCATCCTCAATATATCTATAAACTTGACAAAGCTCTCTATGGATTAAAACAAGCACCGCGTGCTTGGTATGACACTTTGCTAAAATTTTTACTGGAACATGATTTCCAAATTGGAACGGTCGATAAGACCCTGTTTAAATTTGTAAAAGGTGATCATGTGTTACTAGTACAAATTTATGTTGATGACATTATATTTGGGTCAACTAACCCCAAGCTGTGCTCAAAGTTCTCTAAACTGATGAAGGAGAAGTTTGAAATGAGCATGATGGGCGAGCTAAACTTCTTTCTTGGACTTCAAGTAAAGCAACTTGAAACTGGAATATTCATCAATCAGTCCAAGTATGCCAAGGAATTGGTAAAGAAGTTTGGAATGGAACAATGCTCAACTGTATCTACCCCCATGAGTACATCAATTAAGCTTGATAAAGATGAAGGGGGAATTCCGGTCGAGGTAACCATGTATCGAGGCCTTATTGGTTCACTGCTCTATTTGACTGCCAGTCGACCGGATATCATGTATTCAGTTTGTTTATGTGCTAGATTTCAAGCCGCACCTAAGCAATCTCATTTCATTGCTACCAAACGAATACTTAAATATATAAAGGAACTACTAATGTGGGTCTTTGGTATCCCAAAGATTCAAATCTTAATCTTATTGGCTATTCAGATGCAGATTATGCAGGTTGTAGAATTGATCGCAAAAGTACAAGTGGCACATGTCAATTCCTTGGAGATAGACTAATTTCGTGGTCAAGTAAGAAGCAGACATCAATTGCTACCTCGACCGCCGAAGCAGAATACCTTGCTGCTGGCAGCTGTTGTGCTCAAATACTCTGGATTCAACAGCAGCTTAATGATTATGGGATTCGGTCGAGTGAAGCTCCAATCTACTGTGACAATACAAGTGCCATAGCCATCACTCACAATCCAGTGATGCACTCTCGGACAAAGCACATTGATGTCAGGCATCACTTTATCCGAGATCATGTCTTAAAGAAGGAAATCAGGCTGGAATACATCTCTACCGATCAGCAAGCAGCAGACATATTCACCAAGCCTCTACCGGACGCTAAGTTTTCATATTTTCGAAATATTCTTGGCTTAGTAGATTTAAGTTAGTATGCATGTGTTTAGGGGGAATGATTGTCAATATGACATTAATAGATTAGCTGTTACGATTGCCATAAATATTGGCATATCATCCGCCTTTAACTTGTCTCTGACAGGCTTCGTACTAGCAGCTTGGTGCTTTGAACCCAATGACATTAATTGAGGCGCCGTGATTATGCACTTCAAAACTTTTTGAATTTCAAAAATACTTTTCATGACGTCACCCTATGGCCCATAGGTTCCTATATATACTTCTTTACACTCGTATATCAATCTTTCACCTTTGCTAAAAGCTTTCATATTGTATTAAACGGTCCATCAAATTACTCTCAAGCTCTTGCTTACTCTTTGCTCGAGTTCTTATCTACAGATATCATGTCGATCCAGAAGACTTGCCTTGCCATCAACTTTGATTCCGTTGTTAAGGCAAACAACGCAGGAATAACTGAGGTCTTCACCATGCTTGAAGCCTCTGGACTAAAGAAATTTCTGGAATGCAGCGCCATCTGCGATTTGCCTATTTTGAAGGAGTTCTTCGCAACCGCTCAAATCGAGCATGGGACTATCAAATGCTTGATTAAGACAGAGGCCTACTCCTTCAATCAGAAGTTCTTCGCCAGCACATTTGATCTTCCCTCCAGGGGTTTGACAAAATGCACGGATCTTCCAGATGGTAACTGCTCTTATTGGTTGAAGGAGTTCTCAACTACTGATGCTCCGATCAAACTGCCGGCCCAGAAGACATCTCTCAAAGCTCCATTCAGACTACTGACTAATATCGTGGCCAAGAATCTTCTGGCCAAGGCTGGATCTTACGACAAGGTGACGCTGGAGAAATTTCAATACATGGCTTGTATTGCCTCCAAGATCAACATAAACTGGTCAGACATTCTGTTCAATATTCTATGTGAAATGATCAGGGGCAAAGGGCAATCCGAGGGATTTTTTTTGCAAATCTGCCACATCTTGGGCGTCCTTGGAGTGGACTTTTCCAAGACTGAGCCTCTGCATCCCACCAAATGGCTCAACAAGTCTACGATTCTCAAATTCCTGAACAAGAAAGAGACTGCGGTCGACACCTTGCCCTCAACCGCAAAGGTTATTGCTATCCCTCAACCGCTTTCAACGGTTTCGGTCGTGGCCAAACCAGTCCATACCAAAAAGTCTGCCAAGCGTCAACTGATCATCGAATCTGACTCTGAAGATGAATCACGTGAGAATGTTCCACTGATTCAAGCCTTCAGCAAGTCATCTCCTTCGGTCTCCAAAGCAGCTGTGTCATCCACGCCTGCAGGCGAGAAGAAGAGGCAGCACAAGAAGCTAAAGTCTCTTTCTGGACTTGCTCCTACCCTGCCAACGGTCGAGACTACCACCGTTGTTGCTTCTACTGCTCCTCGTCCTACAAAAGGTGTGATAATCCGGGAAGGTGCCTCATCAGCTCCTGAGGTCACTCTAGCTGATCCCAAAGACAAAGGGAAAGGTGTGATGATATACACACCCAAGGCTCAACCAGCAGCTACGATAGAACTCAATATGATCATCTCTCACGTGCTCCGTACTGTCAAGCGTCATCTACAACGTTTTGACAGATGGCATCACTCCCGCACTCACTTGACACTCGCTCAAATATTTCCTAAATGGAAATCTCTAAACGTCATTGAGCAGAAGATGCTTCTATTTGCTGATACTGAAGACATCGTGGAGGCTCTGGGAAGAAGACATCTCATAGACTTGAAGCTTCGAGGAAGCCTGCTATCACTGCTAATTAATGAGCGTGTCAAGAATTTCAAATCCAAGAGTCCTACCGCCGCCGATGACTTTGTGATTTTGACTGGACTACAGGATAGTCTACGTCAAATCACTCAACTACTTCAGCACTTCCAAGCTCTCAACAATGTCAAAACACCAGCTTCAGCAGCCTGTTTACAAGCTTATGTGCTGGAAGCACAAGTGATGATGAAAACCTTTCTCACTCAAGATCAGGGTGAAGAAGACGTCTATGCTCTCCCTTCTTCAGATGGGATTTTGACCGATCTCATCACTGCTGACCTCTTTCAATCATATGCTCTAAGATCGAATGTGGCAGCATCTTCATCGGTCGACCCCTCCTCAACCGCAGTCCAAAGCAGTTACTCAACCGGAAGCAGTTGTGATTGCTCACTCCTCTCCCGTGACGACCGCTCACACTTCTCCCGGTCATTCACAAGATGTTTTAGAAGTGGTTGCACAAGAGATACCTGTCACCTCTGTGACAGAGGCTCCTTGCAGTAGTGAAGCAACAGTGCCCCCAACGGAGATATCAAGCACTATTGTATCACCTGCATCTCCAGAACAGCAAGTGACTGATGCTGATCCAGCACTTCAACCGTCTCCATCTACTGAAAAGTTTATGGAAGATCTCATTATGGATGAACCAAGTGCTGATCCTGGTACTCCACCAACCATATTGGCTGCAGTCGAAACTATTACATCTCCAACTGTACCATTATTGGAAGGTCCATCGGGCAGCTCTCCAGCAAATTCACCCGCACCACATCATCGTGAGTCTAGCCCGTTTCACCAAGAAATGACCCAGAAGGGCAAATGCTTCAGACTGATGATTCTTTAATTGAAGCCATGGCCGCAGCTCTAGATCATACCTTGATAAATCGGCTTCATGAGCTCATGCAAACGGTTAGGTCCTTCTCTCAAGACATAACAAACTCATCCTTATCGGTCGATAATTCACGCCAGACGATGATTCGGCATTTCGAGACCGTGTCTCGAGACCTTGCTCGTCTGTCCACAGAGATCACTAATCATCATCGCACTCAAATCAACACGCTCTCTACCGTCTCCGAACAAGTTATCCGATCCGAAAATCGCCTTCATAAGCAGTTGAATGATCGGATGGACACTATGCAAGCCACTCTACTTGCTCAAATTGATGCAAAAATAGACACTATGCAAGCCTGCATTGGCACTCAACTCACTGAGGTCATCCTTCGGCTCAACCAAGGTGATGCCAAAAAGGGGGAAGAAGAGCAACGTAGAGCAGCAGAGGCAAGAAGACGTGAAGAAGAGTCCAGAAGAAAAGAAGAAGCCGACAGAAGAAGAAGAGAAGGCGATAGGTCAGGAGGAGCCAGTTGGTTCAAAAGATGAACAACTTATCTCTTCTTTACTTATCGCAGCCGCATCTTATTTTTTTCTGTAGGTGTAATAAAAATGCTTATTGTACTTAATGAAATTCATTCTCTCAATGAAGTTCATTTTAATGCTTTCATATTGTTCTTGGAGCACTTAAGTTTTGTCATCACCAAAAGGGGGAAATTGTTGAATCCGATATTTTGGTGATAACAAACAACAACTCATTGTATAGGAATGTGCTGCCAACCATTGTATTTCAGAAATCTACTACAACTTCTACCGGAAGCTTGTCAACCGCCTTTGCCCTCGACCGGCTGAAGTCACAAGCCTATCGACTGGCTATCAAAACCAGCAGAGGATAAATCTATCTACCGGAAGCTTGTCAACCGCCTTTATCTCTCGACCGGTTGAAGTCACAAGCTTATCGACTGGTTATTCAAACCAGCAGAGGACAAATATCTCTACCGGTAGAATGCCAACTGCCTATCTAGATATCTCGAGACAAGTACCTGTGACAAGATGTTCTTTGCAGGATCCTTTATTAAAAGCAGAACCGGCGTTTCAGAAGATTTGTTGACTCCTGCAAATCAAGACAACAGGTTGTACCAAAATGGCAAAAACACAGAATGACTGCAGATAAAGCATTCGACCGTTTATTCCAGTTTTGGACCCTGGAAGTTGTCTGCAGTGTACGATCCTCATGCAGAATCATCAATGCATTTATGAGCATTAAATGTGCATTCAATGCAGCATCAGAACGTTCAAAATAAAGACGTTGATGATTGACCTATATAAAGGGAAGATTGCTCAAAAAGAAAAAACAACAAGAACAACAACAAGTGATACGAGACAACGAAGAGAGACAAGCAACTCAGAAAAATTTCAATCACTTGACTAATATCAAAAGTCCTCATCTGATATACTTGAGCACACTTACAAGATCATTCATCTGCTGCTCAAATAAACCCTCGCCTACAGTTCACATATCTGATCGTCAAGGATCATCCTAGGGTTTTCAAGCCTCTCGACCGCTCTGCAGTCTGAGAAGCTCAACTCAACTATACTCAGTGTTGAAGAGACTTGAAGCTGCTCTGAAAGCTTCCACCAGTCTGATAAGAACTGAGAATCTTATCTGTGTAAATCTAGGAGTTTCGGATTAGGCATTGGATAAGTCCTAAGTCTGAAGTGGGTGTATTACAAGACGTTGTAATAACCAAAGTCTTCTAGTGAATTCCTTCCTAAGTGGAAGAAGGGGAGACGTAGAAGGATTAAGCCTTCGAACTTCCATAAAATCGTGCTTTAGCATTTACTGCCATTTATCTTACATCCTGCTCATACACTGCATTATAAACTTTGCATCACTAAAACCTCTGAACTATTTCCGCACTATTTAAGTTGTTCAAAACGTTTTAGAAGTTGAGAAAACTGATTAAGTGAACTAAACCTCACTTGATCATTTTAAAGAAGAAGAAGAAAAGTTTCAGAGTGTATTCACCCCCCCTCTACCCTCTGAACCGATCCCAACAGCATGTCATCGATGCATTGTTGAAGTGGTGTTGATAGATGTAGTGTCATATCAGTATTCCCAATGAAAAAGAGCTAAAATTGCTAAAAATAAAAAAAATACCGAACTATTGAAATTTGATCATTGGAAACTAAAATCGCAAATTGGACGTGATCCCATGACAACAAATTACTACAAGAAAAATGATCATCGACAACGGCTAAAAATCGTTGTCGTCCCTAAAAATTTTTGTTAAAAGCAGTGTTGTTAAAAGTGATATTGCTCACAGACAACGGTGAAAAACTGTTGTCTTTTGGTCTACGACACCGGTTTTGCAATAGTTTTTCACCGTTGTGTTTTTGCGCATTCGACAACAGTTTGACAACAACTTTAAATTATTGTCTTTGAGTGATATAGATAACAGTTTTGCAACGTTTTTAAACCGATATCTTTGGGTGTAATAAACAACACTTTTACAACAAATAAAAATCGTTGTCTTTTTTCTAAAAAAAAACAAAAAAATTAAAATTAATAAACAATTTTTCAGTATTATAAATCATTTAAAATGTAAAATTCAAAAATAAAATTTAATACACAAATTTTCAATATTTGAAAATAATATTTACAACATTCTACGGTTGAACCTTTTCCAACTCTTCCCGAACTTGGAACTTCTTGTCCTCCATGGATTCCAAAGTTCTCCGACAACCACCTCATTTTGAAGATCCCCACCCCCCCCCCCCCTCCGACACTTAGTGCCCTTTTCATGTTTATTCTTTCCTTACAATCCAATAAATATATGGGATCCTTCAAAGGACCTGATCGTCACTACAAGAAAAAAGGTCATAGACAATATTTTTTATGCATTGTCTATCAGTAATACAAGAAAAAATGCCAATAACAACGTTTTTTTTATGTTTTCGTAGGCCATTTAAAATTGTTGTTAAAAAGTGCGCTAAAAACAATGGTTTTTTTTTTCTATTGTCTTTGCCTTCAAAAAGACAACCGTTTTACAACGATGAAAAACCGTTGTGTTTGCGCTCAAATACAAACCGTTGTTTTTTATCGTGTATTTTAACAGAAAAAGTTTTAACAACAGTTTTAAAAAGCCTACAACAACTAAAACAATGTTGTCTTTATTTAAAAAAACAAAACAAAAAAATTAAAATTTAATATACAATTTTCAATATTATAAATCATTAAAAAATTCAAAATTCAAAAATAAATTCAATATTCAATATTACAAATCACTCAAAATTTGAATCCTAATTCCATGAAGATTAAAAAAAATAAAACTATATTGCATTAATCTTGATAACTAGAGCCAGTACTAATTATTTCACAACTACACTTGCTTAATTGGCCCGAGATTTCTCATAAAAGCTGCAACGATCTCTTTTCCTTTACTTTGTATATCCAAACTGTAAATTATTCAACAAACAAATAAAAAACAAAATCATTAACACAATTCAAGTAAATAAAATTCCTAGCGAATAATATCTTTAAACTCATATATACTTAAATAAATATGCTTGAAAAATAATATATTCAAACCCCTAGATTCATTTCTTCACGGCCCCAATATCTTTAAACGTTTACTTCGCTATCTCAACGGCACTCTTGATTATGGTCTTCATATCTGGAAGGATACTGTTTTGTCTCTGCATGGCTTCACTGATGCCGACTGGGCTGGAAATCCTGATGACCGGTGTTCTACTGCTGCATACGTCATTTTCTTGGGCCCCAACCCAATTTTCTGAAGCTCAAATTAAGAAGCAATGGTCGCTCGCTCGCTCGTCAGCCGAAGCTGAATATCGCGTCATTACATCTGGTGAGGCCGAACTCACTTGGATCAGCTCTCTACTTCGTGAACTTGGCATCTCACTGCCCTATTCGCATCTCCCATGTTTCTTCTCAAGACCAGCTGGCAGATGCACTCACAAAACCATTTAACTCTGCTGACCTACGTGATTTAACGTTCAAGATTGGTGTTTTCCATGAATCACCATCTTGAGGGGGTATGTTAGCAAATATTTTTGTAGATATTGTTGGAACACGGTCGTTCTTCGGATCGAAAAAAAATGATACTCGTTGCAGCGGAAGTTTAAAATTTTATATGAAACGATTCCATATGGGTATCAAATTCCTACGATTAAAATTGATAACATAAAATTTAAACAATATAAATTTTACCACAAAATCTCGAAGCGAGATTATGGACATCAACAGATTAAACTGCTCTTGTTGTATATCCCAAGAACTGATGAATGAACAATTCTTCAATCAGGTTCACGAACAGAAATTTAATCCCTCTGACAGACTGCACTAGAAAGTCTATCAGAAGTTTCTACGATGAGATAGAACAGATATGATCTGTTAAATCAGTCTGCAAATTCAAAAATTCACAGACTGAATTTTCGAACACTGTAGGGAAGAGGGGCGGCCGAAAACCCTAAGAGAGGAGGCTCTAGGTTTTCGAAAATTTTGTGACCTGTTGTGTCTAATTTCTGCACTGCAATAACTTATTTATAATGTGGGCTGCTAACAGCTTAGGGCCCATTAGTCATAAGTTCAAGCCTGACAAGCAAAGCTCGCATGTTCAGAAATTAATATAAAATTCATCGTGACTCAGATAGATAAACCAATTTCACCAATGTGCACAGAAACCATTTCTGCATCTTTTAAAGTCAAGATAAATTTTCTGAATCCAAATTCAGTGATTTTCAAAAATGTCCATCACTATGTCATTTTAGGAAATCTTACTCCCTCTATTCTTAAATAAGAAGTCCAACTTCTTTATTCACTAAATTTAACTCTTTAAATTTAATTATCTCAACGGAGATTAGAAATCCATTACTTGTGTGACCCTCAATGGTTCAGGGATACAGCTAGCCGTGGGCTCACAACTCCTTGTGACTCGGAACAACAATTTCCGACTTACCCAACGAATCATGGTAAGAGCGCCTAGCAACATCGCCCCATGATTCTCTAGGTATCACTAATAGTGCCTGCAAGAACCAATAGATTTTGGTTAGCGTACAGTACTGTCCTTTCATCCATATATCCCGATCGAATCAACAACCATTGGTAAATCGAGAGTCGTTCGAGATTCGATAACTATGCAATGCATCTTGAAGATCAAATAGTGACATCGCATGTGCTACTAGGAAACCAAGTAACCTAAAACACATCATGTACTCTGGCCAGAGATTCGTCACACTAATATCTCCTCAAATTGCATAGGATATCCACACTCGAAAGTGTGCGGTGTATCCTTGACAACAAAGCATCGACTCCTATATGTGTCGTAAATGTACCCAATCCCGACACCTGATGACCTTAATAGAGTCGGTAAACGAGTCAAAGCACAGTACTAGAATATAGAGTCTCAATGATGTTTCAAGTAATAAGGACTAATGGTGTACAACCAAAACCGCGGACTATATCCACTCGATAAGTGATAACCACTTGGAAAGTCCGAATATGGTAGTTCGATCATTCATCATATGAATATCCATTTGCATGTTTCGAACATCTCTATGTTTCATACCAATGAAACATGGTACTCGGCATCGCAAATGCTAGTCTCAATCTCGAGCGATCCTTATCCTTATTTGTGGACGGCTCAATTGACTAGGAACTGTTTAGAATATACAGTGAACATAAGATGTGTTTCATGACAGTGATCTCTCTATATTCACTATCTCATCTTACTTAAGTATATTCAAGGCCTTTATTAAAATAGCAATAGTATATCATTATATAATAATAAGATAAAGTGAACGCCATTTAAAGAACGTATATTACATTAAACAAAGATTGTTTACAAAAAGAGACTCTCAAAGCCCTTAGCCACAAGTTGGCTAGCGGGGCATCAACTCTTTCAATCTCCCACTTGCCCTAAAGCCAACTAGTCATACTACGTAGTCCCATTGCTTCGCAATGTTTGTCAAATAATGGTCCTGGCAAGGGCTTAGTAAGTGGATCATCGATATTGTCTGCAGAGGTCACTCTCTCGACAGTGATGTCTCCTCTTTCCACGATCTCCCGGATGATGTGGTATTTCCTCAGTACATGTTTGGATCTTTGATGAGACCTTGGTTCCTTTGCCTGAGCAACGGCACCCGTGTAGTCACAGTACACCGGGACTGGACCAACAGCTTCAGGAATAACTCCCAACTCTTGGACGAAATTCCTCATCCAAACGGCCTCTTTAGCAGCAGCTGATGCCGCAATGTATTCTGCCTCAGTGGTGGAATCCGCTGTGGTGTCCTGCTTGGAACTCTTCCAAGAGACAACACCACCATTGAGCATGAACACAAATCCAGAGGTTGACTTCGAGTCATCCACGTCACTTTGGAAGCTAGAGTCGGTATAGCCTTCTAATTTCAGATCTCTTCCTCCATAAACCATGAATACATTCTTAATTCTTCTCAAGTACTTAAGAATATCCTTCACGGCTTTCCAATGCATTTGACCGGGATTGACTTGATATCTGCTCGTGACACTCAGAGCAAATGCCACATCCGGTCTGGTAGATATTATCCCATACATGATACTCCCTATGACTGACACATATGGTATGTGTGTCATTTTCTCTATCTCTTCGTCAGTCTTGGGACACATAGACTTGGATAGAGAGACTTCATGACACATAGGTAGATGTCCTCTCTTGGACTCATCCATTGAAAACCTTTTCAATATAGTGTCGCTGTAGGTAGCTTGAGTAAGTCCTATCATTCTCTTAGATCTATCTCTATAGATCTATATCCCTAGAATATAGGACGCCACACCCAAATCCTTCATCAAGAATCTACCTGACAACCATATCTTTGTTGACTGCAACATCCCTACATCATTCCCAATGAGTAAGATGTCATCAACATAAAGTACTAAGAATGTCACAGCATCCTTAACTACTTTCTTGTACACGCACGGTTCCTCCGGGTTCTTGATGAAATCAAAGTCCTTTATTGTTTCATCAAATTTCTGGTTCCAACTTCTTGATGCCTGTTTGAGACCATAGATCGATCTCTGAAGCTTACATACCTTATGCTCGCTTCCCATGGATGTGAATCCCTTGGGCTGCATCATATAGATCTCTTCCTTAATGTTTCCATTAAGGAATGCAGTCTTCACATACATTTGCCATATCTCATAGTCATACCATGCAGCAATGGCAATAAGGATTCTTATGGACTTGAACATTGCGACTGGTGAAAAAGTTTCATCATAGTCAACACCTTGTCTTTGAGTGTAACCTTTTGCAACCAATCGTGCCTTGTAGGTCAGTACCTTACCATCAGGCCCAAGCTTTTTTTTGTAGATTCATTTACACCCTATTGGAACTATTCCATCGGGAGGATCTACTAAAGACCAAACTTGGTTTGCATCCATCGAGTCTATTTCCGACTGCATAGCTTCAAGCCATAAGTTCGAATCAGCATCAGAAATTGCTTCCTTGAAGTTTCTCGGATCACATCCAATGTCGGGTTCACTTTGATCCCCTTTAAGAAGAAGACCATATCTAATAGGAGGCCTAGAAGTCCTCTCGGATCTTCTAGTAATAGGCGTGTCTTGTGATGATTCTTAAGGTATAGGATCGTTATTTTGTATCTCGGGTTCTTCTCGAATTTTTTCGAGTTCCATCATCTTGCCTTTCTTATCCAATAAGAACTTCTTCTCCAAGAAGGTAGCATTCCTTGAAACAAATACTTTTGTTTCAGTAGGATGATAGAAATAATATCCGATTGAATTCTTCGGATATCCTACAAAATAACATAAGGTGGATCGACTATCCAACTTATCTTCCACTGTCTGCTTCACGTAAGCATGACATCCCCAAATCCTTAAGTACGAATACTTAGGAGCTTTGCCATTCCATAACTCGTATGGTGTTTTGTCCACTGCTTTAGTGTGGACGTTGTTCAACAACAATACCGCTGTTTCAAGAGCGTAGCCCCAAAACGAAGGTGGGAACTCAGTAAAGCTCATCATAGATCGAACCATGTCCAACAAGGTTCGATTGCGACGCTCCGAAACACCATTCAGCTGAGGTGTCATAGGAGGAGTCCACTGAGAGAGAATCCCATTCTCTTTTAGATAATCCAAGAACTCGGTACTTAAGTATTCTCCACCTCGATCTGATCGAAGTGCTTTAATACTCTTACCTAGTTTGTTTTCTACTTCAGCCTTGAATTCTTTGAACTTTTCAAATGATTCAGACTTATATTTCATCAAATATAAGTACCCATACCTAGAATAATCATCAGTAAAGGTAATGAAGTAGGTGTGACCAAATTTTGTACCAATACTAAATGGTCCGCAAACATCTGTATGGATCAAATCCAATAGATTTTGACTACGCTCAGGTTTTCCTTTGAAAGGAGATTTAGTCATTTTTCCTTTCAGGCAGGACTCACAAGTAGGTAGAGAGTTAATATCAGACATATCAAACATGCCCTCTCTTACTAGCTTGTTCATCCTCCTTGAGGAAACATGACCTAGCCTAGCATGCCAAAGGTTTGCCGGGTTTTGATTATCAATTTTCCGTTTATTTGTTGTTACCGGTTTATCAATATAATTAATTGGAACGTCTTTTAATTTTAAGTTATATAGATCGTTTTCAAGTTGTCCACATCCAATTAAACATTCATTCTTGTAAATATTGCAAATCTCATTCACAAAATTGCAAGAAAAATCATCTCTATCAAACATAGAAATAGAAATAATGTTTTTAACCAAATCTGGCACATATAAAACATCTCTCAAAAATAACTTAAAATCATTCTGCAAAATTAAACAAATGTCTCCCACAGCTTTGGCTTCAACTCGAGAACCATTTCCGAGCCTCAGCTGGGTCTCACCCATCCTAAGCTTGCGACTTCTTGTCATCACCTGCAAATCATTGCAAATGTGAGATCCACATCTGGTATCCAATACCCAAGAAATAGTATTAAGTGAAACATTTATTTCAATATAAAACATACCCTTCGCAGTTCGCAACTGCTCGAGATATTCCTTGCAGTTACGTTTCCAATGACCGGGTTTCTTGCAGTGATGGCAAACATCCTTGGATTTTTCCACTTTTGAAGCCTTTGTCTTGTTTTTCTTCTCGGGTCCGGTTTTCTTGGATGGGGCAGAACGTTTCTTACCCTTTGTACTTAGCCCCTTCTTAGCAGAAGAAGAGGAGCCCACCAAGAGAACCGGTTTATCCTTCTTTAAAGTGGCTTCATAAGTTACAAGCATATTGACCATCTCTTCAAGGGAGGCCTCTATCTTGTTCATATTGAAATTCACCACAAAACCATCAAACGATGAAGGAAGAGAGAGAAGTAATAAGTCTACATTGAGTTCATGCTCCAATACCAATTCAAGCGTTACCAACTTTTGAATGAGACAAATCACGCGTACCCCATGATCACGGACTGAAGTCCCTTCACGCATGCGACACGTCATTAACTCTTTTACAGTAGCGAACCTTTCAGCTCTCGATTGAGCCCCAAAAAGTTCCTTGAGTTTTGCGTGAATGTCAGCAGCATTCACGGTATCCTCAAATCGCCTCTGGAGTTCATCAGACATCGAAGCTTGCATATAGCATTTGGTCTTGATATCATGGTCCCACCATTTATCAAGTTTGGCCAACTCTTCCGGACTTATATCAGCTGGTGCTTCCTTCGGAGGAGATTTTTCTAACACGTAGAACATTTTCTCCGAGCTCAAGACAATCTTCAACTTACGGAACCATTCCGTATAGTTTGCGTCAGTCAGTTTGTTTTGTTCGAGAATAGAGAATAGTGGATTGCGCGAATTTATCTTAATAAAATATTGAAAAGAAACAGACAATAATCAGTGATTGTTTAATTAATTTACTAAGACATAAAATAAGGTGAAATTTATTTTATGAATCTCACTCCCACTATTTTAACGATTTCACAACCCTCTAGTGAAAACGAGAAACATTTTCTTTAGTGAGAACAAGGAGTCCAATTGACAAACTATAGTTCCGAATAATATCAGCCAACCATAATTTTCAAAAGGTAGAGCCCAATTGCTTCCAAAGCAACCTCCATGTTTTTACCTCATGTCCAATAAGGGCCCAATAATATGACGCTATTTATTGTGACACGTCAAGATGACCCATCAATATTAAGTTGTGATGGACGGTCGCCATGTGGATCTCCAATAATATGAACCAATCCCATGGGAGTTCCACCCAACTTACAACATGTGTCGATCCAATGTACAACTTTCCGTCGAACGGGCCCCCCCAATAATATGAGTCGGACCGTATCCGCGGGTAGCATCTCATACATTGATCGTTAATGGAAGGTAGAAACATTTAAAAAATATTTAAATGCCCTTTTGTTTATCTTGATATCAATTTTAAATCATATTTAAAATGAGGGATTTTAATTTC
Source organism: Henckelia pumila (assembly GCF_033568475.1). NCBI lineage: Eukaryota > Viridiplantae > Streptophyta > Magnoliopsida > Lamiales > Gesneriaceae > Henckelia > Henckelia pumila. The sequence goes on along the minus strand of NC_133123.1, from coordinate 122,932,872 downwards.
GAAAATTTGTCTCATCATTTAAAATTTGTATGCTTGCGGGATTCATACAATTTAGTCTAAACATGCATACAATAATAATATCATATATTATTTTAGGATGATCGATTCCATTACTAATCGACCCGTGGTTGCCAATCACGAGTCTAAGTCCAATCCTAGGTAATATGCAAGTATGCAATGCAATCCTATTACATTGAGCTTCCAATTTACATTTCTTCGGTCTTTATTGTCTGCTGGGCCCACCTTTGTCTTCAAATCTTCATCTCCCACTAAGTCTAAAATTTACAATAAATTTCGATCACAAGCAGGGGATACATATTTAAGGGGTGGGAACGGGCCATAAACCAGACCCACTTTTATTACATATGACAATTCATATTGGGCCATAAACCAGGCCTATTAATAAATCTAACAACAATAATTAAAACCAAATGTAAACAACCTAACATACACCTATAATATTGGTCATGATAATCGATCATCCTTATCCAATAATATTTAATTCAAAAATTAATTTATTGGATATCATGCAATGACAATAAATATAAATAGATAAAATCATATTTCATACATAAAATCTTATCTTATATATAAAATCATATTTTATCTAGTTTATCCATAAAATCATATTTTACATATAAAATCCAATTTTATACATAAAATCATATTTTATTATCAATTGTACCAAAATTATTAATTTTATAAAATCTAATTTAATGGATAAAATTTATAAATTTTCCAAAAATTCAAATTTATCCAAAAATCAATTTTTAAAATTTCGGACTCAAACAATTTGATCCGATGCCTCGTGGACCAATCAAAATCAATTTTCAATCGGACCAAAAACTGAAATTTCAAAAATTTCAAAAAAAAATCAAAAAATTAAAATTTAAAATTTCCGGACTGCCCGGGACAATCCCGGGCAGCCCGGCCTCCACGTGAGACAGGGCTGCCCACGTGGAGGTGGGCAGCCAATCGCTGCCCGATTGCCTTGGAATTTAATTTAAAATTTTCGTTTTATTTTTATGAAAAATCGAGGCTGGTACAATCGAATAAATTTTAATCGTAAAATCCGAGAACAACCTGGCTCTGATACCACTATTGGAACACGGTCGTTCTCCGAATCGAAAAAAAAAATGATACCCGTTGCAGCGGAAGTTTTAAAATTTTATATGGAACGATTCCATATGGGTATCAAATTCCTACGATTAAAATTGATAACATAAAATTTAAACAATATAAATTTTACCTCAAAATCTCGAAGCGAGATTATGGACACCAACAGATTAAACTGCTCTTGTTGTATATCCCAGGAACTGATGAACGAACAATTCTTCAATCAGGTCAACGAACAAAAATTTAATCCCTCTGACAGACTGCACTAGAAAGTCTATCAGAAGTTTCTATGATGAGATAGAACAGATATGATCTGTTAAATCAGTCTGCAAATTCAAAAATTCACAGACTGAATTTTCGAACACTGTAGGGGAGAGGGGCGGCCGAAAACCCTAAGAGAGGAGGCTCTAGGTTTTCGAAAATTTTGTGACCTGTTGTGTCTAATTTCTGCACTGCAATAACTTATTTATAATGTGGGCTGCTAACAGCTTAGGGCCCATTAGTCATAAGTTCAAGCCTGACAAGCAAAGCTCGCATGTTCAGAAATTAATATAAAATTTATCATGACTCAGATTGATAAACCAATTTCACCAATGTGCACAGAAACCATTTCTGCATCTTTTAAAGTCAAGATAAATTTTCTGAATTCAAATTCAGTGATTTCCAAAAATGTCCATCACTATGTCATTTTAGGAAATCTTACTCCCTCTATTCTTAAATAAGAAGTCCCACTTCTTTATTCACTAAATTTAACTCTTTAAATTTAATTATCTCAACGGGGATTAGAAATCCATTACTTGTGTGACCCTCAATGGTTCAGGGATACAGCTAGTCGTAGGCTCACAACTTCTTGTGACTTGGAACAACAATTTCCGACTTACCCAACGAATCATGGTAAGAGCGCCTAGCAACATCGCCCCATGATTCCCTAGGTATCACTGATAGTACCTGCAAGAACCAATAGATTTTGGTTAGCGTACAGTACGGTCCCTTCATCCATATATTCCGATCGAATCAACAACCATTGGTAAATCGAGAGTCGTTCGAGATTCGATAACTATGCAATGCATCTTGAAGATCAAATAGTGACATCGCATGTGCTACTAGGAAACCAAGTAACCTAAAACACATCATGTACTCTGGTCAGAGATTTGTCACACTAATATCTCCTCAGATTACATAGGATATCCACACTCGAAAGTGTGCGGTGAATCCTTGACAACAAAGCATCGACTCCTATATGTGTCGTAACTGTACCCAATCCCGACACTTGATGACCCTAATAGAGTCGGTAAACGAGTCAAAGCACAGTACTAGCATATAGAGTCTCAATGATGTTTCAAGTAATAAGGACTAATGGTGTACAACCAAAACCGCGGACTATATCCACTCGATAAGTGATAACCACTTGGAAAGTGCGAATAGGGTAGTTCGATCATTCATCATATGAATATCCATTTGCATGCTTCAAACATCTCTATGTTTCATACCAATGAAATATGGTACTCGGCATCGCAAATGCTAGTCTCAATCTCGAGCGATCCTTATCCTTATTTGTGGACGACTCAATTGACTAGGAACTGTTTAGAATATACAGTGAACATAAGATGTATTTTATGACAGTGATCTCTCTATATTCACTATCTCATCTTACTTTAGTATATTCAAGGTCTTTATCAAAATAGCAATAGTATATCATTATATAATAATAAGATAAAGTGAACGCCATTTAAAGAACGTATATTACATTAAACAAAGATTGTTTACAAAAAGAGACTCTCAAAGCCCTTAGCCACAAGTTGGCTAGCGGGGCATCAACTCTTTTAGATATTCATAAATTTGTATTTATCTCCTTGTCTTATCTCTTAAGTAGTTTACATGTATATCATAATATAAATAATTAGGACTTTATATTGTGTATATTTTTTATGCTTTCTTAGAAACTTTTTTGTATCTATATATACTCATTGTTTATATCAATAAAAGTTAAGTTACATAAACTTCTATAATATTCATCAAGTAGGTGGACAAAAATATAAATCTTACATGATATATTTTCTAAACGCTAGAACAAAAATGTATAACAATATATAAATAACTTAAATTTATTTGTCTAATTACCCGCTAAATATTACATGATATATTTCCGAATATATGTTTCTACCTCAATTCAATCTTATTTACTTAATTACATCTTATGTAAACCTTAAACTACTAAGTATATATTATTTAAATTTTTTTTTGAAAAATAATACGATAATTCAAAATGGTTGACCCTAGGGGACCCCATTCCATATGAGCCATAGTCTCATTGGCTCAGGCGGGGTTAAATCGAGGGACGTGCACGAGCGATAGGTACCTGAGGGAGGGAGCAACATGACCAACCCCAGAGCATACCCCACAATATTTCAGCAAGAAAATGCTCCACACTAGGATCGAAACGCTGGGGTTAAAAAAAATTTAATTTGGTAACAAATCTCACAATTATAAATTCACATGATCTATGTGGATATGGTGGGTGTGGTATGTGTGTATTTTATATGGAAAAAAAATACGCAGTGTTCGATGGAAAATGGCTGGCTCGAGCAAAAAAGCAAAGAATTCAAATCCGAAATGGGAAAATTTGAAATATGGACTCCATCAATGTTAAATAAAAAAATACCCCGAAATGCATCATAAACACGGGTTCTTAATGTTTTCCCATATTGTCCTTCTCCTTATACTCTTTCTCCCAAGCCTCCACTTTCTTAGTGGCCTCATCCTTCCTCCGAAGAAAGGACTGAAACGATGCCGGATCATAAGGCGGAGCCATCGCGCATGGATTTGAATCGACAAACCCTTTAACCATAGATTGTTCCAAGTATTTCCTCAACAACCCTTTTTGAGGGCAAGCCATGGATTCAGAGCAGATTTCGACGGCTCCTTCTGGCACTGTGGGCTTGTATTTTAACAGCTTAGCATACTGATTCAACACATGGAACATGTAATCGTAGACGTAATCCATTTTCAGGTCTTGTTGGATGAAGCTGCTTCCTACCTTACCAATGTCCATTGCCTGTTTTTTTTTATCAAATCAATATTGTATAAGCCATCAGGCTAGGGAATTAATTACTACACTCTGGCAGAAGGAATTTGCAATTTTAATAATTTCTCTAGACTTCTTAATTTGTATCCTGACCATGGTTTCAAAATCAAAACTGATTTTGGCAGTGTATGCGAGAGTTTATTTTGAGTGCTTCTAAGTTAAATTATAGCATGTGAAGTGTTTAAAAATTATATACAGACGCTTTGAAATACTTAAATAAATTCTTGCAAACGTACACTATAATTTGTTACGTTCTGAAACCAAGTTGGCTCCTGGAATGGAAGGTGAAATTGAAACTGAACTGATTCGATACGATTTGGGTTCTTGAACGTGTGTTGATTCTTGTTCTGATAGTGTCTGAATTGATTTGGACTAATCAAATTTATTACTTTAATGTTTAGTAGTAAAAATCGGAGAAAATTTTCTGTTACAAATTGATGTAACATTGTTTGTTATATCTAATTATTTTTTGATAGATGTCTCTTGCCCCATTACATCAAAGTTTAATTTCTCTCTACACCAAACACATGACAAAAACTGATTGGTATAACGGACAATGTTACACCAATTTGTAACAAATGATTTTTTTTCACAAAAACACACTATATATAATGAAACGATAATTTACATCATCAAACCAGTTAATTTTAGTTATTTAATAATTAATTAGCGCTACTTCCATCGCAATGATATATGCTTAAGTGTTACAATATCTCACATTGAAATACTAAACTAATAAAGAGTTGATTATAAACCCTTGAGGCAACCCATCCAATAGGCAAGCCTTTTGAGATGGACACCTCATGAGTTTATAACCTAACATTTGGTGCTCTTGTTGAGAGTCGGTGTAGCGGAAGGGGCGACCTAGGAAAGGGCTACCACCAAAAAGAAAGGTGAGTGAAAGCCGTCTAGAGTAAGCCGCCACGGACGTCGGCTTCTCAAGGGGTCGGCAATGTTACAATATCTCACATTGAAATACTAAACTAATAAAGAGTTGGTTATAAACCCTTGAGGCAACCCACCCAATAGGCAAGCCTTTTGAGATGGACACCTCATGAGTTTATAACCTAACATTTGTTGCTCTTGTTGAGAGTCGGCGTAGCGGAAGGGGTGACCTAGGAAAGGACTACCACCAAAAAGAAAGGTGAGTGAAAGCCGTCTAGAGTAAGCCGCCGCGGACGTCGGCTTCTCAAGGGGTCGGCAATGTTACAATATCCCACATTGAAATACTAAACTAATAAAGAGTTGGTTATAAACCCTTGAGGCAACCCCACCCAATAGACAAACCTTTTGGAATGAACACCTCATGGGTTTATAACCTAACATTAAGTTTTGTAAAAACGTGCAACCACTTTCAAATGAATTAAATAGGTATACAGTTGGAAATTTGTACGTAAATTTGTTTTTTAAATATTTTCATAATCTATATGAAAATCAAATAAACATATATATATTTGGGATGGAATGCAAGGAGTATAAATAGTATCCATTTTTATATATAAAACGAAATAAAAATGGGGAGAAAATGTACTATGATCCTGTAATTTTGTTACTTTGCGATTTTTGTTATTTGTGTTATTAAATTTCAGTTTTAATCTTGTATTTTTTTTCTTTTGACAACTTTAGTCATTTTTTATTGGAAGTGCTGATGTGACACTAAACATGTCATCGCCATATGTATCAGCACACCACACTGCATTGGTAACATGTCAACGCCAAGTAGAAAAAATAACTAAAATTACTGAAAAAAAGATATCCGATTAAAATTGAAATTTGACGATACAATAATCGTAAAGAATTAAACATATTGGAGCCACAAAACAATTCTTCCTGAACATGGGGGTGAACAATTTAATTTTTCTAGATCAACTAAATTAAATTGTCTATATAAGCCTTTGGATCTTAAATATATAACAAGTTGGGAAAATGATTTTTTGCGTTCATTAACTTGTTTATCTTTGATTTTGGTCTATTAACATTTCAAATTTTAGTTGTGATATGTTAATTTTTAATTTTCAACTATATTTTGGTCTAATGATGATGTGACATCTTGACAAATCAACATTTTTCAAAGTCACATATTCATTTTGGGGAAATTGTATATATCACCTCTGTGAAATATCGGGTTTGGGTATAACTCCATGTGAAATATTTTTGAGCTTATAACTCCCTATGATTTCATTACAGCACACGCATCCCATTCAAAATTTTAGTATGATAACAAATCAAAATGACAAAATTGCCCCTATCTATCTTCCCAAAAAAAGTACGGATCGGGAAAATTGATGTGTGTGTTTTGTTCATCTGGACAAGAGGGTCACAGATCGGGGTTTCTTTGAAAGATTGGTGGTCGGAGTTGGTCAGAAATGAAGGAGAACCAGTCCGCTTCGCAGTCAGTATCTGCGTAAGATTGTTGCTGGAGCCTGACAGATTGAGGGAAGAAAATGAATGGGAAAAGGTCGAGGCTTGTAGGGGAGGTGAAAAGGAGTCTAAATCAAGCAAGGCGACGTCGGAAATATGGCTGGTCGGAGTCGCGATCGGAGAAGATGAAGGTGACGGGTTCAATTGCCGAATTGACTTGATAAGGGTATTTTAGACCGAATTTATAAAAAAAACACTTGCATTTTCGCATCTAACAGCGCGTGAGCCACAAAACACAGCGGGAGGAGTGCGCGTGCTACCGATCCAGAAACACAGGGGGTTTTTAGCTAAAAAAAATTTCACAAGGGGTTATCAGTGAACACGAGATTTCACAAGGGTGATATATGCAATCTTTTCCTTCATTTTTCAATGTCACGTCAATATTTGGACCAAAATAACCGAAAATTTAAATTTAGTCTAAGAAAACCAAACTTTGAAAACTCAAAATTGAAGAAATTAGTATAACAAAAATACTATTTTCCCTATTTAACAAACTAAATTAAACTGTCTATATATGTCTTTGGATCTCAAAATTTAACAATAATTTGTGATTTCAGTCACACTTCCACGTAATTTTGTTTCTTATTTCTAGGAACCAGCTAGAACTGAATCGTAATTTATTTATTTATTTTTATATAAGGATTCTTAATCCATCAAAATTATGTTGACTCACTAATTTTATTTGTTCTGATCACAATTAACACTAACATTAATGTGAAGGAAAAATAACTTTTTTTCAACTAACTTGTCCAATTTCGGGTCTTAATCTGTTAATAAGTTTTCAAATTTTGATTAACTAAATTTTAATTTTCAGCTATTATGGTTTACTTATTAATGTAGTATCAGACACATCATCAATTTATAATGTTATGTTAATGTTTTTCGACTCACATTTTCCAATGTTACATTAGCATTCCAGCAAAATAAAAGTAAACACACACACAAAAAAAAAAAGAGTTATTGCACACCGTAGTTCACATTATAACTAAGGTCATCTCCAACTCATTACGCAATCTTGGTGTAACACTAACTTCAAGATAGAGTAATTCCTACACTAAATACAAAACTCATCTCCAACTTATTCATTCTAAACTCTACACTAAAAAAAATATTCTCAGAATATTCTCTATTATTTTACTCACAACAACTAATTTATTCCACCAAATATTTTTAAACACAATATATAATTAAATATCATTAATATCTAAAATAATAATTTCTATATAAATATTCATTAGAAATATTAACGAATTAAAAATTTAACTAAATATATTTTAAAAATTATTTTAAAATATTTAATTTTATTTATTTTAATATGTGCGTCCTACTAAATATAGTAAGACACCTTTATAATTTTAGCCTTTTTAAAAAATTTTGTGATTTTTTAAAATATATCATAATATTTTTTATGTAAGATTTTAATTAATATTTATATTAAAATATTGTTTTTTTATAATTCAAAACATAAATTTAATTATTTATTACATAAATAAAGTTTTTAACTAATTTATTCCACAAAATATTTATAAACACAATAATTTATACATTTATTATTATTTTATTAATTAATATAATATATTATTATAAAAAAAATAATTAAGTGATGCAATTATCTATAAACACTTTTTTTAAAAAAATTATACATTTATTGAAAATATAATCTGATTATTTAAATTTTAAATCAAAATATTCTAAAATTAACAATTACAACAAATATATTAAATTTAAAGATTTGAAAATTTAAAAAAAAGAAGAAAAAAAATAAGAAAACAACATATACAATCTATTACAAAAAAGAAGAAAATATTTTTTTTTTTTAAAAAGGAAAATCTATGCTATTGCTACAGTGTTGCACCAAATTTATAGCATTCTTCCAACATAGCGCTAAAGGTTAGAGGTTCACCAATTTGGTGTTGGGTTGGAGAAATCGTAAGACCATGTTGGACTACGTTAGTTCAAACTTATAGCGTTCATCTAGAATGTCATCACGCGGTTATTTAATTTTATAGCATCACTAGAGTTCCTGTGAGGCCCACGTCCTCAGTCCCAAATGTCACCCCGGCCCAATACCTTATTAGGTATTTAAAACTCTTTTCTTCCAGCATTGTGATTAAGGTAGATGTAAGAAAAGATAATTAGCTGAAAAACTTTTCTCTATCGTTCTATCGCTCTATTAGTACGATCGTGAAGTCTCACTTGGGAGGATTCCAGCCGAGCTCTCTTGCAGTCAAGTAAACTTCGTCACCAAGTAGAAAATCGTAAGTAGTCGAGTATTTTATTGATATCTTTATGATCTTGATTTTTATGTTATAAACTTATGATCCAGTCTGAGAAGTTAAGCCAGACATTATGATCCAATCTGAAGAGTTAAGCCAGATATTTATGATCCAATCTGGGGAGTTAAGCCAGATACTCATGATCCAGTCTGGGGAGTTAAGCCAGACATTATGATCCAATCTGGGGGAGTTAAGCCAGATAATATGTGTGAAATTTTGAACTCGTAATTATTGTGAATATTTTAAGCAGTATCATTCATATGTATATCTCTTTCAGATGAGGATACAATTGAGGATCAAGAGTCTGCTGAATTTTGGGGTTGGTGAATGATTTGGAGTGCATAGTTGCTGTTTTTATTCTTCTTGTTTAGTTTGAAACATTTCATTTAAATTTCTTAATAATCGTTCTTTTAAATGGTTTGAAATAAGTTAGTTGTTGAAATTATTTGTTAAGGAATTGTAAGACATTCTGTTTTGTTTTGGGAAATAAATCTCGTTTATTTTCAGGCTTAGTGTTCTTTGAAAATTTAGTTAAATTGTACGTATATTACAAGAACACTGTCAATGTTCATGCCATACAACTCGGGGCGTGACAGTTCCTATTTGAAGGAATTCAGCATGATCAAAACCCGAAATGGAGCAAGTTACTGGACCAATTATTTTTTTTCCCTATTATGAATATTTAAACTCGAACAATAAAATAAAGAAAATTACCTCTTTCTGATGAGTATTTCCCCAATCAACAGCAAATTTAATCGACGGGCACATATCGTAGTCTTTAATAGGCCAATAATGTTGTAATGGCATCAAACTTCTTGAGAAGAAATCGTAGTAGTGAGGTTTTACCAATAATGTCATGGACTCGCAAGCCATTATGTATTTCTCACTCACTGACCAGCCTACTCCTTCAACATAAATTTTGTACCTGTGTTAATTAAATAAATATGTAACATCGTAAATTGTTTTAAAATTATATAATTATTATTTTGAGTATATATATCAATAATAATATGAAGCTAGCTAGCTATTCTACCTGTGAGTGCATTGTGTGCTCAAGTCTGAGTGCTTGAAGCCTTGTCTTCCTTCATGTTTCCAATCCTGAGTATTTATTTCCTCATTTTAGCAACTTAACTTAATATATCCGATATATTTTTTAAAAAAGTGAGACGACCTTTTGGAGCTTGTTCGCCCCTACAAGCAGTAGAAGTAATCAAATGACCCATTTTTCGATTTTTGCACTAAATCAAATGACGATGTCATCCCAATTACAAGTACAAAATAGCCATGTTCAAGACAAAATTGATCGATCTTATTCAAACAAGATAAATTTTTCCATTTCAGTTTTATCCTAAATTATTATAATTAAGTAGAATAAATCTACGAAACAAAATATCGCCGCCAAGATTCACTGGTAAAATTAACAGCGACATACATACCTGAGCGTAAACACGAGCATTCCAATCTTGTTCTTGTGAAACATTACATCTGAGCAAATCATTCCTCTTTGGATTAACAGATGGATTTCCCTTCCAGTGAGAATATGGTTCCTTCTCCATCCAGCTTTTCTTCTTACTCCCTTCCGCCAAATCGTTGGATAATGCCTCCCATGGTTTTATATTAATCTCTGGCCTAAATAACGGAAAACATTCTCAGTTAATATATTTATCTACACGAACACGCGTGATCAAGAACGGAACTAGGATTTTTTTAATGAATCTGAAACTTTAATGTTTTAAATATATATGCATATAAATATTTATATATTGTATGTGCGGATACCGCTTTAAATGTATTATATTAATTAGTTCATATCATATCATATCATTCAATGATAATCGATAATTATATATATAAGAGTCAACTATTATGCAGTTAAATTGGTATTATTATATACGTACATCTAACCTATGTTTAACACATTGCCACTCCAAACCTTTTTTTTTCTTTTCTGTTTTTCATGACCTGGCTAGCTTTAACAATTACAAGATAAATCCAATCATAATCTTTAATCTTTTTATGCGGAAACGATTCCACGTGTAATACTATCTCAAAACATCTTGATACTAATTTTTTGAATATGTCGCTGACTCGAATATTAACAATGGAAAACACGTACCATCCCCAGAAAGACCAATCAGGAAATAAGATCTCCACGGAGGAGTCGTCGCCACAGTATCGAAACAAAGCTGGATTGTTATTCAAATCCTTCCTTATACTGGGCCTGTCGGAGCAATCGAACATCAACTCCAAATCAGGCACTCTGCCTGGATACCTCCTCAGCAACTGAAGGATGCCCCATATAGTAAAAGTATCCCTACTCTGAAACGCTTTTCGATACGTTTCGACGTAAACCTTCCCATTCAGTATCACGAGTCGAAAATCGGCCTTTGGACGAGCATTCATCACCATTTCTTTAGTGATCCCCGTCTCCCGCCACACCCACAAGTCTTCGTAAATCCAACGGAAGTGATCCGGGCACGTAGTGGGCGACGAATCGTTGTTGTTTTCGGCTAAGAATGTAGTCGAGGGATAGTAATTAGCCGGACATGTTCGAGATAAGTTGCCTAGTGAACAATTCAATGGGAAATATTGTAAGGTTTTTGGAGTGGAAACTCTGTTTTCAGGAGTTTTAGGACTAATAATACTCTGTCGTGAATTTCCAGCTATCATCTGCAACAGGGGAAGTGATTAAACAACTTTTTGAAAAAACAAAAATTCCCAATTTTTATTATTGGACATAATATATTAATATATATGACTCACATTAAAAGAAGGGTCTACGTAGTCGCGGGAAAAGATGAAGAGGCCGAGAGCAAGAACGAGCAAGAAGACCGCCGTCAGCCAAGTCTTCGTTAGCGGCCGCCGGATCATCGCCTCCATGCCTTTAACCAAGTCCGATTCTTCGCTGCAAAAATATCCCATTTCTAGAAACTTATAATAAATTGTTTCCCTGAAATTCAAACTTGGTTTTGATTTGTTTGTTAATCAATTCATTTGACTATTAGAAACAAAAGTAGCCATCAAGACTAAATGGGAGAGCGACTATATATATGTATATCACCCTTGCATACATTCTCCTTGTTTCTCCATAGACTATGTTAACTTTCGCGTACATGTGAAATTTATTATAAGCATCTAGAATTTAATGTTTTTCAAATTGTGGAAGATAGCGTGTCAAACCTAATCGCGATTAGGAGAATTTTAAAAATAATATTAACTAGTCATTAAAAAAATATAAAAACTTTCATGAAACCATCTCATTGATCAATTTTGTGAAACAGATAATATCTAACCCGACTCAACTCATGAAAAACAATGATTTTTATATCAAAAATATTATTTTCACTGCAAATATAAATCGACACCTCTAAAAAATGAAACAATTGCATGGTAGAAAGTATAAAAATATTTCAAAAGGGTCATATTAAAAAATTATAAGAAAAAATGGATATGAGATATTATACATAATCGGGTTTGATCATAAAAAAAAATTCAAATATATGGATTTTAAATGTATTCAAATGTAATTTTGTTGCTTAGAGATGTAAAATCATATACTTCAAACTCATCTCTTCAATTTTTATATAGTATTTCATGTTAATTATGATGAATTTCAAGTTCACTCAATAATAATGTCATTTGAAATTCATTCTATTTTATATAACTAATGTATAAATAAAAGACTTGATCTATTATTTCATTGTTTCAGTAAAAGTACTATAATTAAAATCTATTGATTTCAAATCCTCCTAAGTGCAAAAATAAAAATTGAGCTAAATTGGCAAAGCTTTTTTTTTTTTAAAAGAAGAAAATTTTTAATTTTTTTTCTAAAATCATATCAACAGAATTAAGTGGTTGAGATATAAGATATGAAATTGAAGGTTGATAAAATTTGATTATAATAACCTTCTTGTCTTGTGTACGTAGAAGTCCTTTTAAGGAACTAATTGATGAGTTAATTGCCAATCACTCTCTAAACTAATTTATAACTTATTTATAAATCCATACATAAATAAAACTTACTTTTAACTCTCTGGAGAGAGAAACTTTTGTTTATGAATACCAATTATACCTTTATCTCTTAAAATTCTTTAAAAAAAAATAAAAAAATGAGAGAATGGATAATAATAAAAACAAAACTAATCCAAATAGTATATATATAAAAATTCAAATTAAAATCAAAGAATATAAACCATATCATATGCATGCTTATGTTGATACAGGAGCAAGTATGTGTTTAGGAAGCAAACATATACTTCCAAATCATTATTGGAAGAAATATGATAAAAGATTAAAAGTTCGAATAGGAGATGGATCAATAATCATGCTTGATACAGTAGCAGAAAAATTAAAAATAGAAATTGAGGAAACAAAATCTGTAATACCCATTATATACCAAATAGAATCAGGAATGAACATTATAATAGGAAATAACTTTTTAAGAGAATATCTTCCTTTTACACAATTTGAAAATCACATAACTTTAAACAAAGGATCATCAATGATTTATATTTCTAAAATACGAACAGCATTTCGTGTAGGAAATGAAGGATTTACAAAGAATTTTCATAAACGAAATACAAATCCAATAGAACTAAAAATAGAAAATATTTTAACAATTAATCATGAAAAAGAAATCATGAGAAATTTCATGATATTTGTTCTGAAAATCCTCAGGACAAAATTAAGAAAAGAAAACAATTTATTGCTTCAATAAAACTTAAAGACCCTAATATCACAATCCGTGAAGCACCAAGAAGATGCAACATGGATGATGTAAAAATATTCGAAAAAGAGCTTCAAGAATTACTAAAACTTAAGATAATCATCCCAAGCAAGAGTCCACACTCTTCACCAGCCTTTTATGTCAGTAAGAAAGACACTGATAAGAAAAGAATGGTAATTGATTATCAAAAAATGAATAATACAACAATTATGGATGGATATTACATCCCAAACAAGAATGATTTACTATCTTATATAGGAAGAATGAAATATTTCTCCAGTTTAGATTGTAAATCAGGATTCTGGCAAATTCAGCTAGAACCACAAACACAATTAATTACATCATTCAGTTGTCCAAAAGGACAGTATCAATGGACTGTATTACCTTTCGGACTTAAACAACCACCAGGTATCTTTCAAAGATATATGGATGAATCTTTTAAATCATATGTAGATTTTTGTTGTGTTTATATAGATGACATATTAATTTATTCAAAAACACTAGATCAACATTATAAAGAGCTCATGACAGTATTAGATATTTGTCATAAAGATGGAATTATACTTTCTGAAAAGAAAGCACAATTGTTTAAAACAAAAATAAATTATTTAGGATTACAAATAGAAGATGGAAAACATTGTTTACAACAACATATACTTAAGAAAATTCACGATTTTCCTAGTGAAATCAAGGATAAAGATCAATTAAGAAAATTTTTAAGATTATTAACTTATTCTGGAAATTACATTAAGAAACTTGCAGAAATCAGAAAACCTCTTCAGGTAAAACTTAAACAAGACTACAAGTGGAAATGGTTTAAAGAAGATACTAATTATATAGATACTATTAAAAAAAAATAATTAGTAATCTTCCTGAGTTATATTTTCCTTCCAATAAAGATATAATAATAATTGAAACAGACGCTTCAGATGAATACTGGGGAGCATGTTTAAAAGCTTATACAGGAGAAAGAAATTTAGAAGAACTTACTAAAACAACCACTAGAAAAAATGAAAAATTATGCAATTATACATCAGGGTGCACAATTAAATTATCATTCAAATAAAAAAGAATTATTAGCTTTAATATTCACAATTAGGACTTATGAAATTTATCTTATTCCTAAACCATTTTTAGTAAGAACAGATAATATGAATTTAACATATTTCAAGACAAGGAAAATATCAAGAAATGCAGGGAGAAATGCAGCAAGGCTAATTAGATGACAATTGGAATTGAACCATTATCAGTTCGAAATCCAACATGTCAAAGGAACTTATAATTCATTACCCGACGCATTAACCAGAGAACTTCATCCAAATTATACTATCCGTAGTAACGGAATAACAAAAGAGATCCTAAGTGATCCAAAAAATGACCACAAGTCATCTGAACATGCCTTAGAAAGCATGGAAAATATAAATTGATGAAATGAGATTTATATTCAGAGACATGAATTATTTTATGACTTTCAGTCATCCGAACATGCCTCAGAAAGCATGAAAATATAAATTGATGAAATGAGATTTATATTCAGAAACATGAATTACTCTATGAGTAAAGACAATGAATCTCATTTATGAAGATTGATTCAATTCTTGCAAAAGAATTTCATAAATGCAACATAATAAAACTATCCGAGTTACTCACGAAAAAGAGCTAAATTTCTAACCAGTTATATATATATATATATATATATATATATATATATATATATATGTTTTATTGTGCAGGATGAAACAATTAAATCAATTAGAAGAACAATTGATTGACATAGATGAAGAAATTCAGATTCTTCAACAAAGAAAAAATAATATAAAAGGAAAAATTCAGAGGATTAAAGAAAAGATGACAACAACATCATCATCATCCTCACCAAAAACTACAATCAAGTTAGCAACTTCATTTAACAAAATAATGGAGATGAATGAAAAACAGTCAGTGGTCACAACCAACACTGATAACCAAGAAAAAGAAAAGAAGAAAGAACCGGTAGTCACAGCCAACACCGAAAAAAATGAAAAAAAAGGACGTTTAATAGTACCCTTGAAGCAAGAGAAATAAAGATGGTCAATCTGCGACCACAAAAACCAATTTTTGAAAAAACAAATTTTCCAGAAAAACTCAAGACTGAATTCTTTAAAACACTAAACTATTTAAGAAAAGCCAAACCATCTGCAGAATCTTGGCTACAAACTTGTGACACACAGAGCACATCAAGAGCAAGAACACTGCAAGGTGCTCCAGTGCATGAAGTCGCAAGATTCTTTTCAAATGGATTATTAAGTGGATTAGAAGTCAGTCCCAACAATCAAGAAATAGAACTATTTCCATATCAGTTGAGAAATAGTATCATCCAGTTCAAAAAAGCAGTCTTTAAGGACGATCCAGTATTAACATTGAGTATTCACTCAACCCTTCCAGATTGGGATGATAACAAATTCTATCAACCAATGGTATATATTCAATGTCGAAAACAAAAAGACAAGTTCTTATTCGAAGGATCAAATGAAGAGAAACCAGTAATGGATATCTCAACACTTCCTGAGATAAGAATAAAAAAATTGATTGACATGATCTCAAAGACAGGAAAGATTGATGAAAACTCAAAGGTTAAAATAAATTTTGCAACCAGTAAAATTTTATTAACCACTGGACACAAGGAGACAATCCAAAAGAAAGAACAAGTCATGTTAGCTCAATTCGAAGCTTCAATCTATGAAGCAAGAGTTGACATGACCCGAGAAACCCAACAAATGCTATGTCAAAAACTAAGAACAATGATTTCCACTCACAAATGTGAGCATTGCCAACCCATTCAGACAGAAGAAACATCTGTCAAAGAGGACAAACCAGCTGTCAAAGAAGACAAACCAATAAAGAAATGGTCCGAATATACCAGTGATTCAGAAAGTGACACAATGTAAAAACAAATGAAATCGTGGACCACACCACATGTGAAAGGCATCCACTCAGATGTAAAATGAGTTGTTTTCCATTATATAGTATGGTCCCCCTCTTCCTTTATTTTTTCTACTATATGCGTTTCTCCACGCCTTTAAAAGGAGATGTTTGTGTTGTAAATGAATAAGTGAAGTTTGAGTATCTCTCTCTTCTCAAGTTTCCTACAATCTGGTTCATACAAGACGCATGAAAACTATCAAAAACTAAGAAACATAAAATCAGAAACAAAAATAAGTCTTATGGCTAATAACTAAACAAGCAGTGCGTAAGGAGGATAAGGTTGGAAACCAACCATTGAAAATTCATGGTTAGAGTAAACCTGGAGATCCATAGAGCAAGTACCAGTTGATCAAGTGATCGTTAAGGGAAAGCAAGGATTTGGCCTCTGCTCAAAACCAAGATTCATTCAAACAAGGTAACCTTCCTAAATCTCCTGCAGTTCTTATTTTAAAGAAATAGTCAAAATACATTAATCATGTCATCATCCTTTATAAAAAATGGAAGATTGATAATAAAAAGCTGGTTTGAAATAGAAGATGATCATGAATATGATACATTTCATGAATATCATTTAAATACTTCTGATTTAACCATATTCGAATCAATTTATCAACTAAAATTTGTAATTATAACCTATGAATGGAACCAAACTAATCTGAAAACATTTATTTGTTATAAATGAATCAGATCTGTAAAGCCATGAATGAGAAAATTCATAAGAATTTGAATAATTCCGCAACCTGGTATCAGAGCCGTTAAATAAAGCAGATTATTAATGCCTGGATTAACTTTAGATATTGAGATTAAAAATTTATTTGATAAAATAATCTTACTAAAAGATTTACGTCAAATAGATCAATTATGGAATAAAATAAAAGATCTCCAAACCTTTTATTTCAAAAATCATAAAAAAGAACATTTTTCAAGCAACTGGAAAATGATAATTCAAATTTCTGAAAACGATGAAATTGAAGACATAACAATATGTTATGAATAAGAACAAACTTTGTTATCGAAATCCGATCAACAAAAATAAAATAATAAAAGTAATAATTTTTACTAAATGGAAAATGTATGAAAATACAAAAATGAATATCTTTAATTTATATTCTCAAAATATAAATTTTGATATAGAAAATTGTGAAAACAATTTGAAACATCTTAAAAATTGTCAATCTTCAATTGATAGTTTCGAAGATTTTCAGAATTTATTAGAACAGATAGATTCAACAAAAAAGATTTTAATAACCTTAAGAAAATTAAAAAGTTCTATCATCTGTTAAAATGACAGAAGTAACAATTTCAATCAAAATAGTCAGATTGATGAATCTGAAGAGAACCAAGAGTATAATTTAAATATTATATTTAATCAGAATAAGTTTGCTGAGATACAGAAAACAGGGTTTTTTAATTCAAAAACAAATCTAATAGACCAACCAAGAATATTAAGAAAGATTTCAAATTTTATTAATCCTAGAAAAAATTTCATTTATTATTCGATTCGTACAAAAGAATGATCTTGTAAAATAAATAACGAATCAAGGTCTAATACTCTGAAGTTATTAACAACTCAAGATATTGATATCATCATGGCAAAATCCAGTGAAAAAGAACGATCTGAACTGAAATATGTTCACATTGGAGGAATCGAAATAATAGTATCAGCTCACTATCGAGAAGGAATAGATACACCAATTAAAATCACAGTTCGTGACAAAAGGATACGTAATTTTGAGGATTCTATCCTTGGAAAAATTGAAGGAAACTTATGTTACAAAAAGATGAAATTTTGTATTTATCCACAATACAATATATCTCTTTTTTATAAAAACATTAATGACGTTTTAACATTAAATTATTACTTTTATAGAAATAATATTATGTTAATAGGAAACCATCCGATCAATATAAACTATGTTGTCGGTTTAGCAATAAGTAATAATTCTCAAACAGGAATAGTTTCAACAAAATCAACTATTTCTGTTGAAAGAATGTTTGAAAATATTACAAAAATTGAACACCCTCAAAAAACATTTATTGAAAAAATAAATCCCTATAAAAGATGGAGTTCAGATGACTTCCAAATCACAAAATAGTCTGTACCAAGAAGATCATTATCATTTGCTAGAAATGATGAAGATATTCTTGAAAAGATTGGAACCATGAATCAAAATATTCTTAAAATTAAACAAGCTATTGTTAATGAATCAACCTCATCGCAATGAAGTCCTTAATAAAATTGGAAAAAGACCTATGAGATTTAGAAAATAATATCAATAAGATCAATCTATCAATACAAGAATTAAAGAAGAATTTCAAAGAATATATTGATTTAGCAACGACTAGATTAATAATTAAACAGGAAAGACATAGTAATGAAATATTAAACTATCTTAAAGAAGTTCTTCCAATAGATAAAGGAAAAAGGAAAATGGAAGAAGAACCACCATTCAAAATTGAATCATGGTATAAAAATCCCCTTAGTTATGGCAAACATAAGTATGGAGATGTTTAGTGAAACAGACTCATCTGATTTTGAACAAATAGGAGTAAATACAGAAGAATTATATCATTCACATCAGGAATCAAAACAATACAGAGATATGGATATTTCAGAATCAGAATCTGAAGATGATTCTAGACCACGATTAAATCTACGAACGAATGTAGAAGGTAGTGGTGGAAGAGATGATGAAGAATTTAAATATAACAGAGACCAATATTCTGGATCTTATAAAGATGTTAAAGATATTCTTAGAGAATAAAAAACATCAGGATTTGTGAAACAGAATATCTTAGATTTAGGTTGTTCAACAGCCAAAGAAAGAAAATCAAAGATAGATCATTGGGCAAATGAACTATCAGTACAAATTCAATTAACACCATTATTAGACAAAAGTGAGAATATTCAAGTTTTAACTCATGGGATGATAAAAATGACATTGGTAGGAGCAGTAAGAACTTGGGCTAAAAACCTAGTAATTACTAATCTACCACAAGGAATGACAGGACATCGATATTTCGAACTATTTGTTGATGCCTTGCACCAAGAATTTTTAGGAGTTTCTAATAATGATGCTAATCTGGTAGCTAAGAACATAGAACAAAATAGAGCAATTTTTATTCTAGATAATATTAAACTATGCAATTTATGTTATCTAGAAGAATTTAAATGTGATTAAGAAACAAACTATTATCAGTTAATAGAGGCTGATAAAAAAGAACATTATAAATTAAGTATTTTTAATAAAATACCTAATATACCAATAAATAATAAAGATGAATTATTAACTAGCGCTTATGCCAAAACACTAGGAGGAGCTATTAAATTCATTAAAGATGTTATAACAAAGAAATGTCATGAAGTAACATTAAATAAAAGAATATTCAGATCTTACAAACAAAACAATAAACTTTGTTGTGACAAAATAGAATTCACAGTAAAGAAATACGACTGCAAAACAAACATGTCACACAAACATTTAAAACGACAAAAACAGAATAAATTTAATAAACCTTATAAATCTTTTAATAGAAAATTTATTCTCTATAAAAAAAAGAAATTTAAAAGGAATTTCTTCAGAAAACCTTATAAAAAAAAATTTTATAAAAAATTTGATAACAAAAAATCACCTTGCCCAAAAGGTAAAGGAAAGAACTGCACATGTTGGTTGTGCAATAAAGAAGGTCATTATGCAAACGAATGTCCAAAACGAAACGAAAAGAAAAATAAAATTAAACTTCTTGAAGAAATATATACTATTGGATTCTATCCAGTAGAAACAATTGAATTTTCATCCGACGATGAAAATATTTATTATCTTGATGAATCAAGTGAATAAGATTTTGAATCCGATTCCACATTTGATAATTCAAGAAATAATAATGATTAAAATAAAGACAAGGACATTTTCGGAAAGACAAATATAGAGAGTAAATTAAAACTTATGTTTGATTTAGGAAGTTATCTACAAGTTGCCCATAATTGATTGACTAGTATTTAATATTTTAAAATAGTACTAATTGACTTTGTGCAGTTAGGCGCGCGGCTATGACGAATTACGAAAAGCCGTGAAAATTGAAGGTGTGGTGGCACATTACTTGCCAAATGAAAATTAAATCTCTTTTAATTTGAATAATAAAGTTTTAATTTCATGAGAACCACATGATTTGTTCAACGTAAAGTCTTAACTCAAACAGTCAAACGACTTTAGGTTAATTTTATAAAATAAATCTCCAACTCAATCCATCTTGTAAAAGTATTGCTTTTTATTGCATAAATAAATCGGATCGATCCTACTCATGAATATAAATTTATGAGACAATCTTATATGAGACTTACTCTTTGTTCAAATTCAAATTCATTAATTTTTACAATTATTTAAACTGCTTAGTACGAGATTCGAAATGAAAAAATATTTTAATTTTTATTATAATTTTAATTATATCAAGTCAAATGATCGCTTAAAAAAACATATAAATATAAATAATTTAAGAATATATGTATAAAACTTAGAATTTTTACTACTAAAAAGTAATCATTAAAGAATTTTCGGGTTTTCCTTATTTTTTTTGTTTAAAAATTTCATATTATAAGTTGGATATTTAGAATTTTTAAGTTCGTTTTTTTAAAAAAATATTAAAATATAAGTTAATAAAAAATCTTTAAAATGCTCACGTTTTTTCGCGTTCAATTTATATATAATTAACATCAAGGTCACTGTTTTTTTAATTTTTTTGCTTGAACGGAAGCATTTTTTTTTCCATGTTTTGCACTTATTCGCGTGTGTGTTTTTTTCTTGCTTTTTAGAACGCTAGTTTAAATAAAAACTCATGGAAGAAAAACAATCAACCGAAAGATACTCAGATAACTACTTAGGTAGTATTTTGTAGAGCTTTTAGAAAATTCTTATCAATTTTTTTTAACACAATTTTATAATATTTCAAAATTTTATTAAAAAAAATTCAAAAGTACTTGCTAAAAGCTCTACAAAATACTAACTTAATCCGAAGAGACAATTGACCGGTAAAGAAAAGTAACCGGATAATTTCTTTTTTTTTTTTGAGTACTAATCGGATAATTTCTTTGATCCCATAAAAGAGACAAAATTTTATATATCTTTCTAAAAATAAAAATATAAATTTTGTAACAAAATATCGTCATATTTATCTTTTAATTAATGCTCGGCGCGAGGCTACTCACATTTTTTCCATTTGGGCCTCCCTATCCTACGAATCCCATCTCAACTCTCAAGTACTATTATCTAAATAATTCCCTATATACCTTTGACACTTTTCCAATCCCATCTCAACTCTCAAGTACTATTTAATTAATTAATTGTGCACTAATGAAAAGAAAAATAAAATAAATCACAAAAATATAAAAATAATGAAAAGAAAATAATTATCCCTCCACTAAAAAAATGAAAAAAAATTGAGAAAAAAATTAATATTAAAAAGTTTTTTAAAAATAGTGGTCCAAACACCTTCTTAATTATTTTTAACTTTAAAATTGTTTTTCTAAAATAGTTATCTAAACATATATTTAACTATAAAAACATTTTTATAAAATATTTTCCAAACATATATCTATTCTTAAAATAACTTTTAAAACATTTTTTAAAAACATTTTTATAAAAATATTTTTTTAAAAACACGTCCAAACAGAGCCCAATATTATTTCACTATTCCACGCCTAGAAAACACACACAAACTTCCTTAAGCTGAAAATGACAATGTTGTAAAAAGCATGAAGGGCGTCAAAGCGTAGAGGTCAAGCTTCAAGCTTTTCAAGCTTAAGCGAGCTTAGAACGAGCTTAAGCCTAAAAAAACGTTTTCAATTTTTACTATAATTTTAATTATTTTAAAACAAACATTAAATAAAATGTTAGATTGACCATAAATATAAAATTTAATAGATATTCAAATTCTAAACTATAAATATACATATTTATAAAAATGTTTTCATTTTAAAAAAACAAATGAAAATTTTCATTCTAAAATACGATCGCTTAATCGAGTTTAAATATATTAAAATTTAAGCAAGATTAAGTGTCGCTTAAACGAGCTTTTTAAAACACTTCAAAATGAAGAAAATTTGCGATAATCGTGTAACTTCACCTGTATTGATTTCTAACTATTGAAGGTAGTCAAAATTTTTGGTGTCACATTAATAAATTGTTTTTTTTAGTTTTATTTCTTTTTTGTCATAATGTTGGTGTGTCATCAAATATTGCTGATATAGTACTATCAGATAAATTAACTTCGTACTTTCGCCAAAAAAAATGAGAAGTTTAAGATTGGTGCACCAAATTTAACGTCAAGAAGTGTACGTATGGAAGGGCTCTTTTGACAATGTAAATGTAACCAAACAATCCAAATTTAATAGTTTGAATTTATTAGTTATAACTTGAAGAAGAAATATATATCGTATAATATAGTCTATTATATATATTATTATTTAAAATATATTTTAATATAAATAAAATTTCATTTCATTTAAATTATAATCATTTTAAATTTATAACTTAGGAATAAATAATTCATTCAAAATTTAGTATCACAATGCAATAGTCATTCAAGCAAAAGTTAAATCACAATCCAATAAATTGAAATCTAATCACTGTTCCACTTGTTTTATAGATAAGGAATTTTATAGAGAAGGTTTTCGGTAGGTTTCATTTTTACTAAAAAATAATTTTTATCACCTATGTTTAAGTTGGTAGAGCATGTAAACTTTTGAAAAATAGTCAGTAATTCAACTCTTCCTACCAACACATTCTTGAGTGAGTCTATCGCACAATGCTTAGTGCAATTTACTCAACCATAGTAGTTTGCAAGATGCTATTGGAGTAATCCGGAGATTTACACAATATGCACAAGAAATTAGTGATTATTGATTCTCACATCACTTATTGTAATTACAATGATGGTGAGGTTCATTATTATTATTATTATTATGGTTAATTACGTTTACCTCACTTGAGGTTTATAACAATTACGATAAAACCCAATTAATTTTGAAAATAACAAATACCCTCTTAACATTTTTTTTTATTTCTATCTAACATATAACCCCGGCCTCCAATTAAAAAAAAACAATAAAAATATATTATAATCCAAAAAAATTTCTAGAAAATTCCATATTTACCCTTGTACTAACATTATTCATTACAATTTACAACTTCAACAAAATGCCATTTGGTTGTAATTTTTAATGTTTTCATATTTTTTTCACTATTACATTTGAAAATTTTGAATTCAGATTACTATCAAATTTGATTGCACTTAATTTTATTAATGTTATAACCGTGTAGATTATATTTTATTGGTCAAATCAAAATATTAAAATCAAATTGAAGGGTATACTATTTTATTTTGCTTTATTAAAATTTTAATGCATGAAATCCCAAGGTATATTTGATTGTGCATGCTTTATACAATATTTTTATTATAATTTTAACATATGAAATCGTAAGGACGATTTAGCATTCTAATTTGAATATTATGTACAATATAATCGATATTATTATTATTAGACAAATAAATTAAGTGTAAACATTTTATCTTAATTTGAAATCAAATATGATGAGTATTAAAATTTCATTTTTAATTTAAACAATTAAGAAAACGTCTCAAAAAAGTATGAAAACATTAAAAATTACAATAAAATGATATTTTGGTCAAGTTTTAGTATATAAAATTATTAATTAAGAGGGTAAATTTGGAATGTTGTTGTATTTTTTTGGGTTATAATATATTTTCTATTGAATGTCTTAATAGAGGGGTTAATATTTAAGGTGAGTGACAATGTTAAAAGGATATATGTTTATTATTTTTTTAAAATTTATTTGGGTTTATTTGTAATTGTGATAAACCTTAATAAGGGTTTGAATCTTCCCTAATGGGAAATGTACTATTATCAATACCGACAGAAACTTTAAAATTTTAATTTCACCAGTAAGAATTTTTAGTTCAATAAAAAATTTCTAACAAATCTTATTATTTTTAGTTTGTTTGGAGCAAAAAATGTTGTCTCGAGAGAAAATTTAAAACGTGACGCTTGGATTTTTACATAGCTTGTGATGTTTGAGTTATCATTGTCCTCGTGGTGTCAACAAAGGTCTTTTAGCGCGCACACTCGGAAGGTTTTTGAAGTTCTTATGTGATGAGTTTTCACAAAAAAAGTGTACCTTGTTGGTATGAGTATTATCTATCAAATTTTTTTCAAGTCATCCTCAATTGTGCAATCACATACCTACACAGTCTCAAAATCTCTCTCACTCCGCTATGGAGTCAGTTCATTTATGTTTCCCTTCGCCTAAAAACTTGCTAGGAGCCGCTTTTTGTTCGTACAACCTCTTGATACCGACGATCATTCCCCATCTTCTTATCAGTCTCGGACATCATATACCATGTTAAATCTTTTAATAAAATGACAATTTTTTGTTTTAAAATCTATATCCGGCCGGTCAACATACATGTCCGATTTCCATGAATGACAACATGATATATCATCTAGAGAGGAATTTCGACATATAATAATTGACCTTCCAAGTAAAGCGATCACATATGACACTTGTACAAAAAGATGAAAAGGGGTTTTTATTATATTATTATTAGATATAACCTTTTCTAAACATAATGGAGTCCAGACCAACCTACACTCAGTCTATACTTTTCTTTAGGTCTTCTCCAATAATGCAACTATTTAAAATAACGTGAAATACCATTTTAATCCTTCATTTGCGGTTTTGTCCCTCCATGAAGCGCTACCTTTTCCACCAAACTAACGCCCCTCGTATTTTCTTAGGTCAAATTTGGTGTAAACATTTTATTTTTATTATTTTTAATTATTATAAATAATATATATATAATAATATAATATTTAATTGTTTTTGTTTTAATAATTAAATATTTAAACATAACATTTTAGTATTATTATTCAATTAAATTTATAAACAGATGTTTACGTTAATTAAATATTCAACTCAAAAAAATTAAATATTAAACATTTAAATATTATTATTTACATTTATTAATAATATAACTATATAGTATTTAAAAAAATTAAATATTAAACATTTAAATATAATGCAAAACTTGTTATTGTGGTTGGAATATTATCTTATTACTTATAGGCTTCACAAATCACAGCACAGCCAAAATCGTTTGTCCCCTTATTTCCCAAAAAAATATTTTCTCCCCAACCTCTTTCTTTCCCCATTATCTCATGCGTTATTTTGGAGGATTTTATGAAGTTGCGGGGTTGCTCTTCAGGAGGTAAGTTTGTTCTAATTCAAGAAATCATATTATGTTTTCTTTGCTTGATCAAGTTTGGATATTTCAATTTCCATGGAACAATTCTGGGTTTATTTGTGACATTTGGATTTTGAGTTGTTTTTGATGGTTTGTTTGGGAGTCCTTAATTGTTAATTAACCTTTGATCATTCTTACTAGTTTTGTTTCTATGTTTAGAATTTGGTTGATGCATTGCATAGTGGTAATCATATCCTGGGGTTATGAAGTTTACCTTGGGATATATAGACTCTAAAGAGATAATTTATTATTGTAGGTGATATATTTCAAAAATTGATCAAGTGAAAATTATTTATGTGAATGAGTCTTCAATATTATTCAACAGTAGAACATCTAATTTTTTATTTTTATTTTTTTGGTTTAAGCGAGCTGAATCACTGTTGGTTGGCTCAATTCTACCAATGCAGGATGCAAATTTATTTGCAGACTAGTTTGATGAGCAGTCTCATATAGTAAAATATAGTCTCACCAAGATGATTTAACTACAATATACAATAGTTGTCAAAAGCTCGAGGCGCATTAAAGCGCACAAGTGTCCTCTGGCTTTAAGCGCAAAGCGAAGCCCAAGCTTTACGGAAGAAAATTGTTCTTAAAAAATATTAAAAAATTCACTTTTTAAATAAAATTTATGAAACATAAGAAATCAAGTATTGAAATCATCATAATCTTCATCTTTTGAATATCAAATATTAAAATGCAGAGGGCAAATGACGAGATGACACAAGGGCAGAGGCGTTGGGGGAGGAAAGACAATTTGATGTTGGGGTTTCTGTGCTTTTTAATTTTTAGGATAAATTAAGGATAAATTGCACTTTAAAAGGCAATTTCACTCTCGATATTTTTTTTTTAATAAAAAAAGGCGGTTCTTCTCCGAAGCACGATTCTATGTGAAGCGCACAGAAGCGCAAAAAAGCACACGCTTCATGGAAGTCGTGCACTTTGAAGCACACTGAAGCACAAGCATTGCGCTTCGTTGGGCTTTGCGCTTAAAGCGAGCGCTTCTGCACTTTTGAAAACTATGCAATATACTACTGTATATATTTCTCATCATTTTGACGTATTTGTGTATTTTGTTGAAATATTGTTCATTATAGTATGTTAAATTCGTATGTTTAATTCATTTCGTATCTTGACGTGTTAATTTTTTCTATAATTTTTTTTTCAAATAAAACGTTTTGATTTTTATTTAGTTAAGCTCACTCATATGTAAAATCTTGGTTTCATCGCTGGGTATCACTAGTTATAACTTTGAGGAAAGCGTGAGATCCATCAAATCATGTTTAGGCACCCTCAACATTCTCCAGAGAAAGGAAAAATTGTATATATCACTTTTGTAAAATTGTGTGTTTGCTGATAATCCCCTATGAAATTTTTTTGAGCTAGAAGCCCCTTATGATTCTAAATATGTAGCATACATCTCATTCTGGCTAAAAATTGACTAAAATGTCCTTAATTTTATAATACAATTTAATATTAAAATATATTTCGTGTATGACAAATATTATGATAAAATAATTATATATAATTTTCATAGTTATTTAAATAAAATTTGATTATTTTACTCAATTAAATATAGAATTATAAAACAAAAATAATTTAAATATTTATTTAAGTAAGAGTATTTTTGTTTTTAATTGGAAAGGGTGTGTATGTTACAAATTTTGAATCACATGGGGTTATTAGCTTAAAAAAATTTTATAGGGAGTTATTAGCAAACTCGAGATTTCACAGGGGTGATATATGCAATTTTCCCCATTGAAAACCATAAAATAATTTCTAGGACTAAGTTAATCTTATTTAACCATATTTGTCACATTCTTTTCAAGATTGTAAACCAACAATTGAAAAATATTTGAAGGATCCAGCTTTATCAATTCCCTCAAGATATATCTTGACATATTTAGGTATGTTTGGGAAAGCTTCTTTTCCTTCAATATTTAATCATATTTTTTAAAATTTTGTGAAGAAAAAGCTCAAAAGTGCTTATTAAATGCATTCTCAAAAACTACCTTAGAAACAACTACCAACTATTTATAATTTAGTAAAATTCAATATTACTATCAAGCAGATGAAATAATAATTTGATGATAGTTTCAAAAGTTTTCTTATTCTGAAATGATGATTATATATTACACAAGTACCAAACTAGCAATGACTTTCACACGATCCTTGTAAAGTACCTTTGCAACCGCACCTTATCGAGGACTATGGTAAGAAATATTGTCACGATTGATAGTTGTGGTGATTTCAGATACCCTTTTAAAAATAACTCTTTTAAGAAAATTTTATTGTCATGATTGATAGTTGTGCTGATTTAAATATTAGGAAAAATTGCATATATCACCCTTGTGAAATCCCGTGTTAGCTAATAACCCCCTATGAAAATTTTTTAAGCTAATAACCCTCCGTGATTCTAGATTTGAAGCATACACATCCTTTTCAGCTAAAAAATGACGAAAATACCCCTACATAAAATAAATGATAAATTAAATAGTTCATAAAAGTCAAGGACATTTTCGTCATTTTTTAGCCAGAAGGGTGTGTATGCTACAAATCTAGAATCACGACGGGTTATTAGCTTAAAAAATTTTCACAGGGGGTTATTAGCTAACACGGGATTTCACAAGGGTGATATATGCAATTTACCCTAAATATTATTCAAAAAGGTCTTGTTGGCCAAAAAATATTTTCATAAGACTACTCATTCTTTGTTTCATGCGGGAGGAGAACCTCTTGATATAAATTATAAATTACCCAGAGCTTATATTTGCAAAGATAAAAATTGTATTGCAACAAGATTTTTATTAGCTAAAGATATTTCTAGCCAACTTATACTTGTTCGTCTTTTATTTATAAAATTTATTTTTTAATTCACATAGATGAAAAAAGAATTACAAGTACTTATGAAGAAAAACCTATTTTTTTTCCAGTTTATAACAAAATCTATTAATAAAGTTTTAAATGAATTACAAGATAAAATGATAGAAATTTTTTTCATATAAATTATTTAAAAGAAGAAGTCAATTCCTTAACCATTGAAGAAAAAATTAAAGAATCCTAAATTACAGGAAAAAAAATCAAATTTGTTCAAAACAAATTTTCTTTAAAAATTAATTTGTAATGATCACCCAAATGCTTTTTGGGATACAAAGAAACATATTGTTTCTCTTTTTTATGAAGAAACTTTTAATGAAAAAATATTCCTACCAAGTCTCGCCCTTGTCAAATGAATTCTAAATATTTAGAATTATGTAAGAATGAGATACAAATCTTTATTAGATAAAAAGTTAATAACTCCTTCACAATCTTCTTGGTTTTGTACTGCTTTTTATGTTAATAAACATTCAGAAAAAGATAGAGGTGTTCCCAGGTTACTAATTGTTGGGATCGGTTCAGAGGGTAGAGGGGGGGTGAATACACTCTGAAACTTATCTTCTTTCTTTTCAAAATGATCAAGTGAAGTTTAGTTCACTTAATCTGTTTTCTCAACTTCTAAAACGGTTTGAACAACTTAAATAGTGCGGAAATAGTTCAGAGTTTTTAGTGATGCAAAGACAAGTTATAACACGATGTATGAGCAATATATAAGATAAATATGCAGTAAAGACTAAGGCACGATTTATGGAAGTTCGAAGGCTTAATCCTTCTACGTCTCCCCTTCTTCCACTTAGGAAGGAATTCACTAGAAGACTTTGGTTATTACAACTTCTTGCAATACACCCACTTCAGACTTAGGACTTATCCAATGCCTAATCCGAAACTCCTAGATTTACACAGATAAGATTCTCAGTTCTTATCAGACTGGTGGAAGCTTTCAGAGTAGCTTCAAGTCTCTTCAATAATGAATACAGTCCGGTTGAGCTTCTCAAACTGCAGAGCGGTCGAGAGGCTTGGAAACCCTAGGATGATCCTTGAAGATCAGATATGTAAACTGTAGGCGAGGGTTTATTTGAGCAGCAAGTGAATGATCTTGTAAGTGTGCTCAAGTATTGCTTCAGTATATCAGATGAGGACTTCTGATAGTATTCAAGTGATTGAGTTGATTGAGATTTTTCGTGTTGCTTGTCTTCTCTTTTTCACTTCTTGAGCAATCTTCCCTTTATATAGGTCAATCATCAACGTCTTTATTTTGAACGTTCTGATGCTGCATTGAATGCACATTTAATGCTTCATAAATGCATTGATGATTCTGCATGAAGATCGTACACTTCTTTAAATGCAGACAACTTCCAGGGTCCAAAACTGGTATAAACGGTCGAATGCTTTATCTGTAGCCATTCTGCGTTTTTGCCATTTTAGTGCAACCTGTTGTCTCGATGCAAGAGTCAACAGATCTTCTGATACGCCGGTTTATCTCTCGATGCAAGAGTCAACAGATCTTCTGATACGTCGGTTCTGATAAAAGATCTTGCAATGAACGTCTTGTCTCAAGTATTTGTCTTGAGGTATCTTGATAAGCAGTTGGCATTCTACCGGTAGATAGATTTATCCTCTGCTGGTTTGAATAACCAGTCGATAGGCTTGTGACTGCAACCGGTCGAGAGACAAAGGCGGTTGACAAGCTTCCGGTAGATAACTTGAAGGGTTTAGACGGTTGCGGTAGGAGTTGTAGTAGATTCCTGAAATACAAAAGATTGGCAGCACATTCCTATACAATGAGTTGTTGTTTGTTATCACCAAAATGTCAGATTCAACAATTTTCCCCTTTTTGGTGATGACAAAACTTAAGTGCTCCGAAAGCAATATGAAAGCATTAAAATGAACTTCATTGAGAGAATGAATTTCATTAATTACAATAAGCATTCTTATTACACCTACTGAAGAAAAACAAAATGAGATACAGCTGCGATAAGTAAAGAAGAGACAAGTTGTTCATCTTTTGAACCAACTGGCTCCTCCTGACCTATCGCCTTCTCTTCTTCTTCTGTCGGCTTCTTCCTTTCTTCTGGATTCTTCTTCACGTCTTCTTGCCTCTGCTGCTCTTCGTTGCTCTTCTTCCCCCTTTTTGGCATCACCTTGGTTGATTCGAAGGATGATCTCAGTGAGTTGAGTGCCAAGGCAGGCTTGCATAGTATCAATTTTTGCATCTAGTTGAGCAATTAGAGTAGCTTGCATAGTGTCCATCCGATCATTCAACTGCCTATGAAGGCGGTTTTCGGATCTGACAACTTGTTCGGAGACGGTAGAGAGAGTTTTGATTTGAGTGCGATGATGGGCAGTGATCTCTTTGGACAGATGAGCAAGGTCGCTAGACACGGTCTCAAAATGCCGAATCATCGTCGTGCGTGAATTGTCAACCCATGAGGATGTGTTTGTGATGGCTTGTGAAAAGGATCGAACTGTTTGCAGGAGCTCATGAAGCCTATTCATCAATGTGTGATCCAGAGCTGCTGCCATGGCTTCAATATATGAGTCATCAGTCTGAAGCATTTGACTCTGTGTGTCATTCCTTGGTAAAGCCGGGCCAGACTCAAGATGATGTGATGCTGGTGATCTGGCTGGTGAGCTTGCTGATGGACCTTCCAATAGTGGTACAGTTGGAGATGTAGGGGTCTCGACTGCAGCCAAGATGGTTGGTGGAGTAGCAGGATCAGCACTCGGTTCATCCATTAGGAGATCTTCCACAAACTTTTCAGTAGATGGAGACGGTTGAAGTGCTGGGTCAGCATCAGTCACTGGCTATTCTGGAGGTTCAAGTGATACAATAGTGCTTGGTATCTCTGTTGGGGGCACTACTGCTTCACTGCTGCAAGGAGCCTCTGTCACAGAGGTGACAGGAATTTCTTGTTCAATCACTTCTAAAAAATCTTGTAGACGACTGGGAGAGGTGTGAGCGGTCGCCGCTGGAGATGAGTGAGCAGTCACAGTTGCTTCCGGTTGAATTACTACTTGGACTGCGGTTGAGGCGGGGTCGACCGATGAAGATGCTGCCACACTCGATCTTAGAGCGGATGACTGAAACAGGTCAGCAGTGATGAGACCGGTCAGAATCCCATCTGAAAGAGTAATAGCAGAGACGTCTTCTTCACCCTGATCTTGGGTAAGAAAAGTCTTCATCATCACCTGTGCTTCCAGTCCATAAGCCTGTATACAAGCTGCTGAAGCTGTCGTCTTTACGTTGTTAAGAGCTTGGAAGTGCTGAAGTAGTTGAGTGATTTGACGTAGACTATTCTGTAGTCCAGTAAAAATCACAAAGTCATCGGTGGCGGTAGGACTCTTGGATTTGAAGTTCTTGAGACGCTCAGTAATCAACAGAGATATCAGGCTTCCTCGAAGCTTCAAGTCGATGAGCTGTCTTCTTCCCAGAGCCTCCACGATGTCTTCAGTGTCAGCAAAAAGAAGCATCTTCTGCTCAATAACGTTCAGAGCTTTCCACTTAGGAAATATTTGAGCAAGCGTCAGGTGAGTACGGGAATGATGCCATCTGTCAAAGCGCTGTAGGTGACGCTTGACAGTGCGGAGAACGTGAGAGATGATCAAGTTGAGCTCTACAGTAGCTGCTGGTTGAGCCTTAGGTGAGTAGATCATCACACCTTTCCCTTTGTCCTTGGGATCAGCGAGAGTGACCTTTGGAGTTGATGAGGCACCTTCCCTGATTATCACACCCTTGGTAGGACGTGGAGCAGTAGTAGCAGTAGTGGTAGTAGTCTCGACCGTTGGCAGAATTGGTGTTGGAACGGTAGAAGCAAGTCCAGAAAGGGACTTTAACTTCTTGTGCTGCCTCTTCTTCTCGCCTGCAGGCGTGGATGGCACAGCTGCTTTGGAGACAGAAGGAGATGACTTGCTGAAGGCTTGAATCAGTGGAACGTTCTCACGTGATTCTTCTTCAGAGTCAGACTCTATGATAAGTTGACGCTTGGCAGATTTCTTGGTATGGGCTGGTTTGGCCGCTATCGGGACTGTTGAAAGCGGTTGAGTGACAGCAACAACACTTGCGGTTGAAGGCAGAGTGTCGACCGCAACCTCTTTCTTGTTCAGAAACTTGAAGATTGTAGACTTGTTGAGCCATTTGGTGGGATGCAGAGGCTCAGTCTTGGAGAAGTCTACTCCAAGGACGCTCAAGGTGTGGCAAATTTGCAGAGCAAATCCCTCGGATTGCCCTTTGCCCCTGATCATTTCACATAAAGTAGTGAACAATATGTCTGACCAGTTGATGTTGATTTTGGAGGCGATACAAGCCATGTATTGGAATTTCTCCATCGTCACCTTGTCGTACGATCCAGCCTTGGCAAGAAGATTCTTTACCACGATGTTGGTCAATAGCTTGAATGGAGCTTTAAGAGATGTCTTCTGAGCCGGCAGTTTGATCGGAGCATCAGTGGTTGAGAATTCCTTCAACCAGTATGAGCAGTTACCATCGGGAAGATCCGCGCATTTTGTCAAACCCCTGGAGGGCAGATCAAATGTTCTGGCGAAGAACTTTTGATTGAAGGAGTAGGACTCTGTCCGGATCAAGCATTGGACAGTCCCATGCTCGATTTGAGCGGTTGCAAAGAACTCCTTCAAGACAGGCAGATCGCAGATGGCGCTGCTTCCCAAAAACTTCTTCATTCCAGAGGCTTCAAGCATGGTGAAGACCTCAGTGATTCCTGCATTGTTTGCCTCAATAACGGAATCAAAGTTGATTGCAAGGCAAGTCTTCTGGATCGACATGATAGCTGTAGATAAGAACTCGAGCAGAGAGTAAGCAAAAGCTTGAGAGTAATACGATAGAACTTTTAATGCAATATGAAAGCTTTAGCAATGGTGAAAGGTTGATATACGAGTGTAAAGAAGTATATATAGGAACCTATGGGTCATATGGTGATGTCATGAAAAGTATTTTTGAAATTCAAAAAGTTTTGAAGAGTATAATCACCGCGCCCAATTAATGTCATTTGGTTCAGAGCACAAAGCTGCTAGTACGGAGCCTGTCAGAGACTAGCTAAAGGCGGATGATATGCCAACATTTATGGCAATGTAACAGCTAAGCTATTAACGTCATACTAGCAATCATTCCCCCTAAAAACATGCATACTAACTTAGATCTACTAAGCCAAGAATATTTCGAAAATATGAAAACTTAGCGTCCGGTAAAGGCTTGGTGAATATGTCTGCTGCTTGCTGATCGGTAGAGATGTATTCCAGCCTGATTTCCTTCTTTAAGACATGATCTCGGATAAAGTGATGCCTGACATCAATGTGCTTTGTCCTAGAGTGCATCACTGGATTGTGAGTGATGGCTATGGCACTTGTATTGTCACAGTAGATTGGAGCTTCACTCGACCGGATTCCATAATCATTAAGCTGCTGTTGAATCCAGAGTATTTGAGCACAACAGCTGCCAGAAGCAAGGTATTCTGCTTCGGTGGTCGAGGTAGCAATTGATGTCTGCTTCTTACTTGACCACGAAATTAGTCTATCTCCAAGGAATTGACATGTGCCACTTGTACTTTTGCGATCAATTCTACAACCTGCATAATCTACATCTGAATAGCCAATAAGATTAAGATTTGAATCTTTGGGATACCAAAGACCCACATTAGTAGTTTCTTTAATATATTTAATTATTCGTTTGGCGGCAATGAAATGAGATTGCTTAGGTGCTGCTTGAAATCTAGCACATAAACAAACTGAATACATGATATCCGGTCGACTGGCAGTCAAATAAAGCAATGAGCCAATAAGGCTTCGATACATTGTTACCTCGACCGGGATTCCCCCTTCATCTTTATCAAGCTTGATTGATGCACTCATGGGGGTAGATACAGTTGAGCACTGTTCCATTCCAAACTTCTTTACCAATTCCTTGGCATACTTGGATTGATTGATAAATATTCCAGTTTCAAGTTGCTTCACTTGCAATCCAAGAAAAAAATTTAGCTCGCCCATCATGCTCATTTCAAATTTCTCCTGCATCATCTTAGAGAACTTTGAGCACAACTTGGGGTTAGTTGACCCAAATATAATGTCATCAACATAAATTTGTACTAGTAACATATGATCACCTTTTACAAACTTAAACAAGGTCTTATCGACCGTTCCAATTTGGAAATCATGTTCCAGTAAAAATTTTAGTAATGTATCATACCATGCACGCGGTGCTTGTTTTAATCCATAGAGGGCTTTGTCAAGTTTATAGATATATTGAGGATGAGTAGGATTGACAAAACCTGGTGGTTGTTCAACGTACACCTCTTCTTGAAGTAGACCATTGAGGAATGCAGACTTGACATCCATTTGATAAACTTTAAAGTCCTTGAAAGCTGCATAGGCAAGAAAGATGCGGATTGCTTCTAGTCTTGCAACTGGCGCGAAGGATTCCTCAAAGTCTATGCCTTCTTCTTGTCTGAATCCTTGTGCAACAATCCGAGCTTTGTTACGCACAACAGTGCCATGTTCATCGAGCTTGTTACGGAACACCCATCTAGTTCCAATCACATTTTGATTTTCCGGTCGAGGAAATAGATGCCAAACATTGTTGCGGGTGAATTGATTCAACTCTTCTTGCATAGCTTCAATCCAGCTGGCATCTGATAGAGCTTCATCTATCTTCTTGGGCTCTACCTGAGATATGAAAGCTGCATGCAAGAATTTATTAATCATTTGACCACGTGTTTTTCGAGGAGCAGAAGGGTCACCTATGACCAACCCAGGTGGATGATCTTTGTTCCACCTAAAATAATTCCCAAAAGGGTTGTCATCAATTGGTTGACGAACGTCCTCGTTTACTGGATCATCATTGGCAGGAGGATCGTTATCAACCGGTGGATCCTCTTCTGGCCTTGTTTGATTACACACGGTAGAGGGAACTGGATCATCCTTCTTTGGAGGATATGGATCACTGTCACTCTCTTCCTGTAGATTTGTGTTTTCCAGTCTATGACTCAGATCATTTATGCTCCCTTGAGTTTGTTCTGTACAAAGAGTAGATTCATCAAAAACAACATGAATGGTTTCCTCGACCATTAGTGATCTTTGATTGAACACTCAATAAGCTCTGCTAACGGCTGAGTAACCAATAAAAGTTCCTTCGTCTGCTTTGGCATCGAAGGCTGTCAAATGATTTTTGCCATTGTTGTGGATAAAGCATTTGCACCCAAAAATTTTGAAGTATGAAATATCAGGTTTTGTGCCATTCCAGATCTCATATGGAGTTTTGTTAAATCGTTTATTAATCATAGATCTGTTTTGAGTATAGCAAGCTGTGTTAACTGCTTCTGCCCAAAGCCTTTGAGAAACATTTGAATCAGCAATCATAGTTCTGGCTGCTTCTTTTAAAGTACGGTTCCTTCTTTCAGCCACCCCATTTTGCTGTGGGGATCTAGCAGCTGACAACTTATGCTTGATTCCCTGATCATCTAGATAAGTCATAAGAGTGGTGTTTAAAAATTCAGTCCCTCTATCACTCCTGATTCTATCTATCACAGTAGATTGTTCATTTTGCAAGCGTTTAAAAAGCTTAATCAGGTGAGGTGCAGTTTGATCTTTTGAAGAGAGAAAGATGACCCAAGTAAATCGAGAAAAGTCATCTATAACAACAAGAGCATATCTCATTTCCCCCTATGCTTCTTACTGGTATAGGACCAAATAGGTCCATGTGAAGTAAATCTAAGCATTTGGAAGAAGACATACACCCTTTATTTTTAAAGGTTGCTCTCACCTGCTTTCCTAGTTGACAAGCAGGACAAACTTTGTTTTTTATAAAATCTCCTTCAGGCAGACCAGAAACCAAATCATGCTTCCTCAAGTTAGAGATGGACTTAAAATTTAGATGATTTAACCGCTTATGCCACAACCAATGTTTATCATGATGAGCAGTAAGACAAGTAGGTGAAGAAATATGTGAGCAAGACCAGTTTACCTTGTAGGTGTTTAGGTCTTTTACACCGGTCATAAGAGTCTCACCTTTGTCATTTTTCATGATGCAAGTGTGTTTGTGAAACTCGACCAAATGATCATTGTCACATAGTTGACTAATACTTATCAAATTATAGCACAGTTTGTCAACAAGCAACACATCTTTAATAATGATGTTACCATGGATAATCTTACCCTTACCCACGGTTTACCTTTGGAGTTGTCTCCAAAGCTGATCTTTGGTCCTTTGCACAGTACAACTTCTGTTAGAAGTTCTGGATTCTCTGTCATATGCCGTGAGCAACCACTATCTAAGTACCAGGTAGTGTCCTTGATAGAAGTGGTCTTCTCGCCCGTTTGGACTTTTAGTACCTTCAAAAAGTGAAGAACTTTTGGTACCCATATCTAGTAGGGTCCAGGTCGGATTAGCCCTTTCGGGACCCACACTTGGAACACCCTTACAGGTTTGCCCGTGTGTGTGTCCAGAAATCTGTGCGGTCGATAAGCAGTAAATGTGTGTGCTTGTGAGGTTGCTGTGTGCTGCTTGCCTTTTTGATCTTTATCAGTTAGCCTGTACCTCTTTTGAACTGGCCTGCAATTAAAGTACTGGTAAGGCTTCTCCTTTGACCATCTTCTCTTAGAGTAGTTAGACTCATTCCATGGCCTTTTGAAATTAGATTGGTTTCCCTTTCTTCTTTCATTAGGTTTTGGTTTAATCCAAGTTCCTCTTTGATTAGAGATCTGGGGATCCACATATCCCAGCCCTCTATGCTTAGAGCTTCGTTCGTTAGATACTTTCTGATTTTTGTCAAAGCTGCACTCATCATGTTCATATATCGTGCTAGACCTGACAAATCTTATTTTGTTAAGATTGCCTTTGTCCAGGCTTGACTGAATACAAGATTCCATAGACTGTTCATTTGTTCCAAACCCTAGACCGGTTTTTTCATGTGTCGGTCTTTGGATTTCTTGAATCTTGTCAATGGTTACAGAAGATTTATTCCAAGCCTTAATTGTTTCAAGTAATTTTTTGTTCTCAATCAAGGTTGCTTGGAACACTCTTTTCAAGGTGTCATTCTCAGTAGCCAGCAGACTTAGCTTGACCTTAAGACCATCAAGCTCTTTTCGCTGCATGCAGCTTGATTCGCTTGACTTATCTTTTAGGTCAGATCTTTCTGCCTTTACCTCCTCGAATTCCTTGGATAATGCTTTGTATTCATTAGCCATTTCGTGTAAAGCAGTAACTAGATCACTGTGAGTAAATTCTGGTGAACCAAAGTCAAATACCTCCTCAGCTTCTTCTTCGATGTCAGCCATAAGGCATTCCACCTTTTCATCATCGCTGTCATCTGAAGAGCTTCCGGTATTGGGGTTGTCAGAGTCAGACTCAGCCCACTTGCTTTTGCTTTCGTCTGCTACTAGAACCCTTTGGTCTCTTCCTTTTCTAGACGTCCTCTTGTCCTCCTTGCCCCTTCTTCTTTCGAAGAATTGCTTCTGATCATTGCTCTTAGGCTTGGTGCAATCTACAATGAAGTGGCCTGGCTTGCCACAGTTAAAACAAGTAGGACCATCGTCTGTATGATCCGATTTATGATAATTTTTAAATTTAGAATTGTTTTTACGCATAAATCTACCAAATTTCTTGACAAAGAGTGTCATGGCTTCGTTGCTGATTTGCTCAGCTGATCTCTTTGGAGCTTCCTCGACCGGTGGACGTATCACCGTTGAGGTTAAGGCCTTGGTTGGTTGAGAGGTAGATGGTTCATCTTCTGTCCTCATGTTGAGCTCGAACTCGTAGGCTTTGAGATCTGCAAAGAGATCATGCAGTTCAACCTTGCTTAAGTCTTTTGACTCCCTCATGGCCACTGTCTTGATCTCCCATTCTTTGGGCAAAGCTCTCATAACCCTCACAGCAATTTCACGGTTAGTATAAGTTTTTCCTAAAGCAATAAGATCACAAATGATACTACTCCGTTCATCAAATTCAGCCATGGTTTCCCCTGGCTTCATTTTGGCATTGTCATATTTTTGAATGGCCATGGTGAGCTTGTTTTCCTTGGTCTGGTCATTTCCTTCACACAGCTGAGTGAGCTTCTCCCAAATATCCTTTGCTGTGGAGCATGACTTGATTTTGCTGAACATGTTCTTGTCCAGTGTTTTGTATAGGATGTCCCGGGCCACATTGTCAAGATTGGCCTTCTTTTTGTCCTCAGTAGTCCACTCAGCTCTTGGTTTCTCAATCATTTGTCCTGCACCATCGGTTAGAGCTGGGTTGACCTTCATGATTTTGATAGGACCGTCTGTTATGACATATAGCATGTCATCTTCCTGTGCTGCAAGATGTGCCTGCATGCGAATTTTTCAGTCATCATAATCTTCTTTAGAAAACATAGGAATTTTGTTGAAAGAAGTCATGATTTTAAAACTTTAGATCAGCAGTTGATAAAGGAACCCGCTCTGATACCACTTGTTGGGATCGGTTCAGAGGGTAGAGGGGGGGGGGGGGGGGTGAATACACTCTGAAACTTATCTTCTTTCTTTTCAAAATGATCAAGTGAAGTTTAGTTCACTTAATCTGTTTTCTCAACTTCTAAAACAGTTTGAACAACTTAAATAGTGCGGAAATAGTTCAGAGGTTTTAGTGATGCAAAGGCAAGTTATAACACGATGTATGAGCAATATATAAGATAAATATGCAGTAAAGACTAAGGCACGATTTATGGAAGTTCGAAGGCTTAATCCTTCTACGTCTCCCCTTCTTCCACTTAGGAAGGAATTCACTAGAAGACTTTGGTTATTACAACATCTTGCAATACACCCACTTCAGACTTAGGACTTATCCAATGTCTAATCCGAAACTCCTAGATTTACACAGATAAGATTCTCAGTTCTTATCAGACTGGTGGAAGCTTTCAGAGTAGCTTCAAGTCTCTTCAATAATGAATACAGTCCGGTTGAGCTTCTCAAACTGCAGAGCGGTCGAGAGGCTTGGAAACCCTAGGATGATCCTTGAAGATCAGATATGTAAACTGTAGGCGAGGGTTTATTTGAGCAGCAAGTGAATGATCTTGTAAGTGTGCTCAAGTATTGCTTCAGTATATCAGATGAGGACTTCTGATAGTATTCAAGTGATTGAGTTGATTGAGATTTTTCGTGTTGCTTGTCTTCTCTTTTTCACTTCTTGAGCAATCTTCCCTTTATATAGGTCAATCATCAACGTCTTTATTTTGAACGTTCTGATGCTGCATTGAATGCATATTTAATGCTTCATAAATGCATTGATGATTCTGCATGAAGATCGTACACTTCTTTAAATGCAGACAACTTCCAGGGTCCAAAACTGGTATAAACGGTCGAATGCTTTATCTGTAGCCATTCTGCGTTTTTGCCATTTTAGTGCAACCTGTTGTCTCGATGCAAGAGTCAACAGATCTTCTGATACGCCGGTTTATCTCTCGATGCAAAAGTCAACAGATCTTCTGATACGTCGGTTCTGATAAAAGATCTTGCAGTGAACGTCTTGTCTCAAGTATTTGTCTTGAGGTATCTTGATAAGCAGTTGGCATTCTACCGGTAGATAGATTTATCCTCTGCTGGTTTGAATAACCAGTCGATAGGCTTGTGACTGCAACCGGTCGAGAGACAAAGGCGGTTGACAAGCTTCCGGTAGATAACTTGAAGGGTTTAGACGGTTGCGGTAGGAGTTGTAGTAGATTCCTGAAATACAAAAGATTGGCAGCACATTCCTATACAATGAGTTGTTGTTTGTTATCACCAAAATGTCGGATTCAACACTAATAAACTATAAACCTTTTAATAAGGTTTTGAAATGGATTAGACATCATATTCATAATAAAAAAGATCTTTTAGATAGATTTTTTAGTGCATTAATATTTTCAAATTTTGATTTAAAATCATGATATTAGCAAATCCAAATAAAAGAATCTGATAGATACAAAACTGCTTTTAATGTTTTTATAGGACATTATGAATGAACAGTTATGTCTTTGGTCTGAAGAATGTACCTTCAGAATTTCAACAAATTATGAATGATATTTTTATTTTTTTTAGTAATTTTATTATTTTTTATATTGATGATATTTTAATCTTTCTAAAGACATTGAATCATATTTTAAACATTTTAAAATATTTAGAAAAGTTTTTATTTAAAATGGTCTTGTTATATCAAAATCCAAAATGCCTTTATTTCAGACTAATATCAAATTTCTTGGTCATGTGATAGAAAAATGTAGTATTATTCATGTAGAAAGATGTATAGAATTTGGTTCTAATTCCTGATGAAATAACTGACAAAACTTAGTTACAAAAATTTTTAGAAAGTCTTAATTATATATCTTCCTATAATAAAAATCTTACTAATGATTCTACTATTTTATATGAAAGACTTAAAAAAATCCTTCTCCTTGGACTATATAACATATTGAGGTTGTTCGAAAAATTAAAAAAAAAAAAGTTAAATATCTTCCTTGTCTTATGCTAGCTAATCCCCAATGGAAAAATATTGTTGAAACAAATGCCGCTGATATAGGTTTTGGAGGAATTCTTAAACCGATTAAGCCTGAAATCAAACAAGAATATCTTGTTAGATTTTATTCTGAAAAATGGAATAATGCCCATAAAAATTATGCTACAATTGCTAAAAAAATTCTTGCTATTGTTAGATGTGTATTTAAGTTTCAAGATGATTTATACAATCAAAATTTATTAATAAAACTGATTGTAAATCGGCTAAATTTATGTTTCAAACAGATTTTAAACATGATGTTTCTAAACAAATATTTGCTAGATGGCAAGCTCATTTAGCTCCTTTTGATTTTGACATAATTTATAAAAAAAAGGTGAAGAAAATAGTCTGCTTGATTTTTTAACTCGAGAATATTTGTCATATTTACAGATATTAGTAATCCAGGGAGGGGAACTTATTCTTTTTATAGAGGAAGAGGAGGAAGGAGAATATCTTCTCAAATTATTGTCCAACATGGTAACAAGAAGCTTATAACTCAAAATATTGCAAGTTCATTATTTCAGAGAAAAATAATCCATTATATGATGAGTTACAAGAATTTTTGAAACAGAAAAAAGAAAAAGAAGGTAATATTTCTGAATCCTCGGCATCATATGTCAATATTATAAAAGAATATGAAAATGATTCTCAATATATTGAGAATGAATATCAAGACTTAATTCTTATCATAGATGAAAAAAACATTCAATGGATGGAAACTCCGTGGACTATCATGGAAAGATATTTATCCAACACATCATATGTGAATGGATCTCATAAACAAAGAGGATTTATGAAAATATTCTTTTATCCACAAATACAGTGGAAATTACTCATTTATCTGGAAACACCTAACAAGGATTTTATAACTTTTCAAAATTTATTGTCAAAAAGATCATATCTATTGAAGAATGGGGAATATCTCAACTAGTTGAGAAAAAATTCTCTTATAATAAAATGAATTTTAAATTCAATTATTGAGATTATGTAGAAGGTTTTAATATAACCTTATTCTATGAAAATCAAAAAAGAAAACATTCGTGGTTTTTAAAAATTTGCAAAAATGTTTTTTATCATCCAGTTCTTAACTGATTTTTAGACTGGTGGAAGATATTTGGTCCCTCGGCAAAAATTTTGCCTGAAATCCTTAAAGGATTAATGGAAGAATGAATTGATTGTTCTCCAAAAATTCAAAAATTATACTCACAAACTATTGAGGGCAAGACAACTTGTATCTTCTTCATTGAATTTGATATTCCATGGATTTGGAAATAGAAGTCCCAATCAGGTTATACAGACAGAGGAATTCTTTGTCTCTCGAGAAAGAGTTTTACCAAATTCAAGGAAAAAATGATGAGAGATTACCCAGAAACAAGAAAAATATATGGTGAAGAAACCATAAAGAAGATTGATGAAAAAATCAAAGCTTATAAGCATGATTTAGAAAATAAACACGAGAGAGAGACTCCTAGTCCCTTCAAGATAATCACTCAAAAATATTCAGAGGTCTATTCGAAAGTAAAAAAATGGTTGAGTTATATCTTGAAGAGATGAAGAAAGATTTATGCAGGAATCCTTCCTACTCAGATTCAAAATCAGATACTTCTATGGCTTTGAAATCCAGTTATACTAAATTCCATCGTCAAATGTTACAGGATGCGCAAGATCCTGAGGAAAAAATTACATATTCTTCCATTGATAAAGTCTTTGAATTTTTAAAAGAATCGTTAAAAGAAAACATCAAAAAGAGTGGTTTATGATGGAAGCGCACAAATATATTTGCCCAAGATGTTTCTGCTACAAACAGTAGAATTTTTTTTTGATCAACTCATTATTGACAGCCACAATAAGCGACAAAAGAGTTTTGAAAAAAATTACTCTTATCTATAGAGGAAAAGGATTCTCAAAGAACTAAAAGATTAATACAAATCACAATGCTAAATTTCAGGCTTTCAACATTATATGGGAAAATATCCTGCCACAGACGAGTGCATCCAGCAAAATCTTCTCAGAAATATGATATGACAGAAAGATGACCACCAAGCAAGACTCCAAGTCAAAATCAACTTTAATAAAGTAAAGTATCTTTTATAAAACAACTTTAATAAAGTAGCTTTAACTTTTATAAAGTTTTATTTTAAGTTTGAAATCTGGGGTTTCATGTCCGGCTTTTTCATCTATAAATAGGATAATTTTTATTTTGCTAGACATAACCGTTTCCACTACCACTCTTTTCTTTATTTCTTTCTTGTAATTATTCTCTCGGAGCTTTGTGAAATATCAATACTAATGAGTGTTTTTGTAAGTCTTCGTTCTTTTAAAATTTCTACAAATTTAAATTATTTTGCTTTTGTTTAATTAGCCTGAATGTCAGGTTAAACTTCTTTTGTATTAAATCATGATCTGACTATATAGTTATTTATAACTTGGTTTTTATATTATTGATGGACTAGTAAAATATAGATCAATTTTTTTGGGGTTGAATCAATATGTTAAATCACAGGTTCAAATTTTTGATTAAAACAGTTAAAAAACTGAAAGAAAACTTTTAATCAAACATTTGAACATGTGATTTAACATATTGATTTAACCATTAAATATTTGATATATATTTTACGAGTCCATCAATAATATAAAAATCAAGTTATAAATAATTATATATTCAGATCATGATTTAGTACAAAAAAGCTTAGCCTGTCATTCAGAATAATTAAACAAAAGCAAAATAATTTAAATTTGCAGAAATTTTAAAAGAACGAAGACTTGCAAAAACACCCAATAGTATTGATACTTCACAAATCCCCGAAAGAATAATTACAAGAAAGAAATAAAGAAAAGAGTGGTAGTGAAAACGGTTCTACCTAGCAAAATAAAAACTATCCTATTTATAAATGAAAGAGCCGGACATGAAACTCCGGATTTCAAACTTCTACTTTATTAAAGTTGCTTTATAAAAGCCACTGTACTTTATTAAAGTTGATTTTGACTTGGTGGCTTGCTTGGTGGTCACTTTTCTGTCATATCATATTTATGGAAAGATTTTGCTGGATGCACTCGTCTGTGGCAGGATATTTTCCCATATAATGATGAAATTTAGCATTATGATTTTTGATTAATCTTTTGGTTTTTTTTAGAATCCCTTTTCTATGTAGATAAGAGTAGTTTTCTTCAAAACTCTTTTGCCTCTTGTTGTGGCTGTCAGTTGATCAAAAAAAATTTCCACTGTATGTAGAAGAAATATCTTGGACAAATATCTTTGTGTGCTTTCATCATAAACCACACTTTTTGATGTTTTCTTTTAATGATTCTTTTAAAGATTCAAAGACTTTATCAATGAAAAAGTCTGTAATTTCTTCCTCAGGATCTTGCGCATCCTGTAACATTTGACGATGAAAT
This sequence comes from Henckelia pumila, assembly GCF_033568475.1. Lineage (NCBI taxonomy): Eukaryota > Viridiplantae > Streptophyta > Magnoliopsida > Lamiales > Gesneriaceae > Henckelia > Henckelia pumila. The sequence goes on along the minus strand of NC_133123.1, from coordinate 122,888,206 downwards.
TTAGTATCACTGGATTCTGAATCCATAGAAGTATCTGATTTTGAATCTGAGTAGGAAAGATTCCTGCATAAATATTTCTTCATCTCTTCAAGATATAACTCCACTATTTTTTCTTTCGATAGCCTCTGAATATTTTTGAGTGATATCTTGAAGAGACTAGGAGTCTCTTTCTCTTGTTTATTTTCTAAATCATGCTTATAAGCTTTGATGTTTTCATCAATCTTCTTTATGATTTCTTCACTATATATTTTTCCTAATTCTGGGTCATCTCTCATCATTTTTTCCCAGAATTTGGTTAAACTCTTTCTCCAAAGACAAGAAATTCCTCTGTTTGTATAACCTAATTGAAGCTTCCATTTCCAAATCCATGAAATACCAAATTCAATGAAAAAGATGCAAGTTGTCTTGCCCTCAATAGTATGTGAAAATAATTCTTGAATTTTTGGAGAACAACCAATTCATTCTTTCATTAATCCTTTAAGGATTTCAGACAAAATTTTTGCCGAGAGACCAAATATCTTCACCAATCTAAAAATCATTTAGGAACTGGATGATGAAAAATATTTTCGCAGATTTTTAAAAACCACTAATGTTTTCTTTTTTGATTTCATAGAATAAGGTTTTATTAAAACCTTCTACATAATCCCAATAATTGAATTTAAAATGTATTTTATTATAAAAGAATTCTTTCTCAACTAGTGGAGATATTCCCCATTCTTCAATATATGATGATCTTTTTGACAATAAATTTTGAGAAGTTATAAACTCCTTTTTGTTGGGTATTTCTAGAGAAATGAGTAATTTCCATTGTAATTGTGGATAAAAGGAGATTTTCATAAAATTCTCTTTGTTTATGGGATCCATTCACATATGATGTGTTGGATAAATATATTTTCATGATAGTCCACGGAGTTTCCATCCATTGGATGTCTTTTTCTTCTATGAAAAGAATTAAGTCTTGATATTCATTCTCAATATATTGATAATCATTTTCATTTTTTTTAATAATATTGACATATGATGCTGATGATTCGAGAATATTACCTTCTTTTTATTTTTTATGTTTCAAAAATTCTTGAAACTCATCATATAATAGATTATTTGTCTCTGAAGTATTACTCTCAGTTGAACTTGCAATATTTTGAGCTATAAGCTTTTTGTTACCATGTTGGGCAATAATTTGAGGATATATTGCCCTTCCTCCTCTTCCTTTATAAGACGAATAAGTTTCCCTACCTGGATTACTCATATATGTAAACATGACAAATATTATCGAGTTAAAAAATCAGGCAGACTATTTTCTTCACTTTTTTTTATAAATTATGTCAAAATCAAAAGGAGCTAAATGAGCTTTTTATATAGCAAACATGTGTTTAGAAACATCATGTTTAAAATATTTTTGAAACATAAATTTAGCCGATTTACAATCAGTTTTTATAATAAATTTTTTATTGTATAAATCATCTTTGAAACTTTAATACACATCTAAAAATAACAATAATTTGTTTAGCTATGGTAGCATAATTTTTCTGGGCATTATTCCATTTTTCAGAATAAAATCTAACAAGATATTCTTGTTTGGTTTCAGGATTAATCTGTTTAAGAATTCCTCCAAAACCTATATCAGAGGCATCTGTTTAACAATTATTTCCATTAGGGATTAATTAGCATAAGACAAGGAAGGTTTTTAACATTTTTTTTAATTTTTCGAACAACCTCAGTATGTTCTATAGTCTAAGGAGAATGTTTCTTTTTAAGTCTTTCATATAAAATAGCAGAATCATTAGTAAGATTTTTAATATAGGAAGATATATAATTAAGACTTCCTAAAAATCTTTGTAACTTAGTTTTGTCAGTTATTTCATCAGGAATTTAGAACCAAATTTTATACTTCTTTGTATAGGAGGAGTAATACTATCTTTGTCTTTCATATTACCAAAGAATCTGATATTAGTCTGAAATAAAGACATTTTGGGTTTTGATATAACAACAAGACCATTTTGAATAACAAATTTTTTAAATATTTCCAAAAAGTTTAAAATGTGATTCAATGTCTTTAGAAAAGACTAAAATATCATCAATATAAAAAATAATAAAATTACTAAAGGGATAAAAATATATCATTCATAATTTGTTAAAATTCTGAAGGGGCATTCTTTAGACCAAAAAGACATAAATATCCATTCATAATGTCTTATAGGAACATTAAAAGAAATTTTGTATCTATCAGATTTTTTTATTTGGATTTGCCAATATCCTGATTTTAAATCAAAATTTGAAAATATTAATGCACTAAAAAGTCTATCTAACAGATTTTTTTATTAGGAATATGATGCCTAATCCATTTCAAAACCTTATTAAGAGGTTTGTAGTTTATTACCAACATGGGAACACCTCTCTCTTTTTCTGAATGTTTATTAACGTAAAAAGCAGTACAAGACCAAGGAGATTGAAAATGAATTATTAACTTTTTATCTAATAAAGATTTTATCTCATTCTTACATATTTCTAAATATTTAGAATTCATTTGATAAGGGCAAGCCTTGGTAGGAATTCTTTTTTCCTTAAAAGTTTCTTCATAAGGAAGATGAACAATATATTTATTTATATCTCAAAAAACATTTGGATGATCATTACAAATTTCTAAAGAAAATTTGTTTTGAACAAATTTGATTTTTTTCCTGTAATTTAAGATTATTTAATTTTCCTTCAATGGTTAAGGAATTGAGTTCTTCTTTTAAAAAATTTATATGAAAAATTTGTCTATCAATTTTATCTTATAATTAATTTAAAACTCTATTAATAGGTTTTGTTATAAACTGGAAATAAATAGGTTTTCCTTCAAAAGTACCTGTAATTTTTTTTCATCTATGTGAGTTAAAAGATAAATTTTATAAATAAAAGGAATACCAAGTATAAGTTGGCTAGAAATATCTTTAGCTAATAAAAAGCTTGCTACAATACAATTTTTATCTTTGCAAATATAAGCTCTGAGTAATTTATAATTTATATCAAGAGGTTATCCTCCTACATGAGACAAAGAATGAGTAGTCTTATAAAAATATTTTGTGGGAATAAGACCTTTTTGAATAATATTTAAATCAGCACCACTATCAATCATGATAATAAAAAAAGTTATCTATTACCATTTTTGAGATATTATCATGCTTAAAACTGAAAGGTGGTTAATAAGTGCATTTTGTATGCATTAGTTCATGATAGATTTATGTCTATTTTGTGTGAATTCATATTATTTTTATGTGTTTTAGTGCATGTGTGTGTATTTCACTCCTTGGGTTAATTTTGTAGGAAAATATATTTTTGAAGAGTGAATTACGGACTAGCTTTGTTCAAAAAATCAAATTTAATTTTAGAGAGCTCCAAATCCAATCTCTACTGTTCAAATTAAAGTTCAAGATGTATGGAAGCTTCTGTCCAAATTTCAGCTCAATCTGACGGCTAGATCTTGAGATATGAATTTTTGAAAATCGTCGCTCGGTGCAGAATTTTTGTACTGCGCGCGTGCGAGAATCAAGCTCGCGCGCGCGCGAGTTTCGTGTCCAGGCCTCTGTTTTTATGTGTTGCGCACGCGCGAGGCCTATGCCGCGTGCGCGCGCGTGTTCGGGGGTCATATGTGTTTCGAAAAATCCTTGTTTTGAGAGGAAATTAATTGGTAGGCATTCCGGATCATATATATACAAGATATAACATATTTTTGAGGGTTCCGAAGTTCCAGAACGCGCACAACAGAGGAGGCGGCTACAAGGCTTGGGAGAGAAGATTTCTTCTTTCTTTTCTTATTTTTATTTTTATTTTTGAATTATTATTTTTAATTATTGAGTAGTTTATTTTCAACCAAGACGGCGTGATTGGGCCGAACAAATTCATGTAGAAAACTTGGATGTTTGTTTGAGATTTTTCAGAGTTGATTTTATTTTATTTATTGTTAGATTTATATTTATCTTGTGAATAGTCTGATCAACTGTTTTCTTGAATGTTAATCAATTCCAAATCGATAGAGGAGGTTTTGATTTTGATCACTCTGATAATTAACATATTGTAAAACCGACTAGAAATAGAATTCGGTATCAGTGTGCGGTTTGGGTGTAAACTGAATTTTCACAAATATTTAATGCATTCAAATTTGATTAGAATTACGAAAGATTAGTTCATCAATATTTGAATAGGTTTGATTGTTCTAGAAATAGTCATTTGAACAAATTAGGAGAATTCCCGTGAATTAAGATTAAATCTGAGTCCTGCATCGACTACATGTTACAAGATTTGTTCGGTACCTACGTGTGTCTTGGTTGTCTTTATTTTAATTATTTTTATCTTTAGTTATTTTTATTCGTATTTCTTAAGCAGTTTTTATTTTATATTCTTATTTTATTTAATTCATAATATTTTCTATCATTTTGTCTAGATTAAGTAAAATAATTAAATCTTGAGAATTGACAACAGTCCCTGTGGGATCGATACTTGGACTCTCAGTTTACTTTACTATTACTTGACCTGGTGCGCTTGCCAGTAGATTTTTATCAAACCGATTTAGCCGGTCAAGTTTTTGGCGCCGTTGCCGGGGGCTGTTTAGTTAATATTAGGATAGATTATTTGCTTGAGACTAGATTTTTTTTCTTGCATTTGTTTAATTATTTATTTTAATTTTAATTTTATTCTCTTTTGCTTGTGAGGTACTTGGAGATGGACCATCGACAGGTGTTCACAAGATTTGGCCAACAATACTTGGAGCCTTTCTATGCTGCTTGGGGGAGATTCAATGATTTGGCAAACAGATTTCAATGCCATCAGTTTTCGACTTACACCCTCACTAAAATTTTTTATGGTGGTTTGGATGAGATTACAAGAAGTTGGGTAGATTCTGGAGCTCTGGCCACTGGCAGTCAATTGTTTAGAAGAGATGAAGACAGTGCGATGCACTTGTTGAACGATATGACAGATTTTGACTACCATTGGCATGTGATCTTTCACTGCAGGGTTGGAGTCACCAATATCCTCTAGATATCAACTCTAAAAATTTTGCGAACCAACCACCAGAGCTTCAAGAAGAGTGTATAGGGCGTTCCGAAGATTATGTGGCTCAGTTGGAGAATTTTTTCCGGTAACAGACAGAGACAAATCAATTTTTAGAAAGCCGCATAAGTCTTTTGGATGAACAGATTGCGCTTATTAGAGAACCAATTTTGGATATCTGCCAATTGGCTGAAGTAACTGAGCCAGAGCATGAAGACATCATTTTTGAGGAATCTTCTTGTGAGGATGAGCCAAACATGATAGTGGAGGAGGAAGAACCATTCAAGGAGAGAGATTTTACCTCGTCAGTGGTCGTTCTATGTACACCGTTAGAAGATACTTTCTTGCCATTGATGCCAATCCCACAGTATTCCATCCTCTATGACCTTCAGCCTAGATTCGGAGTCTCCTTCCAAAAGAAAAATTTCAGAACAAGTGTTGTTGGACCGACGAGCTTACAAAGTATATATCACGCCAAGCTTGAGGGCGAAGGAAATCAAGACCCATACGTAGAGTTGTATGATTCTTACTATGGGCGGCAGCTGCTCTTTGATGGTTACTTATGCATAGTCGGGCATTAGACTATAAATTTAGCGCTGACTGGGAGGCAACCCCGTGTTCTTTTTTTTTTATTTTTATTTTATTTTTGATTTTTGTTTTTGTTTTTGTTTGATTTTTGTTTCTTTCCCATGCCAGTTGGTCGTGCCTGCCGATATATACAATCTGCTGCTGCTGTCCTAGCTGATACTATCAAGAAGGAAGAGGATGCATCGAAAACCAGGGGAGTGTTATTTTTGTTCTCATTGTGTTTTTGTTTGTCTTTGCATTTGTGGGTTTGTTATGCATTCTGTTCATTGTTCTGAAGCATTGAATACAATGCTTTGGATAAGTATGAGGGGATTGACTATGTTAGAACCTAATGGGGGGGGGGGGGGGATTTAGGTTCTATTGGCAACTTTAGCAATTTAAAGCGATTATGCAAATACGCAAGCGGAAGACTTAAAGCAATTAATAATAAGTGCAGTAAATAAATGCGTAATGTAAATAAAGCAGTAAAAGGGATAATAGATGTTTATGGAAGTTCGACGATAAATCGTCTATGTCTCCCCTTCTTGGTTAAGATCGATTAACCAAGGATCCACTAGCACTTCGAACGGCTTGGCTTTGATGGCTCAAAGGATAGCCTTACAACTTGACACGATCACCGTGCCGATACAACTCAACACTTGGCCTTAAGGGCTCCAAGGATAGCCTCAACAATCACACAACACTTGGTTTCACACTCAAGTGTTTACACCAAAGATTTTCACAACCCCGGATACAACTCGATATATGAATATATTTTGAAAGCTCAAAAGGGCTACAAATTTCTCAACAAATAGCTCAAATAATGCTTAAGAGGATTGAGAGACTTGAAGATGTTGGGATGCTTGAAATGGTCTCGGAATGCCTCTATTTATAGTTGAAAATTCGGCATCGATCGGAACTTCCGTTCCCAGCATCGGAGCTTCCGAAATTTGAATTTTGAGTCACGTGGTTTGTACAGGATCGGAACTTCCGATCCCACTTCGGAGCTTCCGATCGGCGCATTAAATATGTTTTCGGGCAAAAGTCTTCCGGACAAGATTATCAGGCCGCCGTAGTAGATCGGAACTTCCGATCTATGATCGGTGCTTCCGATCTCGTCACTTCGTATCTTCCGTTCTGTTTCCGAACAATATAAAATTCCTTGAAAATAGATCGGAGCTTCCGAACCATGATTGGAACGTCCGATCGTCCCTTAGCTTCCGAAGATCCTTCTGTTCTGGATCGGAGGTTCCGAACTCCAATCGGAACTTCCGAACTCGTAGTATAAGTCTTTGAAATTTGTTTCTGATCTTGAATAAACTTGAACGAAATTGAGCCTTGAAAATTTTAACTCTGTAATAAGCTCATTGTAAACATTAGTAACATTTTAACCTAGATTTGTTAATCATCAAAACATAAACAAAAGGGCCTTGTTAATGCATTAAAAACATTAATCTCACAATCGAGATTTATATGCGTTTAAGGCGTAACAATCTTCCACTTTTTGATGATCACAAAACTTGGTTAAAAATATAAAATAAAAATAGACAGTAAAAAGCATATAAGTATTTAAATTACATGTAAAAACTCCCCCTGAAATAAGCAACAAAGTTTTTAACAAATAAATAGTTTTTACTCAATTTAACTGTTAAACCAATTAATTTTCCCCTTTTTGTGATAAGCAAAAAGTAATAATAAATGAATAAAAGAGAATGAATATAAAATATTTTATTCCAATAGAATTTAAATTTTACATAAGACCAAATACAACTTAAAATGCAAAATAAAAATCTAAGAGTCATCATCGCGAGTCGGCGGAGGATAGCGAGAGGTGAACTCATCAAATCGGGTCTCCAAAGAAGCAACTCTAGCAGTCAACTCGGAAAAGTGAGTGTGCATGCTCGTCTCCATACGATGAAGTGTCTCGAATAGACGGTCGCTAGGGAATTGGTTTGCTGGGGTTGCAGGGACCTCAGGAGTTTGGAAAGGAACATCTTCAAGGTTTGCCACAAAGGCCTCAAAACCGGAAGATGATGGAATATCAGAGTTAGGAGGACCAGTCGGAAAACCTTTGATTTGGATAGAGTGGGGAAGAGAGGAATATGGTAAATGAAAGGCAGAAATAGGTGAAAATCTAGAAAATACTCTTCCTCGATCTTCAACCCATCGAGAGTACACAGAATTCCAGGATAAATCCATCCTGGTGATAGACTGATGGTTAAAGATGTGACTTGGTGGGATTTCAATAGAAGGTATCCCCTCAAATTCAACATCGAAACGACTCAAAATCCGGTTGATAAATCGGGCATAAGGAAAAGAAACCTTTTTCACCGTCTTTGCCGTGTGATGCATAGTCTGCATAACAAAGCACAGAAGGTTAAAAGGTCGAGATGAAATGATATGAAATAGAATGTATAAATCTAAATATTTGCAAGTGGAGAGGTCTCCACTGTGAGGAACGATAGAAGTGGTAATGAGTTTTTGAATGATTTGAAAATCAGGATAAAGACTCTTGAGGTGGATACGATCATCAACAGCAGTAGCTGGACGACCAAGAATGGTAAAAAGTAACAACTCGCGATCAAAAATAGGATCATTTTGAGGCCAATTTTGCGAGAAGTATTCACCGGGTCCATTCCTGGGAAGATCAAACCAGGAGGACAAATCAGCAGAAGAAAAACGAATATGCCTGCCTTGAACAATCGTGGCAATGGTGATCTCACCATGACCTAATTCGAGTTCAAGATTTGCATAGAACTCGTGAATGAGAGAAATGTAGATGGAGTCAGGGACAGATGGAAGAAAGAAAGATTCCCACTGTTGAGCCTTGATAAGGTCCAACAGAAGGAGATGAGACTGGGCTAAATAGGCAGAATCTAAGATACGACAGGATGAATAGTACGGTCCTGATAGTCTTCGGGAATGGGCCTAAAGATGGCAGGCTGGGTCGGATCATGGGATTGGGCTTGGCTTGTAGTGGCTACAGCACGACGGCGTTTGGATGCCATTTAGAGAGGTTTAGATCGGATTAAAGGGAGAAAAGAAGATGATTTTTAGGTGTGAAAAATCGGAATGAGCGATCTGATATTTATAGGGACGAAATCGATCGGAAGCTCCGATCTGCGATCGGACATTCCGATCGTGCGGTCGACTTAAATCAAGACACGTGTCAATCGGAAGCTCCGAACGTTCTTCGGATGTTCCGATCCTGAAGAGGTAATTAATTTTAAGGCGGTGAAAATAATTCAAAAAGCCGGATAAGATGTGGATCGGAAGTTCCGATTTGTGATCGGAGGTTCCGATCTATGTCTTGGAGGGAAAATTACCGCGTAGAATAGGAAATGGCGGGATAGGGATCGGAAGTTCCGATTCTCAATCGGTGTTTCCGATCCGGAATCGGTGGTTCCGATCCAGAATCGGTGGTTCTGATCCACCTGAGGTAAAATTGCGATTTTTGACTCTTTAATTTTAAATTTTGCAAATTAATTTTTAAACAGATAAACCATATAAAAATGTGAGCTTTTTAGTATTGAAAAATACAATTAATTTGTATTCTCCAACATTAATTTGCTTGATTTTTTAATATTAAGCTCTCCCTTAATATGACATTAATTTTAACTTATGTCTACAAGTGATTACAACTCAATCATGCCAAGTTCACCACGCAAACGAATAAAAGTATTTTCATCTAGTGGTTTTGTAAAAATATCGGCAATTTGATTTGACGTGTCAACATATTGAAGTTCAACTTCATTTCGTTCGATGTGGTCACGAATAAAATGATGACGAATGTCAATATGTTTGGTGCGCGAATGTTGAATCGGATTCTTTGTAAGACAAATGGCGCTAGTGTTGTCACAGAAAATAGAGATTTTTGAAAAAGAAACGCCATAGTCGAGCAATTGATGCTTCATCCAAAGAATTTGTGCACAACAACTACCGGCAGCCATATATTCGGCTTCGGTCGTTGACAACGCAACACAGTTTTGCTTTTTGGAAAACCAAGAAACTAAACAGTTTCCTAAAAAAAAAACAGGTTCCACTAGTGCTTTTCCTGTCCACCTTATATCCACCAAAGTCGGCATCACAGTATGCTTTTAAATCAAAGAAAGAATTTTTCGAATACCACAAGCCGAGATTTGGAGTATTTGAAAGATATTTGAAAATGCGTTTTAAGGCGAACAAATGCGATTCCTTTGGACATGATTGAAATCGTGCACACAAGCAAACACTAAACATAATGTCCAGTCTACTAGCAGTAGCATATAATAAGGAGCCAATCATACTACGAAAGGAAGATTGATCTACAGTTTTACCATTTTCATCCTTGTCGAGTCTGATTGCTGTGCTCATCGGTGTGGATGATGATTTTGTGTTCTCTATTCCAAACTTCTTTAGAATCTCCTTGATGTATTTGCTTTGGTTCACAAAGAACCCATCCTTGCACTGCTTGATTTGCAATCTGAGAAAATAGTTAAGTTTCCCCATCATGCTCATCTCAAAGTGTTCCTGCATAAGCTTGGAGAAATCTTGACAAAAAGATTTGTCAGTAGAACCAAATATTATATCATCAACATAAATTTGCACAATCAAAAGATCATTTTTGACATTCTTGGTGAATAAAGTAATGTCGATCTTTCCTCTTGAAAAACCATTTGAAAGCAAGAAAGTAGACAATTTATCATACCAAGCTCTAGGAGCTTGTTTCAATCCATACAAAGCTTTGTTTAATCTTTACACATGATCAGGCAGTAAAGCATCAATAAAGCCATCAAGTTGTTCAATATAAACTTCTTTTTTCAATTCACCATTCAGGAAAGCACTCTTAACATCCATTTGAAATAACTTAAAATTTCTAGAGCAAGCAAAAGCAAGTAGCATGCGAATGGATTCTAGTCTAGCAACAGGAGCATATGTCTCATCATAATCAATGCCTTCTTCTTGACTATATCCTTTAGCTACAAGCCTAGCTTTATTTCTAGTGATAGTGCCATGCTCATCAAGTTTATTCCTAAACACCCATTTAGTTCCAATAATAGATCTATCATGCGGCCTAGGAACAAGATACCAAACATTATTGCGTTTAAACTCATTCAATTCATCTTGCATAGCAATAATCCATGAATCATCTAATAAAGCATCATCAATGCACTTAAGTTCAACATGCAAAACAAAAGCAAGATGATTGCAAATATTATTAAGAGAAGAATGAGTGGTTACACCCTTCGAAGGACTTCCAATGATAAGATCTATAGGATGATCTTTGTGAAGCGTCCAATCCTTCGGAAGTGGTGTTTCCTCAACAGAAACATCTAAATCATTTAGACTTGATGAAGCCATCTCTTCTTCGAGTAATTCTACATCATCATTGTTAGTGCGAGAGACTATTGACATAGATTCATCAAATACAACATGCATAGATTCTTCAACAAGTAAAGTACGTTTATTAAAAACTCTAAAAGCCTTACTTGTTGTGGAATATCCAAGAAAAATACCTTTGTCGGATTTGGCATCAAATTTGCCAAGGTTGTCTTTACCGTTATTATGAATATAGCATTTGGAACCGAAAGCTCGAAAGTATGAAATGTTAGGCTTTCTCCCTCTCCATAATTCATATGGAGTTTTCTTGAGAATTGGCCTTATTGATACACGATTGATAATATAACAAGCAGTGTTCATTGCTTCAGCCCAAAAATATTTTGGTAGAGAATGCTCACATATCATGGTCCTTGCAATCTCCACAAGTGTCTTATTTTTTCTCTCAATGACCCCGTTTTGTTGAGGAGTCCTAGGACAAGAAAAATTGTGACCGATGTCTTTTTCTTCACAAAAGTTTGAAAAACTCTCATTTTGAAATTCAGTTCCGTGGTCACTATCGATCTGTTTTATAGAAAGATTTTTCTCATTCTCAACTCGTTTGAAAAAAGTTTTAAAATAATCCAAGGCATCATTTTTGTGGGCTAAAAACAATATCCATGTGTAACGTGAAAAATCATCCACAATGACAAATGCATAAAGCTTCCCTCCTAAGCTAGCGTTCCTCGAGGGACCACATAGATCTAGGTGGAGAAGTTCAAGGGGCATAGAAGTTGATACAAAATTTTTGCTTTTAAAATATTCTCTTGTATGTTTGCCAAGTTGACATGCATCACAAACAAAATCTAATTTTAAATTGAGTTTTGGCATACCAACAACTAAATCAAGTTTAAAAAGTTTTTCTATGGTACTAGGACCAACATGACCTAGTCGTTTATGCCAAAGAATATTGTCATCAACATTCAAGGATACAAGGCTTTTGATATTTGATAAAGATAAATTATTTAAAGAAACCTTGTATACATTTTCACTTCTATATCCTTTGAAATTTATGGATTTGTCAGTCATGAGTGATATAGTGCAGTGTTGGGGAGTGAATTTGACTTCATAACCTCTATCGCACAATTGACTTATGCTTAGTAAGTTATGCTTAAGCCCTTTCACTAGGAGTACATCATCAATCAAGCAGGATTTAGATATACCTATTGAGCCGATTCCTTCGATAACTCCTTTGCTGTTGTCTCCAAAGATGACAGTTCCCTTCTCCTTTGGTTTGATGGATTGGAGTAGATCTTTGTTCCCAGTCATATGTCTAAAACATCCACTGTCTAGATACCATATGCTAGAGAACAGTTTTCCTATTTCCCTGCAAAAATTGGTTTTGGTACCCTTTAGTTCTTTTGGGTCCACAATCTTAGAAAAGAGAGATATAAAATAGACTTCTAAAAGTTCAGTCTCTCATAGTAACATCATCGCCACTTTCTAAGAGTGCTCCCAGTAGTAGGTAGGGCTATGGCCTCTTTAAAAACCTATTTTCTTGGACAGAGCAATGTTCATCACGAAGACCAGTCGCAAGTCAAGGCAGTTTAAACCGGTTTATGATGAACTCCCTTAGATCATGATCTCATAATGCCAACTGATGAGTTGTTAAGTACTTTTAGGCCTCCATTTCATATAACTCTTTTGATCATATTGAAATCTTAAGGATCTACATTTATATCTAGCATGTCCAATTTTACAACAATAAGAGCATGTAGGGGGTGATCTCATTTTTGCTTTAGCAATTAGACTAGTAAAGTCTATTGATTTCTTACCGTACCCTATTTCACCCTTATCAAAACTACATTTCTGCATGCTAAGTAGATTATTCAATTTATTACTACTGACATTGAACTTATTAAAAGATTTTTTTAAGTGGGCTATGTCATCCTTTAATATTACGTTTTCATGCCCCTTAGTTTCTAATTCATTTTTAAGGTTTTTATTTTCCTTTCTAAGTGACTTAGCCATATCAAACATTTGTTTATATGCATGTAGTAGTTCGTCATAGGAAGGTACCTCGTCATCGTCGTCGGAGACGATGTCATCACTTTTAGCCATGAGGCAGATGTTTGCTTCCTCCTCGTCATCGTCGCTATCACTCCAAGTGGCTATGAGTGCTTTCTTCTTTCCCTTGTCAACTTTCTTCTTGAGAGGACACTCATTTGCATAGTGGCCTTGTTGTTGACAGTTGTAGCAGGTAACTTCTTTGTCCGTCGTCTTTTTAAAGTTGTTTCCTCGCATAAATCTTTTGAATTTTTTTGCAAAGAGTGCCATATCATCATCTCCATCTTCTTTGGATTGGCTAGATAGAGCAATCCCCTTTGCCTTGATATCTTCTTTCTTTATTTCCTTCCTTGTTGACAGTTCCAACTCATGGGTGGGTTTTTAGAGTCCCATGAAGTTGATCAAGATCATAGGAAGCGGTGTCGCCTTTGTTGGATTCTATGATAGCCGTCCTCTTGGCATCCCATTCCTTGGGTAAGGCGCGTAGAGCTCTCCTCCACACTTGTTTGGTTGGATATTGTTCTCCGAGTTGGGCTAGCTCATTGATAATTTGAGTAAGCCTTCGGAACATAGTATCTACATCTTCATTTGATTCCATCTCGAATGTTTCGTATTTGAGTTGGAGTAGATCGATCTTCATTTCTTTGACTTGATTAGTCCCTTCATGTCATATCTCCAACTTGTCCCATATCTCTTTAGCGGATGAGCACATTGAGATCCGGTTGTACTCGTTCATATCTAAGGAACAATGAAGAATATTCATGGCTTTAGCATTTTGAGATATAAGTTTCATATCCTCCTTAGAAAAGTCGTCCATTCCCTTAGGAATTTTGACACCCTCAACCTCTTTAGTAGGTATGTAGGGGCCTTTCACAGTAACCTTCCAAAGGTCATAATCTACGAATTGGATATATAGGGACATTTGGTTTTTCCAATATCCGTAGTTTATGCCATTGAAAAGAGGAGGACGATTTGTTGATTGCCCTTGAGCATAGTCGCTCGCTAGATTTGCCATAAGAACCTTTTTGAAAATATTTTGAAAAAGGTGGCTCTGATACCACTTGTTAGAACCTAATGGTGGGGGGGGGGGGGATTTAGGTTCTATTGGCAACTTTAGCAATTTAAAGCGATTATGCAAATACGCAAGCGAAAGACTTAAAACAATTAATAATAAGTGCAGTAAATAAATGCGTAATGTAAATAAAGCAATAAAAGGGATAAGAGATGTTTATGGAAGTTCGACGATAAATCGTCTACGTCTCCCCTTCTTGGTTAAGATCGATTAACCAAGGATCCACTAGCACTTCAAACGACTTGGCTTTGATGGCTCCAAGGATAGCCTTACAACTTGACACGATCACCGCGCCGATACAACTCAACACTTGGCCTTAAGGGCTCCAAGGATAGCCTCAACAATTACACAACACTTGGTTTCACACTCAAGTGTTTACACCAATGATTTTCACAACCCCGGATACAACTCGATATATGAATATATTTTGAAAGCTCAAAGGGGCTACAAATTGCTCAACTAATAGCTCAAATAATGCTTAAGAGGATTGAGAGACTTGAAGATGTTGGGATGCTTGAAATGGTCTCGGAATGCCTCTATTTATAGTTGAAAATTCGACATCGATCGGAAATTCCGTTCCCAGCATCGGAGCTTCCGAAATTTGAATTCTGAGTCACGCGGTTTGTATAGGATCGGAACTTCCGATCTCACTTCGAAGCTTCCGATCGGCGTATTAAATATGTTGTCGGGCAAAAGTCTTCCAGACAAGATTATCAGGCCGCCGTAGTAGATCGGAACTTCCGATCTATGATCGGTGCTTCCGATCTCGTCACTTCGTATCTTCCGTTCTGTTTCCGAACAATATAAAATTCCTTGAAAATAGATCGGAGCTTCCGAACCATGATCGGAACGTCCGATCGTCCCTTAGCTTCCGAAGATCCTTCTGTTCTGGATCGGAGGTTCCGAACTCCAATCGGAACTTCCGAACTCATAGTAGTATAAGTCTTTGAAATTTGTTTCTGATCTTGAATAAACTTGAACGAAATTGAGCCTTGAAAATTTTAACTCTGTAATAAGCTCATTGTAAACATTAGTAACATTTTAACCTAGATTTGTTAATCATCAAAACATAAACAAAAGGGCCTTGTTAATGCATTAAAAACATTAATCTCACAATCGAGATTTATATGCGTTTAAGGCGTAACAGACTAGTATTGCATTGTCTATGTGTTTGTGTTGCATCTGTCGTGTTTCGTATTTCTTTGCATACAGTTTATTTTTGTTGTTGTTTGCATTGTTATGAGTAGGATGAATCATAATAGCCAATGATGATGAAGTTTATTTGAAAAAAATGGATTTTTGAAAAAATTTTGCTCTTGACTGGACATGAGAAACTGTAGGTTGAACCGTAAATATTTTTAAGCACTAATGTTAGACGAGTGAATTGTAGCGAAAGATTTGATGAAGTTTCTATCTGTTTGACCATTGCACGGCAATAGGTGGTTTGTGGATCTTGATTGTGTTCTATGAATTTTGATGAGGCTCTAGTTTACACTTATGATCTTGGGCGCACCTAGAAAAAATTTATATACAATTTCATCCGGGCCTTGAAAGGATTAAAATCCTAAAAAAAATAAATTAAATTTAAGGCTAAGTATGCGGATTCAATGGGATTGATGCTCCATCCGGGCTATAGACGAGGGGATTAGAAAAAAAAAATAGAATGATTTTTCGTATCCTAGCCAGTTATAGCTAAGTCAGCGGGTAATTATTGGGGCTAATGCAATACCGAGTGCAAAATTCGAAGGTGTGTAATTCATTATCTCACGGGAGGTGGGTTTAGTCTAGAGGTCATTGGAAGGAATGTGCACTTGAAGAGTGAAACTTGCACTGATTTGTCATAGGTCGCCAAACAGTTTTGAAACGAATTCGGTCTAAGTTGTATGAAACTGAAATGACATTTCACACACACATGTTCACGTTAAACCGAAGGTGTATTGTGAAAAGTTGAGAGCATGTCTGTGTTTTTTGTTTTGTGATTAAACTTCTCAGAGGCTTTGCACATTTATGAATCGTCCTTACTTATGTTTTTGTTTGCATTTTGTTTTTGCATGTCTTGCTCGAGAGCGAGCAAGAGTTAAGTATGGGGGTGTTGATAAGTGCATTTGTATGCATTAGTTCATGATAGATTTATGTCTATTTTGTGTGAATTCATATTATTTTTATGTGTTTTTATGTGTTTTAGTGCATGTGTGTGTATTTCACTCCTTGGGTTAATTTTGTAGGAAAATATATTTTTGAAAAGTGAATTACGGACCAGCTTTGTTCAAAAAATCAAATTTAATTTTAGAGAACTCCAAATCCAATCTCTACTGTTCAAATTAAAGTTCAAGATGTATGGAAGCTTCTGTCCAAATTTCAGCTCAATCTGACGGCTAGATCTTGAGATATGAATTTTTGAAAATCGTCGCTCGGTGCAGAATTTTTGTACTGCGCGCGTGCGAGAATCAAGCTCGCGCGCGCGCGAGTTTCGTGTCCAGGCCTCTGTTTTTATGTGTTGCGCACGCGCGAGGCCTATGCCGCGTGCGCGCGCGTGTTCGGGGGTCATATGTGTTTCGAAAAATCCTTGTTTTGAGAGGAAATTAATTGGTAGGCATTCCGGATCATATATATACAAGATATAACATATTTTTGAGGGTTCCGAAGTTCCAGAACGCGCACAACACAGAGGAGGCGGCTACAAGGCTTGGGAGAGAAGATTTCTTCTTTCTTTTCTTATTTTTATTTTTATTTTTGAATTATTATTTTTAATTATTGAGTAGTTTATTTTCAACCAAGACGGCGTGATTGGGCCGAACAAATTCATGTAGAAAACTTGGATGTTTGTTTGAGATTTTTCAGAGTTGATTTTATTTTATTTATTGTTAGATTTATATTTATCTTGTGAATAGTCTGATCAACTGTTTTCTTGAATGTTAATCAATTCCAAATCGATAGAGGAGGTTTTGATTTTGATCACTCTGATAATTAACATATTGTAAAACCGACTAGAAATAGAATTCGGTATCAGTGTGCGGTTTGGGTGTAAACTGAATTTTCACAAATATTTAATGCATTCAAATTTGATTAGAATTACGAAAGATTAGTTCATCAATATTTGAATAGGTTTGATTGTTCTAGAAATAGTCATTTGAACAAATTAGGAGAATTCCCGTGAATTAAGATTAAATCTGAGTCCTGAATCGACTACATGTTACAAGATTTGTTCGGTACCTACGTGTGTCTTGGTTGTCTTTATTTTAATTATTTTTATCTTTAGTTATTTTTATTCGTATTTCTTAAGCAGTTTTTATTTTATATTCTTATTTTATTTAATTCAAAATATTTTCTATCATTTTGTCTAGATTAAGTAAAATAATTAAATCTTGAGAATTGACAACAGTCCCTGTGGGATCGATACTTGGACTCTCAGTTTACTTTACTATTACTTGACCTGGTGCGCTTGCCAGTAGATTTTTATCAAACCGATTTAGCCGTCAAGTTTTTGGCGCCGTTGCCGGGGGCTGTTTAGTTAATATTAGGATAGATTATTTGCTTGAGACTAGATTTTTTTTCTTGCATTTGTTTAATTATTTATTTTAATTTTAATTTTATTCTCTTTTGCTTGTGAGGTACTTGGAGATGGACCATCGACAGGTGTTCACAAGATTTGGCCAACAATACTTGGAGCCTTTCTATGCTGCTTGGGGAGATTCAATGATTTGGCAAACAGATTTCAATGCCATCAGTTTTCGACTTACACCCTCACTAAAATTTTTTATGGTGGTTTGGATGAGATTACAAGAAGTTGGGTAGATTCTGGAGCTCTGGCCACTGGCAGTCAATTGTTTAGAAGAGATGAAGACAGTGCGATGCACTTGTTGAACGATATGACAGATTTTGACTACCATTGGCATGTGATCTTTCACTGCAGGGTTGGAGTCACCAATATCCTCTAGATATCAACTCTAAAAATTTTGCGAACCAACCACCAGAGCTTCAAGAAGAGTGTATAGGGCGTTCCGAAGATTATGTGGCTCAGTTGGAGAATTTTTTCCGGTAACAGACAGAGACAAATCAATTTTTAGAAAGCCGCATAAGTCTTTTGGATGAACAGATTGCGCTTATTAGAGAACCAATTTTGGATATCTGCCAATTGGCTGAAGTAACTGAGCCAGAGCATGAAGACATCATTTTTGAGGAATCTTCTTGTGAGGATGAGCCAAACATGATAGTGGAGGAGGAAGAACCATTCAAGGAGAGAGATTTTACCTCGTCAGTGGTCGTTCTATGTACACCGTTAGAAGATACTTTCTTGCCATTGATGCCAATCCCACAGTATTCCATCCTCTATGACCTTCAGCCTAGATTCGGAGTCTCCTTCCAAAAGAAAAATTTCAGAACAAGTGTTGTTGGACCGACGAGCTTACAAAGTATATATCACGCCAAGCTTGAGGGCGAAGGAAATCAAGACCCATACGTAGAGTTGTATGATTCTTACTATGGGCGGCAGCTGCTCTTTGATGGTTACTTATGCATAGTCGGGCATTAGACTATAAATTTAGCGCTGACTGGGAGGCAACCCAGTGTTCTTTTTTTTTTTTTTTTTTTTATTTTTGATTTTTGTTTTTGTTTTTGTTTGATTTTTGTTTCTTTCCCATGCCAGTTGGTCGTGCCTGCCGATATATACAATCTGCTGCTGCTGTCCTAGCTGATACTATCAAGAAGGAAGAGGATGCATCGAAAACCAGGGGAGTGTTATTTTTGTTCTCATTGTGTTTTTGTTTGTCTTTGCATTTGTGGGTTTGTTATGCATTCTGTTCATTGTTCTGAAGCATTGAATACAATGCTTTGGATAAGTATGAGGGGATTGACTATGTTAGAACCTAATGGGGGGGGGGGGATTTAGGTTCTATTGGCAACTTTAGCAATTTAAAGCGATTATGCAAATACGCAAGCGGAAGACTTAAAGCAATTAATAATAAGTGCAGTAAATAAATGCGTAATGTAAATAAAGCAGTAAAAGGGATAATAGATGTTTATGGAAGTTCGACGATAAATCGTCTATGTCTCCCCTTCTTGGTTAAGATCGATTAACCAAGGATCCACTAGCACTTCGAACGGCTTGGCTTTGATGGCTCAAAGGATAGCCTTACAACTTGACACGATCACCGTGCCGATACAACTCAACACTTGGCCTTAAGGGCTCCAAGGATAGCCTCAACAATCACACAACACTTGGTTTCACACTCAAGTGTTTACACCAAAGATTTTCACAACCCCGGATACAACTCGATATATGAATATATTTTGAAAGCTCAAAAGGGCTACAAATTTCTCAACAAATAGCTCAAATAATGCTTAAGAGGATTGAGAGACTTGAAGATGTTGGGATGCTTGAAATGGTCTCGGAATGCCTCTATTTATAGTTGAAAATTCGGCATCGATCGGAACTTCCGTTCCCAGCATCGGAGCTTCCGAAATTTGAATTTTGAGTCACGTGGTTTGTACAGGATCGGAACTTCCGATCCCACTTCGGAGCTTCCGATCGGCGCATTAAATATGTTTTCGGGCAAAAGTCTTCCGGACAAGATTATCAGGCCGCCGTAGTAGATCGGAACTTCCGATCTATGATCGGTGCTTCCGATCTCGTCACTTCGTATCTTCCGTTCTGTTTCCGAACAATATAAAATTCCTTGAAAATAGATCGGAGCTTCCGAACCATGATTGGAACGTCCGATCGTCCCTTAGCTTCCGAAGATCCTTCTGTTCTGGATCGGAGGTTCCGAACTCCAATCGGAACTTCCGAACTCGTAGTAGTATAAGTCTTTGAAATTTGTTTCTGATCTTGAATAAACTTGAACGAAATTGAGCCTTGAAAATTTTAACTCTGTAATAAGCTCATTGTAAACATTAGTAACATTTTAACCTAGATTTGTTAATCATCAAAACATAAACAAAAGGGCCTTGTTAATGCATTAAAAACATTAATCTCACAATCGAGATTTATATGCGTTTAAGGCGTAACAATCTTCCCCTTTTTGATGATCACAAAACTTGGTTAAAAATATAAAATAAAAATAGACAGTAAAAAGCATATAAGTATTTAAATTACATGTAAAAACTCCCCCTGAAATAAGCAACAAAGTTTTTAACAAATAAATAGTTTTTACTCAATTTAACTGTTAAACCAATTAATTTCCCCTTTTTGTGATAAGCAAAAAGTAATAATAAATGAATAAAAGAGAATGAATATAAAATATTTTATTCCAATAGAATTTAAATTTTACATAAGACCAAATACAACTTAAAATGCAAAATAAAAATCTAAGAGTCATCATCGCGAGTCGGCGGAGGATAGCGAGAGGTGAACTCATCAAATCGGGTCTCCAAAGAAGCAACTCTAGCAGTCAACTCGGAAAAGTGAGTGTGCATGCTCGTCTCCATACGATGAAGTGTCTCGAATAGACGGTCGCTAGGGAATTGGTTTGCTGGGGTTGCAGGGACCTCAGGAGTTTGGAAAGGAACATCTTCAAGGTTTGCCACAAAGGCCTCAAAACCGGAAGATGATGGAATATCAGAGTTAGGAGGACCAGTCGGAAAACCTTTGATTTGGATAGAGTGGGGAAGAGAGGAATATGGTAAATGAAAGGCAGAAATAGGTGAAAATCTAGAAAATACTCTTCCTCGATCTTCAACCCATCGAGAGTACACAGAATTCCAGGATAAATCCATCCTGGTGATAGACTGATGGTTAAAGATGTGACTTGGTGGGATTTCAATAGAAGGTATCCCCTCAAATTCAACATCGAAACGACTCAAAATCCGGTTGATAAATCGGGCATAAGGAAAAGAAACCTTTTTCACCGTCTTTGCCGTGTGATGCATAGTCTGCATAACAAAGCACAGAAGGTTAAAAGGTCGAGATGAAATGATATGAAATAGAATGTATAAATCTAAATATTTGCAAGTGGAGAGGTCTCCACTGTGAGGAACGATAGAAGTGGTAATGAGTTTTTGAATGATTTGAAAATCAGGATAAAGACTCTTGAGGTGGATACGATCATCAACAGCAGTAGCTGGACGACCAAGAATGGTAAAAAGTAACAACTCGCGATCAAAAATAGGATCATTTTGAGGCCAATTTTGCGAGAAGTATTCACCGGGTCCATTCCTGGGAAGATCAAACCAGGAGGACAAATCAGCAGAAGAAAAACGAATATGCCTGCCTTGAACAATCGTGGCAATGGTGATCTCACCATGACCTAATTCGAGTTCAAGATTTGCATAGAACTCGTGAATGAGAGAAATGTAGATGGAGTCAGGGACAGATGGAAGAAAGAAAGATTCCCACTGTTGAGCCTTGATAAGGTCCAACAGAAGGAGATGAGACTGGGCTAAATAGGCAGAATCTAAGATACGACAGGATGAATAGTACGGTCCTGATAGTCTTCGGGAATGGGCCTAAAGATGGCAGGCTGGGTCGGATCATGGGATTGGGCTTGGCTTGTAGTGGCTACAGCACGACGGCGTTTGGATGCCATTTAGAGAGGTTTAGATCGGATTAAAGGGAGAAAAGAAGATGATTTTTAGGTGTGAAAAATCGGAATGAGCGATCTGATATTTATAGGGACGAAATCGATCGGAAGCTCCGATCTGCGATCGGACATTCCGATCGTGCGGTCGACTTAAATCAAGACACGTGTCAATCGGAAGCTCCGAACGTTCTTCGGATGTTCCGATCCTGAAGAGGTAATTAATTTTAAGGCGGTGAAAATAATTCAAAAAGCCGGATAAGATGTGGATCGGAAGTTCCGATTTGTGATCGGAGGTTCCGATCTATGTCTTGGAGGGAAAATTACCGCGTAGAATAGGAAATGGCGGGATAGGGATCGGAAGTTCCGATTCTCAATCGGTGTTTCCGATCCGGAATCGGTGGTCCGATCCAGAATCGGTGGTTCTGATCCACCTGAGGTAAAATTGCGATTTTTGACTCTTTAATTTTAAATTTTGCAAATTAATTTTTAAACAGATAAACCATATAAAAATGTGAGCTTTTTAGTATTGAAAAATACAATTAATTTGTATTCTCCAACATTAATTTGCTTGATTTTTTAATATTAAGCTCTCCCTTAATATGACATTAATTTTAACTTATGTCTACAAGTGATTACAACTCAATCATGCCAAGTTCACCACGCAAACGAATAAAAGTATTTTCATCTAGTGGTTTTGTAAAAATATCGGCAATTTGATTTGACGTGTCAACATATTGAAGTTCAACTTCATTTCGTTCGATGTGGTCACGAATAAAATGATGACGAATGTCAATATGTTTGGTGCGCGAATGTTGAATCGGATTCTTTGTAAGACAAATGGCGCTAGTGTTGTCACAGAAAATAGATTTTTGAAAAAGAAACGCCATAGTCGAGCAATTGATGCTTCATCCAAAGAATTTGTGCACAACAACTACCGGCAGCCATATATTCGGCTTCGGTCGTTGACAACGCAACACAGTTTTGCTTTTTGGAAAACCAAGAAACTAAACAGTTTCCTAAAAAAAAAACAGGTTCCACTAGTGCTTTTCCTGTCCACCTTATATCCACCAAAGTCGGCATCACAGTATGCTTTTAAATCAAAGAAAGAATTTTTCGAATACCACAAGCCGAGATTTGGAGTATTTGAAAGATATTTGAAAATGCGTTTTAAGGCGAACAAATGCGATTCCTTTGGACATGATTGAAATCGTGCACACAAGCAAACACTAAACATAATGTCCAGTCTACTAGCAGTAGCATATAATAAGGAGCCAATCATACTACGAAAGGAAGATTGATCTACAGTTTTACCATTTTCATCCTTGTCGAGTCTGATTGCTGTGCTCATCGGTGTGGATGATGATTTTGTGTTCTCTATTCCAAACTTCTTTAGAATCTCCTTGATGTATTTGCTTTGGTTCACAAAGAACCCATCCTTGCACTGCTTGATTTGCAATCTGAGAAAATAGTTAAGTTCCCCATCATGCTCATCTCAAAGTGTTCCTGCATAAGCTTGGAGAAATCTTGACAAAAAGATTTGTCAGTAGAACCAAATATTATATCATCAACATAAATTTGCACAATCAAAAGATCATTTTTGACATTCTTGGTGAATAAAGTAATGTCGATCTTTCCTCTTGAAAAACCATTTGAAAGCAAGAAAGTAGACAATTTATCATACCAAGCTCTAGGAGCTTGTTTCAATCCATACAAAGCTTTGTTTAATCTTTACACATGATCAGGCAGTAAAGCATCAATAAAGCCATCAAGTTGTTCAATATAAACTTCTTTTTTCAATTCACCATTCAGGAAAGCACTCTTAACATCCATTTGAAATAACTTAAAATTTCTAGAGCAAGCAAAAGCAAGTAGCATGCGAATGGATTCTAGTCTAGCAACAGGAGCATATGTCTCATCATAATCAATGCCTTCTTCTTGACTATATCCTTTAGCTACAAGCCTAGCTTTATTTCTAGTGATAGTGCCATGCTCATCAAGTTTATTCCTAAACACCCATTTAGTTCCAATAATAGATCTATCATGCGGCCTAGGAACAAGATACCAAACATTATTGCGTTTAAACTCATTCAATTCATCTTGCATAGCAATAATCCATGAATCATCTAATAAAGCATCATCAATGCACTTAAGTTCAACATGCAAAACAAAAGCAAGATGATTGCAAATATTATTAAGAGAAGAATGAGTGGTTACACCCTTCGAAGGACTTCCAATGATAAGATCTATAGGATGATCTTTGTGAAGCGTCCAATCCTTCAGAAGTGGTGTTTCCTCAACAGAAACATCTAAATCATTTAGACTTGATGAAGCCATCTCTTCTTCGAGTAATTCTACATCATCATTGTTAGTGCGAGAGACTATTGACATAGATTCATCAAATACAACATGCATAGATTCTTCAACAAGTAAAGTACGTTTATTAAAAACTCTAAAAGCCTTACTTGTTGTGGAATATCCAAGAAAAATACCTTTGTCGGATTTGGCATCAAATTTGCCAAGGTTGTCTTTACCGTTATTATGAATATAGCATTTGGAACCGAAAGCTCGAAAGTATGAAATGTTAGGCTTTCTCCCTCTCCATAATTCATATGGAGTTTTCTTGAGAATTGGCCTTATTGATACACGATTGATAATATAACAAGCAGTGTTCATTGCTTCAGCCCAAAAATATTTTGGTAGAGAATGCTCACATATCATGGTCCTTGCAATCTCCACAAGTGTCTTATTTTTTCTCTCAATGACCCCGTTTTGTTGAGGAGTCCTAGGACAAGAAAAATTGTGACCGATGTCTTTTTCTTCACAAAAGTTTGAAAAACTCTCATTTTGAAATTCAGTTCCGTGGTCACTATCGATCTGTTTTATAGAAAGATTTTTCTCATTCTCAACTCGTTTGAAAAAAGTTTTAAAATAATCCAAGGCATCATTTTTGTGGGCTAAAAACAATATCCATGTGTAACGTGAAAAATCATCCACAATGACAAATGCATAAAGCTTCCCTCCTAAGCTAGCGTTCCTCGAGGGACCACATAGATCTAGGTGGAGAAGTTCAAGGGGCATAGAAGTTGATACAAAATTTTTGCTTTTAAAATATTCTCTTGTATGTTTGCCAAGTTGACATGCATCACAAACAAAATCTAATTTTAAATTGAGTTTTGGCATACCAACAACTAAATCAAGTTTAAAAAGTTTTTCTATGGTACTAGGACCAACATGACCTAGTCGTTTATGCCAAAGAATATTGTCATCAACATTCAAGGATACAAGGCTTTTGATATTTGATAAAGATAAATTATTTAAAGAAACCTTGTATACATTTTCACTTCTATATCCTTTGAAATTTATGGATTTGTCAGTCATGAGTGATATAGTGCAGTGTTGGGGAGTGAATTTGACTTCATAACCTCTATCGCACAATTGACTTATGCTTAGTAAGTTATGCTTAAGCCCTTTCACTAGGAGTACATCATCAATCAAGCAGGATTTAGATATACCTATTGAGCCGATTCCTTCGATAACTCCTTTGCTGTTGTCTCCAAAGATGACAGTTCCCTTCTCCTTTGGTTTGATGGATTGGAGTAGATCTTTGTTCCCAGTCATATGTCTAAAACATCCACTGTCTAGATACCATATGCTAGGAAGAACAGTTTTCCTATTTCCCTGCAAAAATTGGTTTTGGTACCCTTTAGTTCTTTTGGGTCCACAATCTTAGAAAAGAGAGATATAAAATAGACTTCTAAAAGTTCAGTCTCTCATAGTAACATCATCGCCACTTTCTAAGAGTGCTCCCAGTAGTAGGTAGGGCTATGGCCTCTTTAAAAACCTATTTTCTTGGACAGAGCAATGTTCATCACGAAGACCAGTCGCAAGTCAAGGCAGTTTAAACCGGTTTATGATGAACTCCCTTAGATCATGATCTCATAATGCCAACTGATGAGTTGTTAAGTACTTTTAGGCCTCCATTTCATATAACTCTTTTGATCATATTGAAATCTTAAGGATCTACATTTATATCTAGCATGTCCAATTTTACAACAATAAGAGCATGTAGGGGGTGATCTCATTTTTGCTTTAGCAATTAGACTAGTAAAGTCTATTGATTTCTTACCGTACCCTATTTCACCCTTATCAAAACTACATTTCTGCATGCTAAGTAGATTATTCAATTTATTACTACTGACATTGAACTTATTAAAAGATTTTTTTAAGTGGGCTATGTCATCCTTTAATATTACGTTTTCATGCCCCTTAGTTTCTAATTCATTTTTAAGGTTTTTATTTTCCTTTCTAAGTGACTTAGCCATATCAAACATTTGTTTATATGCATGTAGTAGTTCGTCATAGGAAGGTACCTCGTCATCGTCGTCGGAGACGATGTCATCACTTTTAGCCATGAGGCAGATGTTTGCTTCCTCCTCGTCATCGTCGCTATCACTCCAAGTGGCTATGAGTGCTTTCTTCTTTCCCTTGTCAACTTTCTTCTTGAGAGGACACTCATTTGCATAGTGGCCTTGTTGTTGACAGTTGTAGCAGGTAACTTCTTTGTCCGTCGTCTTTTTAAAGTTGTTTCCTCGCATAAATCTTTTGAATTTTTTTGCAAAGAGTGCCATATCATCATCTCCATCTTCTTTGGATTGGCTAGATAGAGCAATCCCCTTTGCCTTGATATCTTCTTTCTTTATTTCCTTCCTTGTTGACAGTTCCAACTCATGGGTTTTTAGAGTCCCATGAAGTTGATCAAGATCATAGGAAGCGGTGTCGCCTTTGTTGGATTCTATGATAGCCGTCCTCTTGGCATCCCATTCCTTGGGTAAGGCGCGTAGAGCTCTCCTCCACACTTGTTTGGTTGGATATTGTTCTCCGAGTTGGGCTAGCTCATTGATAATTTGAGTAAGCCTTCGGAACATAGTATCTACATCTTCATTTGATTCCATCTCGAATGTTTCGTATTTGAGTTGGAGTAGATCGATCTTCATTTCTTTGACTTGATTAGTCCCTTCATGTCATATCTCCAACTTGTCCCATATCTCTTTAGCGGATGAGCACATTGAGATCCGGTTGTACTCGTTCATATCTAAGGAACAATGAAGAATATTCATGGCTTTAGCATTTTGAGATATAAGTTTCATATCCTCCTTAGAAAAGTCGTCCATTCCCTTAGGAATTTTGACACCCTCAACCTCTTTAGTAGGTATGTAGGGGCCTTTCACAGTAACCTTCCAAAGGTCATAATCTACGAATTGGATATATAGGGACATTTGGTTTTTCCAATATCCGTAGTTTATGCCATTGAAAAGAGGAGGACGATTTGTTGATTGCCCTTGAGCATAGTCGCTCGCTAGATTTGCCATAAGAACCTTTTTGAAAATATTTTGAAAAAGGTGGCTCTGATACCACTTGTTAGAACCTAATGGTGGGGGGGGGGATTTAGGTTCTATTGGCAACTTTAGCAATTTAAAGCGATTATGCAAATACGCAAGCGAAAGACTTAAAACAATTAATAATAAGTGCAGTAAATAAATGCGTAATGTAAATAAAGCAATAAAAGGGATAAGAGATGTTTATGGAAGTTCGACGATAAATCGTCTACGTCTCCCCTTCTTGGTTAAGATCGATTAACCAAGGATCCACTAGCACTTCAAACGACTTGGCTTTGATGGCTCCAAGGATAGCCTTACAACTTGACACGATCACCGCGCCGATACAACTCAACACTTGGCCTTAAGGGCTCCAAGGATAGCCTCAACAATTACACAACACTTGGTTTCACACTCAAGTGTTTACACCAATGATTTTCACAACCCCGGATACAACTCGATATATGAATATATTTTGAAAGCTCAAAGGGGCTACAAATTGCTCAACTAATAGCTCAAATAATGCTTAAGAGGATTGAGAGACTTGAAGATGTTGGGATGCTTGAAATGGTCTCGGAATGCCTCTATTTATAGTTGAAAATTCGACATCGATCGGAAATTCCGTTCCCAGCATCGGAGCTTCCGAAATTTGAATTCTGAGTCACGCGGTTTGTATAGGATCGGAACTTCCGATCTCACTTCGAAGCTTCCGATCGGCGTATTAAATATGTTGTCGGGCAAAAGTCTTCCAGACAAGATTATCAGGCCGCCGTAGTAGATCGGAACTTCCGATCTATGATCGGTGCTTCCGATCTCGTCACTTCGTATCTTCCGTTCTGTTTCCGAACAATATAAAATTCCTTGAAAATAGATCGGAGCTTCCGAACCATGATCGGAACGTCCGATCGTCCCTTAGCTTCCGAAGATCCTTCTGTTCTGGATCGGAGGTTCCGAACTCCAATCGGAACTTCCGAACTCATAGTAGTATAAGTCTTTGAAATTTGTTTCTGATCTTGAATAAACTTGAACGAAAATTGAGCCTTGAAAATTTTAACTCTGTAATAAGCTCATTGTAAACATTAGTAACATTTTAACCTAGATTTGTTAATCATCAAAACATAAACAAAAGGGCCTTGTTAATGCATTAAAAACATTAATCTCACAATCGAGATTTATATGCGTTTAAGGCGTAACAGACTAGTATTGCATTGTCTATGTGTTTGTGTTGCATCTGTCGTGTTTCGTATTTCTTTGCATACAGTTTATTTTTGTTGTTGTTTGCATTGTTATGAGTAGGATGAATCATAATAGCCAATGATGATGAAGTTTATTTGAAAAAAATGGATTTTTGAAAAAATTTTGCTCTTGACTGGACATGAGAAACTGTAGGTTGAACCGTAAATATTTTTAAGCACTAATGTTAGACGAGTGAATTGTAGCGAAAGATTTGATGAAGTTTCTATCTGTTTGACCATTGCACGGCAATAGGTGGTTTGTGGATCTTGATTGTGTTCTATGAATTTTGATGAGACTCTAGTTTACACTTATGATCTTGGGCGCACCTAGAAAAAATTTATATACAATTTCATCCGGGCCTTGAAAGGATTAAAATCCTAAAAAAAATAAATTAAATTTAAGGCTAAGTATGCGGATTCAATGGGATTGATGCTCCATCCGGGCTATAGACGAGGGGATTAGAAAAAAAAAATAGAATGATTTTTCGTATCCTAGCCAGTTATAGCTAAGTCAGCGGGTAATTATTGGGGCTAATGCAATACCGAGTGCAAAATTCGAAGGTGTGTAATTCATTATCTCACGGGAGGTGGGTTTAGTCTAGAGGTCATTGGAAGGAATGTGCACTTGAAGAGTGAAACTTGCACTGATTTGTCATAGGTCGCCAAACAGTTTTGAAACGAATTCGGTCTAAGTTGTATGAAACTGAAATGACATTTCACACACACATGTTCACGTTAAACCGAAGGTGTATTGTGAAAAGTTGAGAGCATGTCTGTGTTTTTTGTTTTGTGATTAAACTTCTCAGAGGCTTTGCACATTTATGAATCGTCCTTACTTATGTTTTTGTTTGCATTTTGTTTTTGCATGTCTTGCTCGAGAGCGAGCAAGAGTTAAGTATGGGGGTGTTGATAAGTGCATTTGTATGCATTAGTTCATGATAGATTTATGTCTATTTTGTGTGAATTCATATTATTTTTATGTGTTTTTATGTGTTTTAGTGCATGTGTGTGTATTTCACTCCTTGGGTTAATTTTGTAGGAAAATATATTTTTGAAAAGTGAATTACGGACCAGCTTTGTTCAAAAAATCAAATTTAATTTTAGAGAACTCCAAATCCAATCTCTACTGTTCAAATTAAAGTTCAAGATGTATGGAAGCTTCTGTCCAAATTTCAGCTCAATCTGACGGCTAGATCTTGAGATATGAATTTTTGAAAATCGTCGCTCGGTGCAGAATTTTTGTACTGCGCGCGTGCGAGAATCAAGCTCGCGCGCGCGCGAGTTTCGTGTCCAGGCCTCTGTTTTTATGTGTTGCGCACGCGCGAGGCCTATGCCGCGTGCGCGCGCGTGTTCGGGGGTCATATGTGTTTCGAAAAATCCTTGTTTTGAGAGGAAATTAATTGGTAGGCATTCCGGATCATATATATACAAGATATAACATATTTTTGAGGGTTCCGAAGTTCCAGAACGCGCACAACACAGAGGAGGCGGCTACAAGGCTTGGGAGAGAAGATTTCTTCTTTCTTTTCTTATTTTTATTTTTATTTTTGAATTATTATTTTTAATTATTGAGTAGTTTATTTTCAACCAAGACGGCGTGATTGGGCCGAACAAATTCATGTAGAAAACTTGGATGTTTGTTTGAGATTTTTCAGAGTTGATTTTATTTTATTTATTGTTAGATTTATATTTATCTTGTGAATAGTCTGATCAACTGTTTTCTTGAATGTTAATCAATTCCAAATCGATAGAGGAGGTTTTGATTTTGATCACTCTGATAATTAACATATTGTAAAACCGACTAGAAATAGAATTCGGTATCAGTGTGCGGTTTGGGTGTAAACTGAATTTTCACAAATATTTAATGCATTCAAATTTGATTAGAATTACGAAAGATTAGTTCATCAATATTTGAATAGGTTTGATTGTTCTAGAAATAGTCATTTGAACAAATTAGGAGAATTCCCGTGAATTAAGATTAAATCTGAGTCCTGAATCGACTACATGTTACAAGATTTGTTCGGTACCTACGTGTGTCTTGGTTGTCTTTATTTTAATTATTTTTATCTTTAGTTATTTTTATTCGTATTTCTTAAGCAGTTTTTATTTTATATTCTTATTTTATTTAATTCAAAATATTTTCTATCATTTTGTCTAGATTAAGTAAAATAATTAAATCTTGAGAATTGACAACAGTCCCTGTGGGATCGATACTTGGACTCTCAGTTTACTTTACTATTACTTGACCTGGTGCGCTTGCCAGTAGATTTTTATCAAACCGATTTAGCCGGTCAAGTTTTTGGCGCCGTTGCCGGGGGCTGTTTAGTTAATATTAGGATAGATTATTTGCTTGAGACTAGATTTTTTTTCTTGCATTTGTTTAATTATTTATTTTAATTTTAATTTTATTCTCTTTTGCTTGTGAGGTACTTGGAGATGGACCATCGACAGGTGTTCACAAGATTTGGCCAACAATACTTGGAGCCTTTCTATGCTGCTTGGGGGAGATTCAATGATTTGGCAAACAGATTTCAATGCCATCAGTTTTCGACTTACACCCTCACTAAAATTTTTTATGGTGGTTTGGATGAGATTACAAGAAGTTGGGTAGATTCTGGAGCTCTGGCCACTGGCAGTCAATTGTTTAGAAGAGATGAAGACAGTGCGATGCACTTGTTGAACGATATGACAGATTTTGACTACCATTGGCATGTGATCTTTCACTGCAGGGTTGGAGTCACCAATATCCTCTAGATATCAACTCTAAAAATTTTGCGAACCAACCACCAGAGCTTCAAGAAGAGTGTATAGGGCGTTCCGAAGATTATGTGGCTCAGTTGGAGAATTTTTTCCGGTAACAGACAGAGACAAATCAATTTTTAGAAAGCCGCATAAGTCTTTTGGATGAACAGATTGCGCTTATTAGAGAACCAATTTTGGATATCTGCCAATTGGCTGAAGTAACTGAGCCAGAGCATGAAGACATCATTTTTGAGGAATCTTCTTGTGAGGATGAGCCAAACATGATAGTGGAGGAGGAAGAACCATTCAAGGAGAGAGATTTTACCTCGTCAGTGGTCGTTCTATGTACACCGTTAGAAGATACTTTCTTGCCATTGATGCCAATCCCACAGTATTCCATCCTCTATGACCTTCAGCCTAGATTCGGAGTCTCCTTCCAAAAGAAAAATTTCAGAACAAGTGTTGTTGGACCGACGAGCTTACAAAGTATATATCACGCCAAGCTTGAGGGCGAAGGAAATCAAGACCCATACGTAGAGTTGTATGATTCTTACTATGGGCGGCAGCTGCTCTTTGATGGTTACTTATGCATAGTCGGGCATTAGACTATAAATTTAGCGCTGACTGGGAGGCAACCCAGTGTTCTTTTTTTTTATTTTTATTTTATTTTTGATTTTTGTTTTTGTTTTTGTTTGATTTTTGTTTCTTTCCCATGCCAGTTGGTCGTGCCTGCCGATATATACAATCTGCTGCTGCTGTCCTAGCTGATACTATCAAGAAGGAAGAGGATGCATCGAAAACCAG
This sequence comes from Henckelia pumila, assembly GCF_033568475.1. Taxonomy (NCBI): domain Eukaryota; kingdom Viridiplantae; phylum Streptophyta; class Magnoliopsida; order Lamiales; family Gesneriaceae; genus Henckelia; species Henckelia pumila. The sequence continues at coordinate 122,856,498 of NC_133123.1, read as the reverse complement.
GGGAGTGTTATTTTTGTTCTCATTGTGTTTTTGTTTGTCTTTGCATTTGTGGGTTTGTTATGCATTCTGTTCACTGTTCTGAAGCATTGAATACAATGCTTTGGATAAGTATGAGGGGATTGACTATGTTAGAACCTAATGGGGGGGGGGGGGATTTAGGTTCTATTGGCAACTTTAGCAATTTAAAGCGATTATGCAAATACGCAAGCGGAAGACTTAAAGCAATTAATAATAAGTGCAGTAAATAAATGCGTAATGTAAATAAAGCAGTAAAAGGGATAATAGATGTTTATGGAAGTTCGACGATAAATCGTCTATGTCTCCCCTTCTTGGTTAAGATCGATTAACCAAGGATCCACTAGCACTTCGAACGGCTTGGCTTTGATGGCTCAAAGGATAGCCTTACAACTTGACACGATCACCGTGCCGATACAACTCAACACTTGGCCTTAAGGGCTCCAAGGATAGCCTCAACAATCACACAACACTTGGTTTCACACTCAAGTGTTTACACCAAAGATTTTCACAACCCCGGATACAACTCGATATATGAATATATTTTGAAAGCTCAAAAGGGCTACAAATTTCTCAACAAATAGCTCAAATAATGCTTAAGAGGATTGAGAGACTTGAAGATGTTGGGATGCTTGAAATGGTCTCGGAATGCCTCTATTTATAGTTGAAAATTCGGCATCGATCGGAACTTCCGTTCCCAGCATCGGAGCTTCCGAAATTTGAATTTTGAGTCACGTGGTTTGTACAGGATCGGAACTTCCGATCCCACTTCGGAGCTTCCGATCGGCGCATTAAATATGTTTTCGGGCAAAAGTCTTCCGGACAAGATTATCAGGCCGCCGTAGTAGATCGGAACTTCCGATCTATGATCGGTGCTTCCGATCTCGTCACTTCGTATCTTCCGTTCTGTTTCCGAACAATATAAAATTCCTTGAAAATAGATCGGAGCTTCCGAACCATGATTGGAACGTCCGATCGTCCCTTAGCTTCCGAAGATCCTTCTGTTCTGGATCGGAGGTTCCGAACTCCAATCGGAACTTCCGAACTCGTAGTAGTATAAGTCTTTGAAATTTGTTTCTGATCTTGAATAAACTTGAACGAAATTGAGCCTTGAAAATTTTAACTCTGTAATAAGCTCATTGTAAACATTAGTAACATTTTAACCTAGATTTGTTAATCATCAAAACATAAACAAAAGGGCCTTGTTAATGCATTAAAAACATTAATCTCACAATCGAGATTTATATGCGTTTAAGGCGTAACAATCTTCCCCTTTTTGATGATCACAAAACTTGGTTAAAAATATAAAATAAAAATAGACAGTAAAAAGCATATAAGTATTTAAATTACATGTAAAAACTCCCCCTGAAATAAGCAACAAAGTTTTTAACAAATAAATAGTTTTTACTCAATTTAACTGTTAAACCAATTAATTTTCCCCCTTTTTGTGATAAGCAAAAAGTAATAATAAATGAATAAAAGAGAATGAATATAAAATATTTTATTCCAATAGAATTTAAATTTTACATAAGACCAAATACAACTTAAAATGCAAAATAAAAATCTAAGAGTCATCATCGCGAGTCGGCGGAGGATAGCGAGAGGTGAACTCATCAAATCGGGTCTCCAAAGAAGCAACTCTAGCAGTCAACTCGGAAAAGTGAGTGTGCATGCTCGTCTCCATACGATGAAGTGTCTCGAATAGACGGTCGCTAGGGAATTGGTTTGCTGGGGTTGCAGGGACCTCAGGAGTTTGGAAAGGAACATCTTCAAGGTTTGCCACAAAGGCCTCAAAACCGGAAGATGATGGAATATCAGAGTTAGGAGGACCAGTCGGAAAACCTTTGATTTGGATAGAGTGGGGAAGAGAGGAATATGGTAAATGAAAGGCAGAAATAGGTGAAAATCTAGAAAATACTCTTCCTCGATCTTCAACCCATCGAGAGTACACAGAATTCCAGGATAAATCCATCCTGGTGATAGACTGATGGTTAAAGATGTGACTTGGTGGGATTTCAATAGAAGGTATCCCCTCAAATTCAACATCGAAACGACTCAAAATCCGGTTGATAAATCGGGCATAAGGAAAAGAAACCTTTTTCACCGTCTTTGCCTTGTGATGCATAGTCTGCATAACAAAGCGCAGAAGGTTAAAAGGTCGAGATGAAATGATATGAAATAGAATGTATAAATCTAAATATTTGCAAGTGGAGAGGTCTCCACTGTGAGGAACGATAGAAGTGGTAATGAGTTTTTGAATGATTTGAAAATCAGGATAAAGACTCTTGAGGTGGATACGATCATCAACAGCAGTAGCTGGACGACCAAGAATGGTAAAAAGTAACAACTCGCGATCAAAAATAGGATCATTTTGAGGCCAATTTTGCGAGAAGTATTCACCGGGTCCATTCCTGGGAAGATCAAACCAGGAGGACAAATCAGCAGAAGAAAAACGAATATGCCTGCCTTGAACAATCGTGGCAATGGTGATCTCACCATGACCTAATTCGAGTTCAAGATTTGCATAGAACTCGTGAATGAGAGAAATGTAGATGGAGTCAGGGACAGATGGAAGAAAGAAAGATTCCCACTGTTGAGCCTTGATAAGGTCCAACAGAAGGAGATGAGACTGGGCTAAATAGGCAGAATCTAAGATACGACCAGGATGAATAGTACGGTCCTGATAGTCTTCGGGAATGGGCCTAAAGATGGCAGGCTGGGTCGGATCATGGGATTGGGCTTGGCTTGTAGTGGCTACAGCACGACGGCGTTTGGATGCCATTTAGAGAGGTTTAGATCGGATTAAAGGGAGAAAAGAAGATGATTTTTAGGTGTGAAAAATCGGAATGAGCGATCTGATATTTATAGGGACGAAATCGATCGGAAGCTCCGATCTGCGATCGGACATTCCGATCGTGCGGTCGACTTAAATCAAGACACGTGTCAATCGGAAGCTCCGAACGTTCTTCGGATGTTCCGATCCTGAAGAGGTAATTAATTTTAAGGCGGTGAAAATAATTCAAAAAGCCGGATAAGATGTGGATCGGAAGTTCCGATTTGTGATCGGAGGTTCCGATCTATGTCTTGGAGGGAAAATTACCGCGTAGAATAGGAAATGGCGGGATAGGGATCGGAAGTTCCGATTCTCAATCGGTGTTTCCGATCCGGAATCGGTGGTTCCGATCCAGAATCGGTGGTTCTGATCCACCTGAGGTAAAATTGCGATTTTTGACTCTTTAATTTTAAATTTTGCAAATTAATTTTAAACAGATAAACCATATAAAAATGTGAGCTTTTTAGTATTGAAAAATACAATTAATTTGTATTCTCCAACATTAATTTGCTTGATTTTTTAATATTAAGCTCTCCCTTAATATGACATTAATTTTAACTTATGTCTACAAGTGATTACAACTCAATCATGCCAAGTTCACCACGCAAACGAATAAAAGTATTTTCATCTAGTGGTTTTGTAAAAATATCGGCAATTTGATTTGACGTGTCAACATATTGAAGTTCAACTTCATTTCGTTCGATGTGGTCACGAATAAAATGATGACGAATGTCAATATGTTTGGTGCGCGAATGTTGAATCGGATTCTTTGTAAGACAAATGGCGCTAGTGTTGTCACAGAAAATAGAGATTTTTGAAAAAGAAACGCCATAGTCGAGCAATTGATGCTTCATCCAAAGAATTTGTGCACAACAACTACCGGCAGCCATATATTCGGCTTCGGTCGTTGACAACGCAACACAGTTTTGCTTTTTGGAAAACCAAGAAACTAAACAGTTTCCTAAAAAAAAAACAGGTTCCACTAGTGCTTTTCCTGTCCACCTTATATCCACCAAAGTCGGCATCACAGTATGCTTTTAAATCAAAGAAAGAATTTTTCGAATACCACAAGCCGAGATTTGGAGTATTTGAAAGATATTTGAAAATGCGTTTTAAGGCGAACAAATGCGATTCCTTTGGACATGATTGAAATCGTGCACACAAGCAAACACTAAACATAATGTCCAGTCTACTAGCAGTAGCATATAATAAGGAGCCAATCATACTACGAAAGGAAGATTGATCTACAGTTTTACCATTTTCATCCTTGTCGAGTCTGATTGCTGTGCTCATCGGTGTGGATGATGATTTTGTGTTCTCTATTCCAAACTTCTTTAGAATCTCCTTGATGTATTTGCTTTGGTTCACAAAGAACCCATCCTTGCACTGCTTGATTTGCAATCTGAGAAAATAGTTAAGTTTCCCCATCATGCTCATCTCAAAGTGTTCCTGCATAAGCTTGGAGAAATCTTGACAAAAAGATTTGTCAGTAGAACCAAATATTATATCATCAACATAAATTTGCACAATCAAAAGATCATTTTTGACATTCTTGGTGAATAAAGTAATGTCGATCTTTCCTCTTGAAAAACCATTTGAAAGCAAGAAAGTAGACAATTTATCATACCAAGCTCTAGGAGCTTGTTTCAATCCATACAAAGCTTTGTTTAATCTTTACACATGATCAGGCAGTAAAGCATCAATAAAGCCATCAAGTTGTTCAATATAAACTTCTTTTTTCAATTCACCATTCAGGAAAGCACTCTTAACATCCATTTGAAATAACTTAAAATTTCTAGAGCAAGCAAAAGCAAGTAGCATGCGAATGGATTCTAGTCTAGCAACAGGAGCATATGTCTCATCATAATCAATGCCTTCTTCTTGACTATATCCTTTAGCTACAAGCCTAGCTTTATTTCTAGTGATAGTGCCATGCTCATCAAGTTTATTCCTAAACACCCATTTAGTTCCAATAATAGATCTATCATGCGGCCTAGGAACAAGATACCAAACATTATTGCGTTTAAACTCATTCAATTCATCTTGCATAGCAATAATCCATGAATCATCTAATAAAGCATCATCAATGCACTTAAGTTCAACATGCAAAACAAAAGCAAGATGATTGCAAATATTATTAAGAGAAGAATGAGTGGTTACACCCTTCGAAGGACTTCCAATGATAAGATCTATAGGATGATCTTTGTGAAGCGTCCAATCCTTCGGAAGTGGTGTTTCCTCAACAGAAACATCTAAATCATTTAGACTTGATGAAGCCATCTCTTCTTCGAGTAATTCTACATCATCATTGTTAGTGCGAGAGACTATTGACATAGATTCATCAAATACAACATGCATAGATTCTTCAACAAGTAAAGTACGTTTATTAAAAACTCTAAAAGCCTTACTTGTTGTGGAATATCCAAGAAAAATACCTTTGTCGGATTTGGCATCAAATTTGCCAAGGTTGTCTTTACCGTTATTATGAATATAGCATTTGGAACCGAAAGCTCGAAAGTATGAAATGTTAGGCTTTCTCCCTCTCCATAATTCATATGGAGTTTTCTTGAGAATTGGCCTTATTGATACACGATTGATAATGTAACAAGCAGTGTTCATTGCTTCAGCCCAAAAATATTTTGGTAGAGAATGCTCACATATCATGGTCCTTGCAATCTCCACAAGTGTCTTATTTTTTCTCTCAATGACCCCGTTTTGTTGAGGAGTCCTAGGACAAGAAAAATTGTGACCGATGTCTTTTTCTTCACAAAAGTTTGAAAAACTCTCATTTTGAAATTCAGTTCCGTGGTCACTATCGATCTGTTTTATAGAAAGATTTTTCTCATTCTCAACTCGTTTGACAAAAGTTTTAAAATAATCCAAGGCATCATTTTTGTGGGCTAAAAACAATATCCATGTGTAACGTGAAAAATCATCCACAATGACAAATGCATAAAGCTTCCCTCCTAAGCTAGCGTTCCTCGAGGGACCACATAGATCTAGGTGGAGAAGTTCAAGGGGCATAGAAGTTGATACAAAATTTTTGCTTTTAAAATATTCTCTTGTATGTTTGCCAAGTTGACATGCATCACAAACAAAATCTAATTTTAAATTGAGTTTTGGCATACCAACAACTAAATCAAGTTTAAAAAGTTTTTCTATGGTACTAGGACCAACATGACCTAGTCGTTTATGCCAAAGAATATTGTCATCAACATTCAAGGATACAAGGCTTTTGATATTTGATAAAGATAAATTTTAAAGAAACCTTGTATACATTTTCACTTCTATATCCTTTGAAATTTATGGATTTGTCAGTCATGAGTGATATAGTGCAGTGTTGGGGAGTGAATTTGACTTCATAACCTCTATCGCACAATTGACTTATGCTTAGTAAGTTATGCTTAAGCCCTTTCACTAGGAGTACATCATCAATCAAGCAGGATTTAGATATACCTATTGAGCCGATTCCTTCGATAACTCCTTTGCTGTTGTCTCCAAAGATGACAGTTCCCTTCTCCTTTGGTTTGATGGATTGGAGTAGATCTTTGTTCCCAGTCATATGTCTAAAACATCCACTGTCTAGATACCATATGCTAGGAAGAACAGTTTTCCTATTTCCCTGCAAAAATTGGTTTTGGTACCCTTTAGTTCTTTTGGGTCCACAATCTTAGAAAAGAGAGATATAAAATAGACTTCTAAAAGTTCAGTCTCTCATAGTAACATCATCGCCACTTTCTAAGAGTGCTCCCAGTAGTAGGTAGGGCTATGGCCTCTTTAAAAACCTATTTTCTTGGACAGAGCAATGTTCATCACGAAGACCAGTCGCAAGTCAAGGCAGTTTAAACCGGTCTATGATGAACTCCCTTAGATCATGATCTCATAATGCCAACTGATGAGTTGTTAAGTACTTTTAGGCCTCCATTTCATATAACTCTTTTGATCATATTGAAATCTTAAGGATCTACATTTATATCTAGCATGTCCAATTTTACAACAATAAGAGCATGTAGGGGGTGATCTCATTTTTGCTTTAGCAATTAGACTAGTAAAGTCTATTGATTTCTTACCGTACCCTATTTCACCCTTATCAAAACTACATTTCTGCATGCTAAGTAGATTATTCAATTTATTACTACTGACATTGAACTTATTAAAAGATTTTTTTAAGTGGGCTATGTCATCCTTTAATATTACGTTTTCATGCCCCTTAGTTTCTAATTCATTTTTAAGGTTTTTATTTTCCTTTCTAAGTGACTTAGCCATATCAAACATTTGTTTATATGCATGTAGTAGTTCGTCATAGGAAGGTACCTCGTCATCGTCGTCGGAGACGATGTCATCACTTTTAGCCATGAGGCAGATGTTTGCTTCCTCCTCGTCATCGTCGCTATCACTCCAAGTGGCTATGAGTGCTTTCTTCTTTCCCTTGTCAACTTTCTTCTTGAGAGGACACTCATTTGCATAGTGGCCTTGTTGTTGACAGTTGTAGCAGGTAACTTCTTTGTTCGTCGTCTTTTTAAAGTTGTTTCCTCGCATAAATCTTTTGAATTTTTTTGCAAAGAGTGCCATATCATCATCTCCATCTTCTTTGGATTGGCTAGATAGAGCAATCCCCTTTGCCTTGATATCTTCTTTCTTTATTTCCTTCCTTGTTGACAGTTCCAACTCATGGTGGGTTTTTAGAGTCCCATGAAGTTGATCAAGATCATAGGAAGCGGTGTCGCCTTTGTTGGATTCTATGATAGCCGTCCTCTTGGCATCCCATTCCTTGGGTAAGGCGCGTAGAGCTCTCCTCCACACTTGTTTGGTTGGATATTGTTCTCCGAGTTGGGCTAGCTCATTGATAATTTGAGTAAGCCTTCGGAACATAGTATCTACATCTTCATTTGATTCCATCTCGAATGTTTCGTATTTGAGTTGGAGTAGATCGATCTTCATTTCTTTGACTTGATTAGTCCCTTCATGTCATATCTCCAACTTGTCCCATATCTCTTTAGCGGATGAGCACATTGAGATCCGGTTGTACTCGTTCATATCTAAGGAACAATGAAGAATATTCATGGCTTTAGCATTTTGAGATATAAGTTTCATATCCTCCTTAGAAAAGTCGTCCATTCCCTTAGGAATTTTGACACCCTCAACCTCTTTAGTAGGTATGTAGGGGCCTTTCACAGTAACCTTCCAAAGGTCATAATCTACGAATTGGATATATAGGGACATTTGGTTTTTCCAATATCCGTAGTTTATGCCATTGAAAAGAGGAGGACGATTTGTTGATTGCCCTTGAGCATAGTCGCTCGCTAGATTTGCCATAAGAACCTTTTTGAAAATATTTTGAAAAAGGTGGCTCTGATACCACTTGTTAGAACCTAATGGGGGGGGGGGGGATTTAGGTTCTATTGGCAACTTTAGCAATTTAAAGCGATTATGCAAATACGCAAGCGAAAGACTTAAAACAATTAATAATAAGTGCAGTAAATAAATGCGTAATGTAAATAAAGCAATAAAAGGGATAAGAGATGTTTATGGAAGTTCGACGATAAATCGTCTACGTCTCCCCTTCTTGGTTAAGATCGATTAACCAAGGATCCACTAGCACTTCAAACGACTTGGCTTTGATGGCTCCAAGGATAGCCTTACAACTTGACACGATCACCGCGCCGATACAACTCAACACTTGGCCTTAAGGGCTCCAAGGATAGCCTCAACAATTACACAACACTTGGTTTCACACTCAAGTGTTTACACCAATGATTTTCACAACCCCGGATACAACTCGATATATGAATATATTTTGAAAGCTCAAAGGGGCTACAAATTGCTCAACTAATAGCTCAAATAATGCTTAAGAGGATTGAGAGACTTGAAGATGTTGGGATGCTTGAAATGGTCTCGGAATGCCTCTATTTATAGTTGAAAATTCGACATCGATCGGAAATTCCGTTCCCAGCATCGGAGCTTCCGAAATTTGAATTCTGAGTCACGCGGTTTGTATAGGATCGGAACTTCCGATCTCACTTCGAAGCTTCCGATCGGCGTATTAAATATGTTGTCGGGCAAAAGTCTTCCAGACAAGATTATCAGGCCGCCGTAGTAGATCGGAACTTCCGATCTATGATCGGTGCTTCCGATCTCGTCACTTCGTATCTTCCGTTCTGTTTCCGAACAATATAAAATTCCTTGAAAATAGATCGGAGCTTCCGAACCATGATCGGAACGTCCGATCGTCCCTTAGCTTCCGAAGATCCTTCTGTTCTGGATCGGAGGTTCCGAACTCCAATCGGAACTTCCGAACTCATAGTATAAGTCTTTGAAATTTGTTTCTGATCTTGAATAAACTTGAACGAAATTGAGCCTTGAAAATTTTAACTCTGTAATAAGCTCATTGTAAACATTAGTAACATTTTAACCTAGATTTGTTAATCATCAAAACATAAACAAAAGGGCCTTGTTAATGCATTAAAAACATTAATCTCACAATCGAGATTTATATGCGTTTAAGGCGTAACAGACTAGTATTGCATTGTCTATGTGTTTGTGTTGCATCTGTCGTGTTTCGTATTTCTTTGCATACAGTTTATTTTTGTTGTTGTTTGCATTGTTATGAGTAGGATGAATCATAATAGCCAATGATGATGAAGTTTATTTGAAAAAAATGGATTTTTGAAAAAATTTTGCTCTTGACTGGACATGAGAAACTGTAGGTTGAACCGTAAATATTTTTAAGCACTAATGTTAGACGAGTGAATTGTAGCGAAAGATTTGATGAAGTTTCTATCTGTTTGACCATTGCACGGCAATAGGTGGTTTGTGGATCTTGATTGTGTTCTATGAATTTTGATGAGGCTCTAGTTTACACTTATGATCTTGGGCGCACCTAGAAAAAATTTATATACAATTTCATCCGGGCCTTGAAAGGATTAAAATCCTAAAAAAAATAAATTAAATTTAAGGCTAAGTATGCGGATTCAATGGGATTGATGCTCCATCCGGGCTATAGACGAGGGGATTAGAAAAAAAAAATAGAATGATTTTTCGTATCCTAGCCAGTTATAGCTAAGTCAGCGGGTAATTATTGGGGCTAATGCAATACCGAGTGCAAAATTCGAAGGTGTGTAATTCATTATCTCACGGGAGGTGGGTTTAGTCTAGAGGTCATTGGAAGGAATGTGCACTTGAAGAGTGAAACTTGCACTGATTTGTCATAGGTCGCCAAACAGTTTTGAAACGAATTCGGTCTAAGTTGTATGAAACTGAAATGACATTTCACACACACATGTTCACGTTAAACCGAAGGTGTATTGTGAAACGTTGAGAGCATGTCTGTGTTTTTTGTTTTGTGATTAAACTTCTCAGAGGCTTTGCACATTTATGAATCGTCCTTACTTATGTTTTTGTTTGCATTTTGTTTTTGCATGTCTTGCTCGAGAGCGAGCAAGAGTTAAGTATGGGGGTGTTGATAAGTGCATTTGTATGCATTAGTTCATGATAGATTTATGTCTATTTTGTGTGAATTCATATTATTTTTATGTGTTTTTATGTGTTTTAGTGCATGTGTGTGTATTTCACTCCTTGGGTTAATTTTGTAGGAAAATATATTTTTGAAAAGTGAATTACGGACCAGCTTTGTTCAAAAAATAAAATTTAATTTTAGAGAACTTCAAATCCAATCTCCACCGTTCAGATTAAAGTTCAAGATGTTTGAAAGCTTCTGTCCAAATTTCACCTCAATCCGACGGCTAGATCTTGAGATATGAGTTTTTGAAAATCATTGCTCGGTTTAGAATTTTTGTACTGCGCACTCGCGAGAATCAAGCTCGCGCGCGCGCGAGTTTCGTGTCCAGGCCTCTGTTCTTATGTGTTGCGCGCCTGTTCGGGGGTCATATGTGTTCCGAAAAATCCTTGTTTTGAGAGGAAATTAATTGGTAGGCGTTCCGGACCATATATATACAAGATATAACATATTTTTGAGGGTTCCGAAGTTTCAGAACGCGCACAACACAGAGGAGGCGGCTACAAGGCTTGGGAGAGAAGATTTCTTCTTTCTTTTCTTCTTTTTATTTTTATTTTTGAATTATTATTTTTAATTATTGAGTAGTTTATATTCAACCAAGACGGCGTGATTGGGCCGAACAAATTCATATAGAAAACTTGGATGTTTGTTTGGGATTTTTCAGAGTTGATTTTATTTTATTTATTGTTAGATTTATATTTATCTTGTGAATAGTCTGATCAACTGTTTGCTTGCATGTTAATCAATTCCAAATCGATAGAGGAGGTTTTGATTTTGATCACTCTGATAATTAACATATTGCAAAACCGACTAGAAATAGAATTCGGTTTCAGTGTGCGGTTTGGGTGTAAACTGAATTTTCACAAATATTTAATGCATTCAAATTTGATTAGAATTACGAAAGATTAGTTCATCAATATTTGAATAGGTTTGATTGTTCTAGAAATAGTTCTTTGAACAAATTAGGAGAATTCCCGTGAATTAAGATTAAATCTGAGTCTTGAATCGACTACATGTTACAAGATTTGTTCGGTACCTACATGTGTCTTGGTTGTCTTTATTTTAATTATTTTTATCTTTAGTTATTTTTATTCGTATTTCTTAAGCATTTTTTAATTTATATTCTTATTTTATTTAATTCAAAATATTTTCTATTATTTTGTCTAGATTAAGTAAAATAATTAAAACTTGAGAATTGACAACAGTCCCTGTGGGATCGATACTTGGACTCTCAGTTCACTTTACTATTACTTGACCTGGTGCGCTTGCCAGTAGATTTTTATCAAACCGATTTAGCCGGTCAGTGGTTATCATCAAATAAAGATATTTTTTGAAAATAATCTTCTTGATCATAATAATATGTTTTTTTTATTTTTCTATTTTATTTATTCTATTATGAAGAATAATATTTTTATTTTGTAAAATTTTTATTTCTTTTTTAAGATTGTTAATCTCATTAAGTAAATCTGATATAGTAATTGGAATTTGATTATCATATTTTTGTTTAAGAAGTTGTTTAACTTTTTTCATAGAATAAGTTTGATTGATTAATAATACCATCTGTCTTAATATTACTAGTAGATGGATTTTTATCCATCTGATCAATAATATTAGGTCTTAAAGTTGGATCTTTAATCATCTTAAGAAAATCTAAAATATTATTGTTGTCTAGGACATTAATATTAATATCATTGAACTGAGAGATGAGTTTATAAAACTCATCATTGTTATTATCAGTATTACTAATACATGATTTTCTTTGAATACATGCATCACAATCATCTGTTTTTATTCTGAAATAATCGAATTATATTCTAAGACATTTAAATCCTTAGAACTATAAGACTCATTTTCTGAGCTATATCTATTATCACTATTATCAGAATTTAAAAATATTTTATATAAATTTTCCTTTATATTATCATCAACATTAAGATTTTTAATATTTTCTTTTGTCCAATACTTATTAGTATAATGACCTTCTTTACCACATTTATGAAAAATAATTTTGTTTCTAGTATATATCCTTTTCTTTTCCCTAATTTCTTTTCGCTTTTTTTTAATCTTTTTGTTTTTCTGATAAATTTTTTCTATAAAATTTTTTCTTTCTATAAGGCCTATCAGACCTTTGTAACCTCTTTTTATCTTTAGGTACATTTATATCAAATTGGTCACAAAATTTTCCAAGTTATCTTTTTTCTAACAAATTTTGTTTTTTTATTTGTTTATCTAGCTTTAGTTCATTGCAAAGAGCTAAACCTTCTTGTACATAAGTACTAATTAATTTCCCATAAGTATAACTATCATATGAAATAGACAAATTATCTTTTTTTTATTCTTTCAGCAAATAAACCTGGAAGGTCATCAATAAATTTGGCTTTTCATTGACTAGTATTACAGTCAGGTAATTGATAAGCCTGTCGTCGAGCCACCAAACTTAAATTCCTTCTCCCAAATAATATGAGTGTAGTGGCGAGCAGAGTCGAATCCACAAAGAACATATATTTATTTCTTTCAAGTGAATACAACTAGAAAGGGGTGGATTTTTTTGGTTTGCAATAACGAAAATAAAAATAAACAGGAATTAAATAACTGAGATAAATGATTAATTAAATGAAAAATTCAATATTTTACCAAACTTTGATTCAAGGAATTTCCGTATTCCAATTATATCACTGGCCATTGGCTAACAAATAATTTATCCATGCAGTTTCTAGCAATTAACCTTAAAATCATAGGGATAACCACTAAGATTTTTGTGTTCTCCTATTTTAATTGACCAAACCCAACATCCAATCAAAACTTATCAATAACACTGGGCACGATAGCGTTCCATATTGATTAAAAATAGTTTTTTGATTTGTGAAAACAGTTAATCCTAAAATCTAACAATCGAGATAGCTGCTGTAGTAACCCAGATTCTATTTTAAGATAATTATATGTTAAACATAATTAAGGATTAGTAATTAACCAATTCGAAGACTTTAATGGGCTTCAAAATCAAGAATTGGGCTTTCATTGTTTGGGTCAGTTCGGATGGTCCGAAGAGGACTTAAGACGTTCCGAACTCAGCAGTCCGGGGGCTCCGAAGAGGGCTTGTTGACTTCGGAGTTAAGGGACGATCGAACGGTCCGAAGTGATGATCGGACGATTCGAAATTCCTGATGCCAAGCAGGCAGGAATACTCATCCATGGATTTTGACAAGTGTCGGACTTTGAACATTTCGAACGATCCGAAGTGGCGATCGGACGGTCCGAACTCGACGTGTTTTGCATGCAGACATGGAGCTGGATCGAACAATCCGAACCCGAGTTCGGAGGATCCGAACTTGACCGATTTTGAGGGCTATAAATAGGGGTCTTCAGAATTCATTTTGAATTACGAATTCCCGAGTTTTCTTCTTCAGTTATATAGTGTGAGAGCTTACTACGGACGAAGGCATGGTCCGGGAATCTATTTAAGTTTTGAGAGTATTTATTAGCTTAGTTAAGACTTATAGAACTTGTGTAGTGAACGATGAACTTTTGAATATAGGCTTGGAACCTAGGATCCTACTAGACTTGAACTAGCCTAGAGGTACGTACATATTGACTGAGATTGCCAGCGAGTATACATGTATATATATTGCATTTTACTTGGCAGTATTATGTGGCATTATGTATGTTTTACCGCTTTCCATATTTATATATCATGTGCACATACACGTTGAGCCTGTACCTTGTTATACCTGATTATAGAGCCGCTCAGCTCTATACTTGTTAGTCTGTCACTGAGAGTACCGCGACGACGGGGACATGTATGTCTGAGATCATCAAACTTCCTCCAACTACAAAACATGACAAAAACACACCCATTAACATATGCAAAAGATAAAAACCCAAGAAATATGATACTAAAAATATAAATATTATGAGCTTATCAGTAATTCATAAATTCTGGAAAGAAAAGTATCTTTATACCATCTAAAATCAGTGAGAGTTTTGCAACGTAAATTATTAAGCAAAATCTTAATGTTCTCACTATTGTCAGTAAATCTACCAGTAAAATGTTCAATCATAGTCATGATTAAGGTATAAACCGCATTTTCCGATTGAATATTATTCTCAATTTTAACAGTTCCTAAAATTTCATATTTTTGGGAAAGAGAAAAATAGTTATCCCACCTACCTTTAAGTTGGCCAGTAAAACCTGCTGCAAGCATTTTAGCAATACTTTTATCATTATTGTAATTTTCTTTACAAACAGTACTATACATAAGCATACGATGAGCAATATTATAAATATGCTTATCCGCAAAACCATCAATATTTCATTCATATATAATTTTACCATTATAATTATAAAAAATAATATATTCTAGTTCTTCATTAAGAACATTCATAGGAGTAGGTGTTGGAAAACGTGTTCAAATCAATTAAGAATTGATACCCGGTGCAGCGAAGGTTTAAAATTTTTATTTTATTATATGGAACGATTCCATATATGGGTATCAAAACTTTTACGATTAAATTTGTTCAAGTAAAAATAAAACACAGTTAAATTTTTACCTCGTCAAGCAAAGGCTTGATCGTGGACTCCAACAGAATTTAATCTGCTCTTCTTGTAAATCCCGGGAACCGATGACAGTCACGATCTAACTCCGGAATTAGGTCCACGAATGAAAAACAGAAACCCTCTGATTGACTGCACTAGAAATCAATCAGAAGTTTTACGTAGAGAATAAACAGATATGATCTGTTAATTCGATTTGTAATTTTTCACAAAATTACAAGTCGAATTTTCTCCAAAAGGGACAGAGGAATTTTCGAAAAACCTCTTGAATAATATAGACTGATTTTCGAAAATTGCTAGACTGAAAGCTTGTGTAATTTTCGAACACAGTACATATATTTATAGATAATTTCTAGACTAGATTAAGTTATAATTGCATTAGGACTCTAACTCCTTAGGGCCCACAATCCATAACTTAAGCCCAACAAGCCAAACCCGTTGTTCTAGAAATTAAGATAAAATTCATCGTGACTCCGATTGATAAACTGATTTTACCAATATGCACAGAAACCATTTCTGCATCTTTTAAAGTCAAGATAATTTTTCTGAATCCGAATTCAGTGATTTCCAAAAATGCTCATCCCTATGTCATTTTAGGAAATCCCACTTCCTTTTAAATAAGAAGTCCAATTTCTCTTTCATTAAATTTAACTATCTCTACGGGGTTTCAGTAATCCATTACTTATGTAACCCTCAATGGTTCAGGAATACAGCTAGCCGTGGGCTCACAACTCCTTGTGACTCGGAACAACAATTTTTGACTTACCCATAGAATCATGGTAAGAGCGCCTAGCAACATCGCCCCATGATTCCCTAGGTATTACTGATTGTTCCTGCAAGAACCAGTAGATTTTGGTTAGCGTATAGTACGGTCCCTTCAACCAAATATCCCGATCGAATCAACAACCATTGGTGCATCGAGAGTCGTTCGAGATTTGATAACTATGCATAACATCTTGGAGATCTATTAGTGACATCGCATGTGTTACTAGGAACACCAAGTAACCTAAAACACATCATGTACTCTGGCCAGAGATTCGTCACACTAATATCTCCTCAGATCGCATAGGATATCCACACTCGCAAGTATGTGGTGAATCCTTGACAACAAAGCATCGACTCCTATATGTGTCGTAACTGTACCCAATCTCGACACCTGATAACCCCAATAGAGTCGTTAAACGAGTCAAAGTACAGTACTAGCATATAGAGTCTCAATGATGTTTCAAGTAATAAGGACTAATGGTGTACAACCAAAACCGCGGACTTTATCCACTCGATAAGTGATAACCACTTGGAAAGTCCGAATAGGGTAGTTCGATCATTCATCATATGAATATCCATTTGCATGCTTTGACATCTCTATGTTCCATACCAATTAAACGTGGTACTCGGCATCGCAAATTCTAGTCTCAATCTCGAGCGATCCTTATTCTTATTTGCGGACGGCTCAATTGACTAGGAACTGTTTAGAATATACAGTGACTATAAGATGTGTTTTAATGATAGCCATCCCCATGTGCTACCACATCTTATATACACTATAGTATATTCAAGGTCTTTATCAAAACAACAATAGTATATCATAATATAACATTATGAAGAAAGATAAAGTCAATGCCATTATAAAAGTGTAAATTATATTAAACAAAAGATTGTTTATACATAGAGTCACAAAAGCCCTTAGCCACAAGTTGGCTAACCGGACATCCACTCTTTCAATCTCCCACTTGCCCTAAAGCCAACTAGTCATACTACGTAATCCCATTGCTTCACGATGTTTGTCAAACAATGGTCCTGTCAAGGGCTTAGTAAGCGGATCAGCATATTGTCTGTAGAGGCCACTCTCTCGACACTGATGTCTCCTCTTTCCACGATCTCCCGGATGATGTGGTATTTCCTCAGTACGTGTTTGGACTTCTGATGAGACCTTGGTTCCTTTGCCTGAGCAACGGCACTCGTGTTGTCACAGTATACCGGGACTGGATCAACAGCTTCAGGAATTATACCCAACTCTTGGATGAATTTCCTTATCCAAACCGCCTCTTTAGCAGCAGCTGATGCTGCAATGTATTCTGCCTCAGTGGTGGAATCCGCTGTGGTGTCCTGCTTGGAACTCTTTCAAGAGACAGCACCGCCATTGAGCACAAATACAAATCCAGAGGTTGATTTCGAGTCATCCACGTCACATTGGAAGCTAGAGTCGGTATAGCCTTCCAACTTCAATTCTCTCCCTCTATAAACCATGAATAAATTCTTAGTCCTTCGCAAGTACTTAAGAATATCCTTCACGGCTTTCCAATGCATTTGACCGGGATTAGCTTGGTATCTGCTCGTGACACTCAGAGCATAGGCCACATCCGGTCTGGTAGATATCATCCCATACATGATACTACCTATGGCTGATGCATATGACACGTGTGTCATCTTCTCTATCTCTTCGTCAGTCTTGGGACACATAGACTTGGATAGAGAAACTCCATAACACATAGGTAGATGTCCTCTCTTGGACCCATCCATTGAAAACCTTTTCAATATGGTGTCGATGTAGGTTGATTGAGTGAGTCCTATCATTCTTTTAGATCTATCTCTATAGATCTGAATTCCTAGAATATAGGATGTCTCACCTAAAACCTTCATCGAGAATCTACCTGATAACCATATCTTTGTTGACTGCAACATCCCTACATCATTCCCCATGAGTAGGATGTCATCAACATAAAGTACTAAGAATGTTACCGCATTCTTAACTACTTTCTTGTACACGCATGGTTCCTCCGGGTTATTGATAAAACCAAAATCCTTTATCGTTTCATCAAATTTCTGGTTCCAACTTCTTGATGCTTGTTTGAGACCATAGATTGATCTCTGAAGCTTGCATACCTTATGCTCGCTTCCCATGGATGTGTATCCCTCAGGCTGCATCATATAGATCTCTTCCTTAATGTTTCCATTAAGAAATGCATTCTTTACATCCATTTGCCATATCTCATAGTCATACCATGCTGCTATGGCAATAAGGATTCTTATGGACTTGAACATTGCGACTGGTGAAAAGGTTTCATCATAGTCAACTCCTTGTCTTTGAGTATAACCTTTTGCCACCAATCGTGCCTTGTAGGTCAATACCTTTCCATCAGGCCCAAGCTTTCTCTTGTAGATCCATTTGCACCCAATTGGAACAATTTCATCAGAAGGATATACTAAAAACCAAACTTGGTTAGAATGCATCGAGTCTATTTCCGATTGCATAGCTTCAAGCCATAAATTCGAATCCGCATCAGAAATTGCTTCCTTGAAGTTTCTTGGATCACATCCAATGTTGGGTTCACTTTGATCCCCTTCAAGAAGAAGACCATATCTAATAGGAGGCCTAGAAGTCATCTCGGATCTCCTAGTAATAGGCGTGTCTTGTGATGATTCTTGAGGTGTAGGATCGCTATTTTGTATCTCGGGTTCTTCTCGAATTTCTTTGAGTTCCATCATCTTGCCTTTCTTATCCAATAAGAACTCCTTCTCCAAGAAGGTGGCATTCCTTGAAACAAACACTTTTGTTTCAGCAGGATGATAGAAATAATATCCGATTGAATTCTTTGGATACCCTACAAAATAACATAAGGTGGATTGACTATCCAACTTATCTCCCACTGTCTGCTTCACGTAAGCAGGACATCCCCAAATCCTCAAGTACGAATACTTAGGAGCTTTGCCATTTCATGACTCGTATGGTGTTTTATCTACTGCTTTAGTGTGGACGTTGTTTAACAACAATACCGCCGTTTTAAGCGCGTAGCCCCAAAACGAAGGTGGGAGCTCAGTGAAGCTCATCATAGATCGAACCATGTCCAACAAAGTTCGATTGCGACGCTCCGAAATACTATTCAGCTGAGGTGTCATCGAAGGAGTCCACTGAGAGAGAATCCCATTCTCTTTTAGATATTCCAAAAACTCGGTACTTAAGTATTCTCCACCTCGATCCGATCGAAGTGCCTTAATACTTTTACCTAGTTTGTTTTCTACTTCAGCCTTGAATTCTTTGAACCTTTCAAATGCTTCAGACTTATATTTCATTAAATATAAATACCCATACCTAGAATGATCATCGGTAAAGGTAATGAAGTAGGTGTTGCCACATTTAGTACCAATCCTAAATGGACCGCAAACATCTGTATGGATCAAATCCAACAGATTTTGACTACGCTCAGGTTTCCCTTTGAAAGGAGATTTAGTCATTTTTCCCTTTAGGCAGGACTCATAAGTAGGGATGGCAATTTCCTCCGAACCCGATGAGGAATCCGATATCCGACCCGAATGGAGGAGGGTATGGAGGCGTGTTTTGGACCCGATTAAATAAATGGGTAAATGGGTATGGGGATCTCGTATATGGGTATGGAGGAGGATGTAGTAATATCCTACCCATACCCGACCCGTTACCCGATTATATTTATATATATATATATATATATACGCATATTGATTTATATTAATTAAATGCTAATTTAATTTTTTTTGTTGAATTATGTTAGTTGGATGGAACAATAAAAATTATTCGTATAAATCTAATGTTATTTTGTAGGAGTTTTATTTTTTATACTCCCTCCGTCCCATATATGTTGTCTTGTTTTAGTTTTGACATGAATTAAGAAAAATTTATTGGGAAAGTAAATTTTATATAAACTTTCTATTTTATCCGTATTTAATGTATTAAAAAATGATTGCACAATTTTCAAAGTGTAGTTAATAGGGATATATTAGTAAAGAAGTATAAAAAAGTATTACTAAATATGATATATGACTATATATTTGGGACAAGCAAAAAAAAATATATGGACACTATAATTGGGACGGAGGGAGTATAATTTTTAGGTTGTAGATTTTCTACTATGTTTTATTTTTTCTATTGTTCTCTTAAAAATTTTGGTATAAAAATCTAGTAAATAAGTATAATTTTATCAAAATAATTCAAATTTGATTTGTATGGAGTAGATATGATAAATAGGTATATGGGTAGGGTATGGATATCCGATCCTCCGACGGGTATGGGGATGGGGATGAAATTCAATACCCGATGGGTATGGGTATGGGTATGGGTATGGGTATGGGTATGGGGATGAATTTAATAAATGGGTATGGGGATGGAGATGCGATATCCTACCCATACCCGACCCATTGCCATCCCTACTCACAAGTAGGTAGAGAGTTAATATCAGACATATCAAACATGCCCTCTCCCACTAGCTTGTTCATCCTCCTTGAGGAAATATGACCTAGCCTAGCATGACAAAGGTTTGCCGGGTTTTGACTATCGTTTTTCCTTTTAATTTTTGTTACCGGTTTATCAACATAATTAATTGGAACGTCTTTTAATTTTAAGCTATATAGATCGTTTTCAAGTTGTCCATTTCCAATCAAACATTCATTCTTGTAAATATTGCAAATCACATTCACAAAATTGCAAGAAAAACCATCTCTATCAAGCATAGAAATAGATATAATATTTTTGACCAAATCCGAAACATATAAAACATCTCTCAAAAATAACTTAAAATTGTTTTGCAAAACTAAATAAATGTCTCCTATAGCTTTGGCTTCGACTTTAGAACCATTCCCGAGCCTTAGCTGGGTCTCACCCATCCTTAGCTTACGACTTCTTGTCATCACCTGCAAATCATTGCAAATGTGAGATCCACATCCGGTATCCAATACCCAAGAAGAAGTATTAAGCGAAACATTTATTTCAATGTAAAACATACCCTTTGCAGTTCGTAACTGTTCGAGGTATTCCTTGCAGTTACATTTCCAATGACCGGGTTTCTTGCAGTAATGGCAAACGTTTTCATCTTTTATCCCAATTGAAGCCTTGGTCTTTCCCTTCTTATTTGGTACAATCTTCTTGGGCGGGGCAGAACGTTTCTTACCCTTTCCACTTGGTCCTTTCTTAGAGTTAGAAGAGGAGCCAACCAAGAGTACCGGTTTAACCTTCTTTAGTGTGGCTTCATATGTGACAAGCATATTGACCATCTCTTCAAGGATGACCTCTATCTTGTTCATATTGAAGTTCATCACAAAACCGTCAAACGATGAAGGAAGTGATAGAAGCAACAAGTCCGCGCTAAGTTCATGCTCCAAAATCAAGTCGAGTGTTACCAACTTTTCAATGAGCCCAATCATGTGCACCCCATGTTCACGGACCGAAATCCCATCTCGCATGCGGCTCGTCATGAGCTCTCTGACGGTGGCATACCTCTCCGACCTTGACTGAGCTCCAAAGAGTTCCTTGAGGTTCTTGTGAATGTCAGCAGCATTCACGGCATCCTCGAATCTCCTTTGAAGCTCATCAGACATCGAAGCCTGCATGTAGCATTTGGCCTTGATATCATGGTCCCACCATAAATCAAGTTTGGCCAACTCTTCCGGACTTGTATTAGCCGGGGCTTCCTTCGGAGGCGGCTTCTCTAACACGTAGAAAGCTTTTTCCGAAGTAAGAATAATTTTCAACTTACGGAACCATTCCGTATAGTTTGCGCCAGTCAATTTGTTTTGTTCGAGAATTGAAAATAGTGGATTGCGAGAAGTCATTGTAATAGTATACTGAAAAGGAAACAGACAATAATCAATGATTGTTTAATTAATTTACTAAGACATAAAATATGACGAATTTTAATTTTATGAATTACACTCCCACTATTTTAACGATTTCACTACCCTCTAGTGAAAACGAAAAACTGTTTTCCTTAGTGAGAACATGGAGTCCAATTGACAAATCATGATCCCGAATAATATCAGCCAACCATAATTTTCAAAAGGTAGAGCCCAATTACTTCCAAAGTAACCCCCATGTTTTTACCTCATGTCCAATAAGGGCCCAATAATATGACGCCGTTTATTGTGACATGTCAAGATAACCCATCAATATTAAGTTGTGATGGACGATCGCCAGGTGGATCCCCAATAATATGAGCCAATTCCATGGGAGTTCCACCCAACTTACAACATGTGTCGATCCAATGTATAGCTTTCCGACGAACGGGCCCCCCCAATAATATGAGCCGGACCGTATCCGCGGGTAGCATCTTATACATTGATCGTTGATGGAAGGTAGAAATATTTAAATAATATTTAAATTCCCTTTTATTAATCTTGATATCAATTTTAAATCATATTTAAAATGATGGATTTTAATTTTGAAAATTTGTCTCATCATGCAATTTATTTATGCTTGCGGGATTCATACAATTTAGTCTAAACATGCATACATCAATAATATCATATATTATTAAAGGATGATCGATCTCATTAACTAATCGACTCGTGGTTGACAATCACGAGTCTAAGTCCAATCCTAGGTGATATGCAAGTATGCAATGCAATCCTATTACATTGAGCTTCCAATTTACATTTCTTCGGTCTTCATTGTCTGCTGGGCCCACCATTTCTTCAAATCTTTGTCTCCCACTAAGTCTAATTAATTTACAATAAATTTCGATGACAAATATGGGATACATTTTTAGGGGTGGGAACAGGCCATAAACCAGGCCCACTTTTATTACATATGACAATCATATTGGGCTATAAACCAAGCCCATTAATAAAATCCAACAACAATAAGACAAATGTAAATTATCTAACATACACCTAAAACATTGGTCATGGCAATCGATCATCCTTTATCCAATAATTAATTTAATAATTAAATAATTGAATAAACATGCAAAGGCATCATAATTTAAAAGATAAAAATCATATTTTATCTTATCCAACCATAAGATCATATCTTATCATCAATTGTACCAAAATAATTAATTTTATAAAATTTAATTTAACGAATAAAATTTATAAATTTTCCAAAAATTCAAATTTATCCAAAAATCAATTTTAAAATTTTCGGACTCGAACAATTCGATCCGATGCCTCGTGAACCAATCAAAAAAATTTTCGATCGGATCAAAAACTAGAATTTCAAAAAATTAAAATTTTAATTAAAAATTAAAAATAATTTTTTCCGGGCTGCCCGGGACAATCCCGGGCAGCCCGCGCCCCAAAGAGGGGCCCGGGCAGGGCAGCCCGTCGCTGCCCCGGGCAGCGACGCTCGTTGCCCCGGGCAGCGACGATCGCTGCCCGATTTTCCCATTAAAATTCAATTTTTAAAATTTTCGTTTTGTTTCAAAAACCAAGGCTTAAAAATTTTGTACAATCGATTAATTTAATCGTTTGATCTGAGCAACCTGGCTCTGATACCACTATTGGAAAATGTGTTCAGATCAATTAAGAATTGATACCCGGTGTAGCGGAAGTTTAAAATTTTTATTTTATTATATGAAACGATTCCATATATGGGTATCAAAACTTTTACGATTAAATTTGTTCAAGTAAAAATAAAACACAGTTAAATTTTTACCTCGTCAAGCAAAGGCTTGATCGTGGACTCCAACAGAATTTAATTTGCTCTTCTTGTAAATCACGGGAACCGATGACAGTCACGATCTAACTCCGGAATTAGGTCCACGAATGAAAAACAGAAACCCTCTGATTGACTGCACTAGAAATCAATCAGAAGTTTTACGTAGAGAATAAACAGATATGATCTGTTAATTCGATTTGTAATTTTTCACAAAATTACAAGTCGAATTTTCTCCAAAAGGGACAGAGGAATTTTCGAAATACCTCTTGAATAATATAGACTGATTTTTGAAAATTTCTAGACTGAAAGCTTGTGTAATTTTCGAACACAGTACATATATTTATAGATAATTTCTAGACTAGATTAAGTTATAATTGCATTAGGACTCTAACTCCTTAGGGCCCACAATCCATAACTTAAGCCCA
Source organism: Henckelia pumila (assembly GCF_033568475.1). Classification (NCBI taxonomy): domain Eukaryota; kingdom Viridiplantae; phylum Streptophyta; class Magnoliopsida; order Lamiales; family Gesneriaceae; genus Henckelia; species Henckelia pumila. The sequence goes on along the minus strand of NC_133123.1, from coordinate 122,832,756 downwards.
ACAAGCCAAACCCGTTGTTCTAGAAATTAATATAAAATTCATCGTGACTCCGATTGATAAACTGATTTTACCAATGTGCACAGAAACCATTTCTGAATCTTTTAAAGTCAAGATAATTTTTCTGAATCTGAATTCAGTGATTTCCAAAAATGCTCATCCCTATGTCATTTTAGAAAATGCCACTCCCTTTTAATTAAGAAGTCCAACTTCTCTTTCATTAAATTTAACTCTTTAAATTTAACTATCTCTACGGGGTTTTAGTAATCCATTACTTGTGTAACCCTCAATGGTTCAGGAATACAGCTAGCTGTGGGCTCACAACTCCTTGTGACTCGGAACAACAATTTTTGACTTACCCATCGAATCATGGTAAGAGCGCCTAGCAACATCGCCCCATGATTCCCTAGGTATTACTGATAGTGCCTGCAAGAACCAGTAGATTTTGGTTAGCGTATAGTACGGTCCCTTAAACCAAATATCCCGATCAAATCAACAACCATTGGTGCATCGAGAGTCGTTCGAGATTCGATAACTATGCATAACATCTTGGAGATCTATTAGTGACATCGCATGTGTTACTAGGAACACCAAGTAACCTAAAACACATCATGTACTCTGGCTAGAGATTCGTCACACTAATATCTCCTCAGATCGCATAGGATATCCACACTCGCAAGTATGTGGTGAATCCTTGACAACAAAACATCGACTCCTATATGTGTCGTAACTGTACCCAATCACGACACCTGATGACCCCAATAGAGTCGGTAAATGAGTCAAAGCACAGTACTAGCATATAGAGTCTCAATGATGTTTCAAGTAATAAGGACTAATGGTGTACAACCAAAACCGCGGACTTTATCCACTCGATAAGTGATAACCACTTGGAAAGTCCGAATAGGGTAGTTCGATCATTCATCATATGAATATCCATTTGCTTGCTTTGAACATCTCTATGTTCCATACCAATGAAACGTGGTACTCGACATCGTAAATGCTAGTCTCAATCTCGAGCGATCCTTATCCTTATTTGCGGACGGCTCAATTGACTAGAAACTGTTTAGAATATACAGTGACTATAAGATGTGTTTCATGATAGCCATCCCCATGTGCTACCACATCTTACATATACTATAGTATATTCAAGGTCTTTATCAAAACAACAATAGTATATCATAATATAACATTATGAAGAAAGATAAAGTCAATGCCATTATAAAAATGTAAATTATATTAAACAAAAGATTGTTTATACATAGAGTCACAAAAGCCCTTAGCCACAAGTTGGCTAACCGGGCACCCACTCTTTCAGTAGGTCTAGTATAATAATATTTATTATGAGTAGGTCTATCAGTCCATTTCAATTTATTAATCTCATCATCACAAATAGAATAATCATTTTCTATTTTTTCATCTAAAGTAGAAACAATAAAAAAAATTTATTTGTCTTCTATCAATTTTTCTAATTCAGACATGGAATATTTTAATTTAAAATTTTTTATTTCAGGAGGTGGCTGAATAGAAGAAGATGTTATCAAAACAATATCTGTTTCTTCTTTTGGCTTTATATGAACATCTGGTTTTATTTGATTTATAACAGAAATAATCATTTCAATTCTATTATGTAAAGAAGTAATTTTTTTCTCCTAAAATGTTTAAATATAAATTAGTGTAATTTTGTTTTTCTAAAATTTGGTTAATATGTTTAACAATAACCTGTAAAGTATCATTTTCAAAAAGTTTAGAAAAAGAAGTAAAATTCAAAATTTTATTATTCTTTTCAATTTGAAAATATTGCTGAGGAGGATATAAAGATTTTTGAATTGACATTGAAGAAAGTTTATAATTTCTTTCAATAACATTGATATAATCAATAATGTAAGTTTTAATAACAAAAGAAATTAATTTGTTATACTTCTCACAAAACGAATAAAATTCATATCTAATTATATCATATTGTGCTTCAGAAAAACTTTGGAAATACCAATTTCTGAATAGATTCCATTTGGAGAGATAAAATTCATGATTACCTTTGTCTAGCAAAAGATTCTTTAAAAAAATCAATTTTTTGTGTATTATCCATAAAAATTATATAAAATTCATTTATGATGTCGTATCAGTCTCTCTAATTTTTTGAACATTATGAATTTCATGAACAATAATATTTTTATTTATAATTAATTCTTCTACTACATCCTCAGAAATGAATTTTATATAAAATTTTAATAGCGAGACTATCCGATACATCGCAGAGTTATAATCACTAACTTTTTTAAAGTCTTGGAATCTGAGTGTATCCATTAATCACGAACGGTCGGAAGTAAAACTTCACTTATATACTCAAATTTTTCTTTTAAATCTTTCCATAAAACCATGTGGTCTTTTTAATTGATATATTCACATTTCAATCCTTCATCAAAATGCATTTCTACATCGAGAGTCCATGACATATAATTTTTTCCCGTAATATCGAGCGCAACGAATTCGAGCTTTGTCAAATTTGTCATGGTGGTACTAAAATAATAATAATAATGCATTTTATTAGTTAAATTCTAAATCGATTATTATAGTAATACAAAACAACGGATAAACTATGAATACAAGCATACTAAAAAATAAACAAAAAACGCGAGACAGATATTCTATGATAAATACAAGACCAGTGAGTATAATAACCAAAATAATTATGAAAAATGACCTTGAAAGAACCATCTTCTTCTTCGAAAAATTTATGAAGAATAATTTTAGGGAGGAAAAGTTTGGAGTGATTGAAATGTGCTTTGAAAAGTCATATTTATAAGGTAAAAACTATTTGTTTATTACCGTTTGTGATCGTTTATAAATAAATAAATATATATATATATATATATATGTATATAATCATTATATAAAGCAATATAAACAGTAAAATAATATAATCACATCACGTTATTTTAATGAGTTGTCATATACTCTTTTTATATAATAACATGATATTATATATTCAATATATATGCAATAAAAATAATGAACATTAAAATAATATAATCATATCACGTTATTATAATAAGTTGTCATAAACTCTTTTTATATAATAACATGATATTATATATTAAATATATACATAATAAAAAATTAAAAATAAATGAACAGTAAAATAAATATTCTTACTTTTGAATATTGTTACTTTTTCCTTGTGTTTTTGGAGCTTGGAAAAATATAGAGAATCTTAGAGCTTTGTGCTGATAACGTGTTGTAAAAAGTAAAAATTTACGGTAAAAAGTAAAATTCTCAAACTCTCAAAATATATCAAACTACACACTTTATAAAATTTTCCCTCTTCAGTTGTGTTTTACATCACAAATGTAGAGATCTATTTATAAATCCTCATTTGAGAATAGTCCAAAAATAAATACATAATCACTTACATCATCTCACACTAATATTCAGCTTCCAACTCTAATTATTTTCAACATTTTCAACATGTTTGAATATATCTCATATTTAACTATAATAACTTGTCTTAGACTATCTTAAAATTATATATATATCTATATATATATATATATATATATATATATATATTCGTACAAATATTAATTATGTTTATATACACACAAAATAAGATTTAATTTAAACTAAATATAGGATTACAGATTTTTTAAAAAATACTATTGTATTTTCTCGAATGTCGGACCTATTGTTTGGAGCCATGATCATACACAAGTGAAGAATGCAAACATTTTGTGTGTAAAATAATGATCATAGTTTATACTTTATATAAGTGAAATGATTATATTAATTTTTTTTATTTATTAAACACATGATTTTAAGTATTTTATGGCAATCAATACCACCAGCTATAATTTTTGGTAAAACGACAAACATTTAGTCCTACATATATTATATTTTTATGCTAATTAATTTTTATGTTATTTTAAGAACTTATATGATAATTAAATATTCTAAAAAGGCTTTTTTTTTTATTTGAGAAGGCCGTGACACAACTTAACAATGCTATAATAGTTAGCAATTACATAATTTACTTTTTTTATTTGAATATATCTCATATTACAACTATTGATATTTTTTATGCATTGCATGTCGACATAGTTAAAAATTTCATGTAAACATTATAATTGTTATTTTCAAATCAATAATTATTCATGTTTACGCTTAATCCTTGTTTAATCTCACCTTTAGAAATAGATCAAAATATATCAACAGTTCTTTTATATTTGAACAATAAACAAGCGAATACAACCACCGGAATCCAAAATGGGCGGATGAATGTAGAAAGAAGGTTCTTTCCCTACTTTGTTATGTGGAAAGGCCAGTTCAGAACTACAACAAGCTAACAATGTGAAAGGAAAAAAAACAGCTTCTATGGTACAAAATGCAAGAAATACATCAACAAGCTTAGTTGAATACAATACCCGTCACACAATAAATCAGGAGTTGTCATGTGGTGTTGGCATTTGCTGCTAGACCGTGCCTTTCAAGTATTTTTATGGTCTCTTCCTCTGCACTGCCAAGACAAAACACAAAAGTGAACGAGCTTTGATAAACATGCTAACAAAACAAAACCATCATGTAATCTCAGTTTTTGACATATCTTTGTCAACACGGATGCAAAATACAGTTCTTCACATAGGGGTGACTCGTACTCGAAAAAGAAATGGAAGGAAATATATGTTCTTGATTAGGATGTGAACCTTCAATAATAAACCATAAGTCTGATCGTTTTACAGATTTAATGTTTGATTAAAAATTCAACTTTCTGTTGCACTGATACATTCAACAGGAAGCTCAACGTTAGTTCATTACCAAATGAGAGATTTTTTTTACCCAAGAAAAAAAAAACAAGGTGCGTCCGTTTTTTTTTTCCTGAGGTGTCTAAGCACATCCGCTAGACAGATAGCATGAGAACAAAAACTGTATGAATCATGTGGAGACTCTTATAGTTTCCTTAAAAACGGGCTTCCGAGTTATTTTATTCCCGAAACTAATATCACCTCATTGGACGAGTAAATGAAAAGAATTGGAAACTCTAATGAGTTTGTTTATGCATATTTGAATCGCCTAGATTAATATAGAAAGTATCTTCTTTTCTATTCTTTTTTAAACCAAACTCTTTAAAACATTCATGACAAATTCTTAGTTATAATAATGTCGGATTAGATCTCTTCATACAATCGTGAAAAAAAATTCATATAATTTTTGAAGTTTACCTCCCAGGTCTTAGAATCTTGTACATTCCTGGCTCAGTGAGGTCTACAATTGTCGATCCTGAACGATCAGAGGGAATAACACCACCATTGTAGATGTATGCACAGTGCTTCCAGAGATTCTCAAAATCCATGATATCAAGGCTGCTAGGTTGCCCGCTAAAGTTCGCACTTGTCAGGGCCAATGCACTTCTGGAACCACGGGCTATTAATCTGATGAAGTTGTGATCAGGGACTCGAACTCCTATGCTTTCCAAACCTGGGTTTAAAGATTTCTCAAGGATGCTCATCTCCCCTGCGATATGTCAACATAAAGTTTTGTAGTTTACACTGCAACAACTATAAACAAAGAAAATATAATATATTCCCCATAAAGAATGTTATAGGTGATATCGAGAAATCAAACAAACATAGAATGTAACCGAATTAATGCCAGGAGCATTTCCAACTTACAAAATCTAACTTGCTAACTTTGTTGCCAAAAAGAGTGAAACAATATCATGACCAAAGGTCAATTCATTACAATAATTAAAACAAAAAGCTAAATGAGCTTCACAAACCTCGTCTTAATACCAGTGTTACAGGTCCAGGAAGAAGAGAGTTAAGCAACACATGAGGCAAGTGATCGATGACAGCAAAGCGTTGTATGTCCTTAACATCACCAACACAAATTGCTAGAGGACTTGTGTACTTGCGACCTTTAATTTCATAAATCCGATGCACTGCATCCATGGAGCTACACTAGGCAAATATACAAACAATAAGCTTTGATATCACCACATTTGAGACAATAGTTTATATACGAAATCCCATCTTAATGATCAGAGAAAACGAGGATTATCGCCCTCTTATTCTACAACCATATTCAAGAGCAATTAAGTATATCATAATAATCACAACCACATAGAAGTTCGATCATATTTCCTCCCTGGGTCGGACTAAACAAACCTCCACTTTGTAAATAAAAGAAGAATTCAGAATAAGGCACATACCAGGCATCGCAAGCAAAACCATAAAGGGTATCAGTGGGAACAGCAATCACTTTCCCAGCCTTTAAAGCTTTAATGGCCTCTTCCGCATAATCCTCCGTCGCAGGGCGCAGAACACCCCATTCAACAATCTCCATACCATTCCCATCACATTTCTCCAAACTCCCAGACATCCCTTTTACAAGGAACCCTCCATTGTCCCTCCTGCGTTGTACTGTGATCAAAATTTTCAACTTTCGCACGCCTTCAAATACACATATACTCAAGTAAACATTTATTCGAACACGTGCAGCGCGAATTTGAAACACAAATAAAAAGAGAACCCGAAAACAGCATAATCTGCGCACCTAGATGAGGTCCGAAGAGGGAGCTTGAGAAGAAGGGTAACACTTTTGTCTGAACAAATGTTGTTGGAATTGTTACTTGCATCGAACCTACCGTGAGAGTAGCTAAACTGTACAAGTCAACACTGTACAGTTTACACTATTTATGGATTTTGGGCCAAAACCGGATACACTCAATTTTAACCCAGAATTAGTTGTTGGGCCGGGTTGGTCTCATCACCCGAGAGGCTATCCGATGTACCCTATTATGAGTAATTATGTATAAACTGAAAATCCAATTGATTTGATTGGAAAAGAATAAATTTAAATATTATTATTTAAAAATTGTTTTGAATTGTTACGGCTTGATGAGAATTCTTGGATGTTAGATTTGTTTTGGATGTCATACAAATATGGTAGGCTCTCGGAAGACATTTCATTTTGTAGCTCATGAATCCAAATCAAGTGAACGATTTACAGCCGTAAAAGAAATAATATTTTAAGGAAAAGAATAAGCTAGTAAACCCAATAAACGATGCAGAATGTGTTAATTTTTAGTTATATTGGACGATGAGTTGATCTGTAGTCCATCACAATGCACCACTTTGCAAGAAGAGAATAAGCAAGTAAGCCCAATAAACTCAGTCCACTTTATCAGCTATAGATTGTTTGATGGGTTTATATATGAAACTTATAAAAGTCCGCCTCCAATGGAATAGGCCCAACTACAATTGGGCCCATAATCTCGGCTTGGAACTACTTTAATTGGGATAATTATTAGCAATTATATTTTTTTGTTTGAATATATCCCGGGTGTGCAATCGGTCAATTTGCTTATTGACCGGACCGAATAGCACCGAATTTATTTTAGAAAAACAGAAAGACCGAATTTATTTAAATAACCGATAAAAAAGATTTAAAAATCGGAACCGAAATATAAATGAAAAAAATTGGTGCTGGAAATTGGAGGTATATGCCGATCGAAAGAAGGTTCTTTTCAAGATTCAACATGCTCATCCATTTCAGTAGTTAGGTAATTCAATTTCTCAGGTATTCACTGAAGGATATACATGTTAGGACACTCCCAACAAGCCCTTGTATGCTCAAGATCAAGCAAATGCAGCGGAAGAAACAAAAACTTTCAGAAACGTTTTCTGTTTTTCATAGTTGAAGCTTACTTGAACATGTGTATGGTTTGTGCAACTCATAAACTTAAAAGAGGAGAGATTAAGATTATACCTACAAGTGACAATCACTTGTGATGGACACCAACTTATTCTCAAAAGAATAAGCTCTTGAATTGTCTCCTAATCCTCAAGCAAAATAGCAACACAATCTGAAATTTTCTGCACTAGAATTTCCAGCAGCTATGTTGAGTTGTTTGGCTTCGTTCTTGGCTTGATTCACCTTGGATATACTTCAAATCAAGTTCACTACTAGATAAGAGGTTCCTCTATGGTTTTGCATTAGAAAAACCAAAGAAATTTTCGAAGAGAATGGAGTAAGAAGCACAAGAACTCAAAACAGTTTTCTGCACTTGTTCTTCTTTCAAGAGATGCTCTCTACTTGGAGTGTTTTTGGTTGTGTTGATTATTTTAAACAATCAGAAGTGTCATACACCTTAACCAACGTGGGAAACACTCTTTTAATGTCAATGAAAGAGTTGTCCATCAATAATAGAGAATGCATGTGAGTTTGTTTCCCAAACATTAATGCAAAACATGTGGCAAGTTGGAAAACCACAAAAATCTGCATACTACAACATTTTGGGGCTATTCTCTTGTTGGACTTTTCATTTCATATGGATCACAATCTAATGGACTTGTCATACAAGGTCCAATGCATAATGAGCTTGAAAAAATTCAAGTCCATTAACTCGCACTTGGGCTTGAACAATTCAAGTTCAATGATTTTAAAGTTTCTAAAATAAATGAAACACTTCGATTTATTTTATAAGTTTCTCTCGAATTTTCAACGATTGAAAATAATGAACGTTTAATCAAATTAAAATTTGGTAGTTAAATTCAACCATTAAATTTAACTATCTCAACGGGATTCTCAAATCTAGTAATTGTATGACCCTAAATGGTTTAGGGATACAACTAGCCATGGGTTCACAACCTTTGTGATTCAGAATAACATTTATTCATTATGCGGACTTACCCTTCTTGCCCCATTCAATAGTCAACTATTGATTATTGAACGTCATAACAATTTTGATTAGACCCATCGAATCATGGTATGAGCGCCTAGAAACATCGCCCCATGATTCCCTAGGTATCACTGATAATGCCTGCAAGAACCAGTGGATTATGATTAGCGTACAGTACAGTCCCTTCATCTCATATATCCCGATCGAATCAGCAACCATTGATATATCGAGAGTTGCTTATGATTCAATAACTATATTAATTCATCTTGGATAATGCATAGTGGTATTGTATATGCAACTAGAGAAACCATTTCCCTAAAGCATATATCATGCTCTGGCCAGAGACTGAATACACTTTCATTTCCTCAAATCATATAGGATCCACATTTCTCAAATGTGTGGTGAATCTCCGATGACAACCACTGACTCTCATGTATGTCATAGCTACACCCAACCATAAAACTGTGGTTCTCTCCTGGAGCCAGTAAGATGATCAAAGTGTAGTATTAGTACATAGAGCCTTGTGTTGTCCCGGGTCATAAGGACTAATGATGTACAACCATAATCAGGACTTCATCCACTCGAAAAACTGATAACCACTTGGAAAGTTCTACAAGGGTAGTTCTATGAACACATCCTATGTGTCACAATCTGTATGCTTCAAACATCCTATGTTCATTACCAATGAAACGTGGTACTCCACATCACAGATGATAGTCTTAATCTTAAGCGACCCTTATCCTTCTTTTGGACGGCTTAATCGACTATGAACTATGTTTAGAATATACAGTGGAATAAAGATGTGTTTCATTACTACCATCCAATGATGTCTCATCTTTCATGCACTATAGTATATTCAAGGTCTTTATCAATGCAGCTTGCATGGATATAGAGATAAAGATTGCCATATATATAGAATATAAATTGTATTAAATAAAGATTGTTTTTACATAGAGTCAATAATGTCCTGCCAACAGTTGGTCTTATGGCACCCACTCTAACAATCTCCCACTTGCCCTAATGCCAACTACTCATTAGTTTTAAACCCATTGATTCACGATGTTTTTCGAACAATGGTCCTGGCAGGGGCTTGGTAAGTGGATCAGCAAGGTTATCTGCAGAGGCTACCCTCTCGACAATGATGTCTCCTCTTTCCACAATCTCCCGTATGATGTGAAACTTCCTCAGTATATGTTTGGATCTGTGATGAGATCTGGGTTCCTTTGCTTGGGCAACGGCACCAGTGTTGTCGCAGTAAACTGGTACTGGATCAAAAACACAAAGAATGACGCCCAACTCTTCAACAAAATTCCTCATCCAAAACTGCCTCCTTTGATGCATCCGATGCTGCTATGTATTCTACCACAGTAGTGGAATCCTCCACGGTGTCTTGCTTGGAACTCTTCCAAGAGACAGCGCCACCATTAAGAATAAATACAAAACCAGAGGTTGATTTCGAATCATCCACATATGTTTGGAAGCTAGAGTCAGTATAGCCTTTCAATTTTAATTCTCCTCCCCCGTATACCATGAACATATTCTTAGTCCTTCGCAAGTATTTCAGAATATATTTCACAGCTTTCCAATGCATTGGACCGGGGTTTGCCTGATATCTGCTTGTGACACTCAGAGCAAATGCAATATCAGGCCTTGTTGAAATCATATTATACATGACACTACCAATGGCTGATGCGTACGGTACGCGTGTCATCATCTCTATCTCCTCGTCACTTTTAGGGCACATTGACTTAGATAGAAAAATTCCATGACACATTGGTAGATGTCCTCTCTTGGATTCTTCCATAGAGAACCTTCTCAGTATGGTATCTATATAGGTGGATTAGGTCAAACCCTCCTCTTTGATCTATCTCTATAGATCTTTATGCCCAAAATATAGGATGCTTCACCCATATCGTTCATCAAGAATTTACTGGATAACCACACTTTAGTTGATTGCAACATTCCTACATCATTCCCAATGAGAATAATGTCATCAACATAAAGTACTAAAAATGTCACTGCATTACTGTTAACATTTTTATACATACATGGTTCTTCAGGATTTTTAACAAAACCAAACTCTTTGATTGTGTCATCAAATCTTAAGTTCCAACTTCTTGATGCCTGTTTGAGACCATAAATAGATCTCTGAAGTGAATCCTTCAGGTTGAGACATGTAAATCTCTTCCTTAATGTTTCCATTAAGAAATGTTGTCTTCACACCCATCTGCCATATTTCATATTCATACCATGCTGTCATGGCAAGTAGTATCCTAATAAACTTGAACATTGCTACCGGTGAAAAAGTTTCTGTTGGAAAACTGTGATCAGATCAATCAGAATTGATACCCGGTGCAGCGGAAGTTTAAAAATTTTATATGGAACGATTCCATATCATGGGTATCAAAACTTTACGATTAAATTGTGCGTGTAAAAATTAAATAACAATTAAATTTTTACCTTGAATCTCGAAACGAGATTATGGACACCAACAGATTACTCTGCTCTTGTTGTATATCCCAGGAACTGATGGACGAACAATTCTTCAATCAGGTCCACGAACAGAAGTTTAATCCCTCTGATAGATTGCACTAGAAAATCTATCAGAAGTTTCTACGAAGAGAATTAACGAATTTGATCCGTTAAACCAGACTGCAAATTCAAAATTCACAGGATGGAATTTTTCGAGCAGAGAGGGGAGGGGGCGGCGGCCACTAGAAGAAAAACTAGGGTTTTCGAAAATTTTGTGACCTCTGTTGTGTAATTTCTGTACTGCAATAACTTATTTATAATGTGGGCTGCTAACAGCTTAGGGCCCATTAGTCATAAGTTCAAGCCTGACAAGCAAAGCCCGCATATTCAGAAATTAATATAAAATTCATCGTGACTCAGATTGATAAACCAATTTCACCAATGTGCACAGAAACCATTTCTGCATCTTTTAAAGTCAAGATAAATTTTCTGAATCCGAATTCAGTGGTTTCCAAAAATGTCCATCACTATGTCATTTTAGGAAATCTTACTCCCTTTACTCTTAAATAAGAAGTCCCACTTCTTTATTCACTAAATTTAACTCTTTAAATTTAATTATCTCAACGGGGATTAAAAATCCATTACTTGTGTGACCCTCAATGGTTCAGGGATACAGCTAGCCGTGGGCTCACAACTCCTTGTGACTCGGAACAACAATTTCCGACTTGCCCATCGAATCATGGTAAGAGCGCCTAGCAACATCGCCCCATGATTCCCTAGGTATCACTGATAGTGCCTGCAAGAACCAATAGATTTTGGTTAGCGTACAGTACGGTCCCTTCATCCATATATCCCGATCGAATCAACAACCATTGGTAAATCGAGAGTCGTTCGAGATTCGATAACTATGCAATGCATCTTGAAGATCAAATAGTGACATCGTATGTGCTACTAAGAAACCATTTCTTAAAACACATCATGTACTCTGGCCAGAGATTCGTCACACTAATATCTCCTCAGATTGCATAGGTTATCCACACTAGCAAGTATGTGGTGAATCCTTGACAACAAAGCATCGACTCCTATATGTGTCGTAACTGTACCCAATCCCGACACCTGATGACCCCAATAGAGTCGGTAAACGAGTCAAAGTACAGTACTAGCATATAGAGTCTCAATGATGTTTCAAGTAGTAAGGACTAATGGTGTACAACCAAAACCACGGACTTTATCCACTCGATAAGTGATAACCACTTGGAAAGTCCGGATAGGGTAGTTCGATCATTCATCGTATGAATATCCATTTGCATGCTTTGAACATCTCTATGTTCCATACCAATGAAACATGGTACTCGGCATCGCAAATGCTAGTCTCAATCTCGAGCGATCCTTATCCTTATTAACGGACGGCTCAATCGACTAGGAACTGTTTAGAATATACAGTGACTATAAGATGTGTTTCATGATAGCCATCCCCATGTGCCACCACATCTTACATACACTATAGTATATTCAAGGTCTTCATCTAAACATCTTATAGTATGTCACAACATAATAATATGATAAAAGATAAAGTAAATGCCATTATAAAAGTGTAAATTATATTAAACAAAAGATTGTTTATACATAGAGTCATAAAAGCCCTTAGCCACAAGTTGGCTCACCGGGCACCCACTCTTTCAATCTCCCACTTGCCCTAAAGCCAACTAGTCATACTACGCAGTCCCATTGCTTCGCGATGTTTGTCAAATAATGGTCCTGGCAAGGGCTTAGTAAGTGGATCAGCGATATTGTCTGCAGAGGCCACTCTCTCGACAGTGATGTCTCCTCTTTCCACGATCTTCCGGATGATGTGGTATTTCCTCAGTACGTGTTTGGATCTTTGATGAGACCTTGGTTCCTTTGCCTGAGCAACGGCACCCGTGTTGTCACAGTACACCGGGACTGGACCAACAACTTCAGGAATAACGCCCAACTCTTGGACGAAATTCCTCATCCAAACGGCCTCTTTAGCAGCAGCTGATACCGCAATGTATTCTGCCTCACTGGTGGAATCCGCTGTGGTGTCCTGCTTGGAACTCTTCCAAGAGACAGCACCGCCATTGAGCATGAACACAAATCCAGAGGTTGACTTCGAGTCATCCACGTCACTTTGGAAGCTAGAGTCGGTATAGCCTTCCAATTTCAGTTCTCTTCCTCCATATACCATGAACATATTCTTAGTCCTTCGTAAGTACTTAAGAATGTCCTTCACGGCTTTCCAATGCATTTGACCGGGATTGACTTGATATCTGCTCGTGACACTCAGTGCAAATGCTACATCCGGTCTGGTAGATATCATCCCATACATGATACTACCTATGGCTGACGCATATGGTACATGTGTCATTTTCTCTATCTCTTCATCAGTCTTGGGACACATGGACTTGGATAGAGAAACTCCATGACACATAGGTAGATGTCCTCTCTTGGACCCATCCATTGAAAACCTTTTCAATATTGTGTCGATGTAGGTTTCTTGAGTGAGTCCTATCATTCTCTTAGATCTATCTCTATAGATCTGAATTTCTAGAATATAGGATGCCTCACCTAAATCCTTCATCGAGAATCTACCTGATAACCATATCTTTGTTGACTGCAACATCCCTACATCATTCCCAATGAGTAGGATGTCATCAACATAAAGTACTAAGAATGTCATAGCATCCTTAATTACTTTCTTGTACACGCATGGTTCCTCCGGGTTCTTGATGAAACCAAAATCCTTTATTGTTTCATCAAATTTCTGGTTCCAACTTCTTGATGCTTGTTTGAGACCATAGATCGATCTTTGAAGCTTGCATACCTTATGCTCGCTTTCCATGGATGTGTATCCCTCAGGCTGCGTCATATAGATCTCTTCCTTAATGTTTCCATTAAGAAATGCAGTCTTCACATCCATTTGCCATATATCATAGTCATACTAAGCAGGTATGGCAATAAGGATTCTTATGGACTTGAACATTGCAACTGGTGAAAAGGTTTCATCATAGTCAACTCCTTGTCTTTGATTATAACCTTTCGCCACCAATCGTGCCTTGTAGGTCAATACCTTACCATCAGGCCCAAGCTTTCTCTTATAGATCCATTTACACCCTATTGGAACAATTCCATCGGGAGGATCTACTAAAGACCAAACTTGGTTTGTATGCATCGAATCTATTTCCGACTGCATAGCTTCAAGCCATAAATTTGAATCCGCATCAGAAATTGCTTCCTTGAAGTTTCTTGGATCACATCCAACGTCGGGTTCATCTTGATCCCCTTCAAGAAGAAGACCATATCGAATAGGAGGTCTAGAAGTCCTCTCGGATCTTCTAGGTATAGGCGTGTCCATCAATGGTTCCTGAGGTGTAGGATCATTATTTTGTATCTTGGGTTCTTCTCGAATTTCTTCGAGTTCCATCATCTCGCCTTTCTTATCCAATAAGAACTCTTTCTCCAAGAAGGTGGCATTCCTTAAAACAAACACTTTTGTTTCAGTAGGATGATAGAAATAATATCCGATTGAATTCTTCGGATATCCTACAAAATAACATAAGGTGGATCGACTATCCAACTTATCTCCCACTGTCTGCTTCACGTAAGCAGGACATCCCCAAATCCTCAAGTACGAATACTTAGGAGCTTTGCCATTCCATAACTCGTATGGTGTTTTGTTCACTGCTTTGGTATGGACGTTGTTCAACAACAATACCGCCGTTTCAAGCGCGTAGCCCCAAAACAAAGGTGGAAGCTCAGTGAAGCTCATCATGGATCGAACCATGTCCAACAAAGTTTGATTACGACGCTCCGATACACCATTCAGCTGAGGTGTCATAGGAGAAGTCCACTGAGAGAGAATCCCATTCTCTTTCAGATAGTCCAAAAACTCGGTACTTAAGTATTCTCCACCTCGATCCGATCGAAGTGCTTTAATACTTTTACCTAGCTTGTTTTCTACTTCAGCCTTGAATTCTTTAAACTTTTCAAATGCTTCAGACTTATATTTCATTAAATATAAATACCCATACCTTGAATAATCATCAGTAAAGGTAATGAAGTAGGTGTGGCCAAATTGAGTATCAATTCTAAATGGACCACAAACATCTGTATTGATCAAATCCAACAGATTTTGACTACGCTCAGGTTTCCCCTTGAATGGAGATTTAGTCATTTTTCCTTTCAGGCAGGATTCACAAGTAGGTAGAGAGTTAATATCAGACATATCAAACATGCCCTCTCCCACTAGCTTGTTCATCCTTTTTGAGGAAATATGACCTAGCCTAGCATGCCAAAGGTTTGCCGGGTTTTGACTATCGATTTTCCTTTTGTTCGTTGTTACCGGTTTATCAACATAATTTATTGGAACGTCTTTTAATTTTAAGTTATATAGATCGTTTTCAAGTTGTCCATTTCCAATCAAACATTCATTCTTGTAAATATTGCAAATCTCATTCACAAAATTGCAAGAAAAACCATCTCTATCAAGCATAAAAATAGAAATAATGTTTTTAATCAAATCTGGAACAAATAAAACATCTCTCAAAAGTAACTTAAAATCGTTCTGCAAAATTAAATAAACGTCTCCCACAGCTTTGGCTTCAACTCTAGAACCATTTTCGAGTCTCAGCTGGGTCTCACCCATTCTTAGCTTGCGACTTCTTGTCATCACCTGCAAATAATTGCAAATGTGAGATCCACATCCGGTATCCAATACCCAAGAAGTAGTATTAAGTGAAACATTTATTTCAATATAAAACATACCCTTCGCAGTTCGCAACTGCTCTAGATATTCCTTGCAGTTACGTTTCCAATGACCGGGTTTCTTGCAGTGATGGCAAACATCCTTGGACTTTTCCATGTTTGAAGCATTTGTCTTGTTCTTCTTCTCGGGTCCGATTTTCTTGGATGGGGCAGAACGTTTCTTACCCTTTGTACTTGGCCCCTTCTTAGCAGAAGAAGAGGAGCCTACCAAGAGAACTGGTTCATCCTTCTTTAAAGTGGCTTCATATGTTACAAGCATATTGACCATCTCTTCAAGGGAGGCCTCTATCTTGTTCATATTGAAATTCACCACAAAACCGTCAAACGATGAAGGAAGAGAGAGAAGTAATAAGTCCACATTGAGTTCATGCTCCAATACCAAATCAAGCGTTACCAACTTCTGAATGAGCCAAATCACTCGTACCCCATGATCACGGACCGAAGTCCCTTCACGCATGCGACACGTCATTAACTCTTTTACAGTAGCGAACCTTTCAGCTCTCGATTGAGCCCCAAAAAGTTCCTTGAGTTGTACGTGAATGTCAGCAGCATTCACGGTATCCTAAAATCGCCTCTGGAGTTCATCAGACATCGAGGCTTGCATATAGCATTTGGCCTTGATATCATGGTCCCACCATATATAAAGTTTGGCCAACTCTTCCGGACTTATATCAGCTGGTGCTTCCTACGGAGGAGATTTTTCTAACACATAGAGCATCTACTCCGAGGTCAAGACAATCTTCAACTTACGGAACCATTCCGTATAGTTTGCGCCAGTCAGTTTATTTTGTTCGAGAATAGAGAATAGTGGATTGCGCGAATTCATCTTAATGAAATACTGAAAAGAAACAGACAATAATCAGTGATTGTTTAATTAATTTACTAAGACATAAAATAGGCAAAATTTATTTTATGAATCTCACTCCCACTATTTTAACGATTTTACTACCCTCTAGTGAAAACGGGAAACTATTTTCCTTAGTGGGAACATGGAGTCCAATTGGCAAACTATGGTCCCGAATAATATCAGCCAACCATAATTTTCAAAAGGTAGAGCCCAATTTCTTCCAAAGCAACCTCCACGTTTTTACCTCATGTCCAATAAGGGCCCAATAATATGACGCCGTTTATTGTGACACGTCAAGATGACCCATCAATATTAAGTTGTGATGGACGGTCGCCATGTGGATCCCCCAATAATATGAGCCGATCCCATGGGAGTTCCACCCAACTTACAACATGTGTCGATCCAATGTACAGCTTTCCGATGAACGGGCCCCCCCAATAATATGAGCCGGACCGTATCCGCGGGTAGCATCTCATACATTGATCGTTGATGGAAGGTAGGAACATTTAAACAATATTTAAATTTCCTTTTAATCTTGATATCAATTTTAAATCATATTTAAAATGAGGGATTTTAATTTTAAAAATTTGTCTCATCATTTAAAATTTGTATGCTTGCGGGATTAATACAATTTAGTCTAAAACATGCATACAATGATAATATCATATATTATATTTTAGGATGATCGATTCCATTACTAATCGACCCGTGGTTGCCAATCACGAGTCTAAGTCCAATCCTAGGTAATATGCAGGTATGCAATGCAATCCTATTACATTGAGCTTCCAATTTACATTTTTTCAGTCTTCATTGTCTGCTGGGCCCACCATTTCTTCAAATCTTTGTCTCCCACTAAGTCTAATGTATTTACAATAAATAACTATGACAAGTAGGGGATATATTTTAAGGGGTGGGAACGGGCCATAAACCAGGCCCACTTTTATTACATATGACAATTCATATTGGGCCATAAACCAGGCCCATTAATAAATCCAACAACAATAAAAACAAATGTAAATTCCCTAACATACACCTACAAAATTGGTCATGGCAATCGATCATCCTTATCCAATAATATTTAATTCAAAATTAATTTATTGGATAACATGCAATGACAATTAAATTTAAAAAGGATAAAATCATATTCCATATATAAAATCTTATTTTACATACAAAATCATATTTTATCTTTTTATCAAATAAAATCATATTTTACATATAAAATCCAATTTTATACATAAAATCATATTTTACTCAATATTTCCATAAGATCATATCTTATCATCAATTGTACCAAAAATAATTAATTTCATAAAATCTGATTTAACGGATAAAATCTATAAATTTTCCAAAAATTCAAATTTATCCAAAAATCAATTTTAAAATTTTCGGACTCGAACAATTCGATCCGACGCCTCGTGGACAAATCAAAAACAATTTTCGATCGGACCAAAAATAGAATTTTAACATATTAAAATTTTAATTAAAAAATTAAAAATAAATTTTCCCGGGCTGCCCGGGACGATACCGGGCAGCGTCGACGCTGCCCTGCGCAGCGCCCAGCGCTACGGCGCTGCCCTGGGCAGCGATCCAATCGCTGCCCGTGTTTTGCCCGTCGAAAAAATTAATTTTAAAATTTGTTTTGTTTCAAAAATCGAGGCTTAAAATTTTTTTTACAATTGATTAATTTAATCGCTTGATCTGAGCAACCTGGCTTTGATACCACTGTTGGAAAACTGTGATCAGATCAATCAGAATTGATACCCGGTGCAGCGAAAGTTTAAAAATTTTATATGGAACGATTCCATATCATGGGTATCAAAACTTTACGATTAAATTGTGCGTGTAAAAATTAAATAACAATTAAATTTTTACCTTGAATCTCGAAACGAGATTATGGACACCAACAGATTACTCTGCTCTTGTTGTATATCCCAGGAACTGATGGACGAATAATTCTTCAATCAGGTCCATGAACAGAAGTTTAATCCCTCTGATAGATTGCACTAGAAAATCTATTAGAAGTTTCTACGAAGAGAATTAACGAATTTGATCCGTTAAACCAGACTGCAAATTCAAAATTCACAGGCTGAAATTTTTTGAGCAGAGAGGGGAGGGGGCGGCGGCCACTAGAAGAAAAACTAGGGTTTTCGAAAATTTTGTGACCTCTGTTGTGTAATTTCTGTACTGCAATAACTTATTTATAATGTGGGCTGCTAACAGCTTAGAGCCCATTAGTCATAAGTTCAAGCCTGACAAGCAAAGCTCGCATATTCAGAAATTAATATAAAATTCATCGTGACTCAGATTGATAAACCAATTTCACCAATGTGCACAGAAACCATTTCTGCATCTTTTAAAGTCAAGATAAATTTTCTGAATCCGAATTCAGTGGTTTCCAAAAATGTCCATCACTATGTCATTTTAGGAAATCTTACTCCCTCTACTCTTAAATAAGAAGTCCCACTTCTTTATTCACTAAATTTAACTCTTTAAATTTAATTATCTCAACGGGGATTAAAAATCCATTACTTGTGTGACCCTCAATGGTTCAGGGATACAGCTAGCCGTGGGCTCACAACTCCTTGTGACTCGGAACAACAATTTCCGACTTGCCCATCGAATCATGGTAAGAGCGCCTAGCAACATCGCCCCATGATTTCCTAGGTATCACTGATAGTGCCTGCAAGAACCAATAGATTTTGGTTAGCGTACAGTACGGTCCCTTCATCCATATATCCCGATCGAATCAACAACCATTGGTAAATCGAGAGTCGTTCGAGATTCGATAACTATGCAATGCATCTTGAAGATCAAATAGTGATATCGTATGTGCTACTAAGAAACCATTTCTTAAAACACATCATGTACTCTGGCCAAAGATTCGTCACACTAATATCTCCTTAGATTGCATAGGATATCCACACTAGCAAGTATGTGGTGAATCCTTGACAACAAAGCATCGACTCCTATATATGTCGTAACTGTACCCAATCCCGACACCTGATGACCCCAATAGAGTCGGTAAACGAGTAAAAGTATAGTACTAGCATATAGAGTCTCAATAATGTTTCAAGTAGTAAGGACTAATGGTGTACAACCAAAACCACGGACTTTATCCACTCGATAAGTGATAACCACTTGGAAAGTTCGGATAGGGTAGTTCGATCATTCATCGTATGAATATCCATTTGCATGCTTTGAACATCTCTATGTTCCATACCAATGAAACATGGTACTCGGCATCGCAAATGCTAGTCTCAATCTCGAGCGATCCTTATCCTTATTAACGGACGGCTCAATCGACTAGGAACTGTTTAGAATATACAGTGACTATAAGATGTGTTTCATGATAGCCATCCCCATGTGCCACCACATCTTACATACACTATAGTATATTCAAGGTCTTCATCTAAACATCTTATAGTATGTCACAACATAATTATATGATAAAAGATAAAGTAAATGCCATTATAAAAATGTAAATTATATTAAATAAAAGATTGTTTATACATAGAGTCATAAAAGCCTTTAGCCACAAGTTGGCTCACCGGGCACCCACTCTTTCAGTTTCCTCATAGTCAATGCCTGGCCTTTGAGTAAAACCTGTTGCCACCAAGCGAGCTTTGAAGGTTTGTACCTTCCCATCCGCTCCAAATTTCCTTTTGTAAATCCATTTGCAACCTATAGGAATGATTCCATCAGGAGGATCTACTAAAGTCCAAACTTGGTTGGAATGCATCGAGTCAAAATCTGATTGAATAGCTTCAAGCCATTGGGATGCATCGACATCAGAAATAGCTTCCTTAAAATTTCTTGGATCATATCCAACTTCAGGTCCAACCTGATCACCTTCAAGAATAAGAACATATCTTATAGGTGGTCTTGAAGTCCTTTCGGATCTTCTAGGTATGTGTATCTCAGGTATTGGCTGTTTGGGTGTAAGATCTTCAGTGGGTTGTGCTTGAACCTCTTCAAGCTCTACTATATTTCCCTTTCTATCCAATAGAAATTCCTTCTCAAGGAAGGTGGCATTCCTAGAAACAAACACCTTTGTTTATTTAGGATAATAGAAATAATATCCAATAGAATTCTTTGGATACCCTATGAAGTAGCATAAAATGGATCGACTATCCAATTTATTCCCCACTTCCTGCTTTACATAAGCAGGACACCCCCATACCTTCAGGTATGAATATTTAGGAACCTTTCCTTTCCATATTTCATATGGTGTCTTATTCACTGCTTTAGTATGTACATTGTTCAATAACATTACAGCTGTTTCAAGCGCATAGCCCCAAAATGAAGAAGACAACTCAGTGAAACTCATCATTGATCGGACCATGTCCATCAATGTTCTATTTCGCCGTTCTGCAACACCATTAAGTTGTGGTGTGTCAGGAGGAGTCAACTGAGAAATAATCCCATTATCTTTTAGATAGTCTAGAAACTCAGTACTCAAATATTTTTCACCTCGATCAGATCGAAGAGTTTTAATATTTTTATCAAGTTGCTTCTCTACTTCATTTCTGAATTCTTTGAACTTTTCAAATGATTCAGACTTGTATTTCATCAAATACACATATCCGTACCTTGAGTAATCATCGGTAAAGGTAATGAAGTAAGTATGTCCATACTTGGTACCAATACTAAGTGGTATCAGAGCTTTAAGGATCCCTTGATGTATGGTTTGAGGAATCAAGCTAAACATCACTCACTTGCACAAGCATACATTCTGAAATTTCTGCTGTCAAATAAACCTACTGTCATGTTGTTTCCTTTTGAATTCGGTTTTATGGTGTTGGACACCTAAGGACCACTTTGATGACATTAAATACAATCTAACATGCTGTTAAGATGTTAAAAAGCAAGTATAGGTGATGGAGGAGTCATGAAAACAACCTAAACTTCCAAACAAAAATCTGTTTTTGTTGTGCAGAAATATCCGTGCACTTCCTTGCACTTGATTTCGGTTTTAAGGTTATGAGGGTGTGTTGGATTGACTCTCCACATGCTAAAACACCATTGAACATGTCTATAGAACACTTAAGTGTTCAACCAACATATCCATTTGCATTGAAAGTCAATGAAACAAAATGATATGCCATAGAAACACATGAATGTCATTTGCTAAATATTTGAGTTGTTATGGAAGGAATGAGGTTGTGAACTTCATCATTCATGAACAACTTTAATATATGGTAGATCTACTGTCAAAGAGTGATGTTTACACTCTAATGGGTTGGTTGATAGATATGCAAAAATAAAATAATGTAATACAACAAGCCAAAACACAACAACAAGCAAATTATAGTTGCTGAATTCTTTTCAAACTTTTTCAAAAATGTTGTTGCCTTGTTTATGCTTGGTTAATATATTATTGTTCTTGTGATGGTATATTTGGAAATAATTATTGTTTAATGGTTCAACAAGTCATTGAAGCAATGGATAGAATGATACGATCGTATGACATCCGGTTTGGGTTAAAATGTTTATGCCCGTAGAACTTGACACCAAGTGTTTTTGAACAATATGATTTTTCAAAATTAATCACATATAAATCAATTTAAAATTAATTAAATTGTTTAATTAATTTTTGATTTGATGTGTAATGTTTAATCAAATTAGATTTGATTAACAATAATATTTTTGTGCAAATTTTTGTGAAATGGTTTCACATAATATTATACTTGATTCTAATAATTAAATTGGATTTAATTATTCGGTTATAATATATGATATTATTATTATTATTATTATTATTATTATTATTATTATTATTATTATTATTATTATTATATTATGACTGATCTAGAGTCATGACTAATGTGCTAGGTGAATGCTAGGATTTATTTTTCATTCGATTTTGTAATAATGAATTATCATTACATAATGAGCTTGTTCTATGGCTCAATCCCCACCTCTTGTGATGTATCTCTTTATGTGTCATGGAATTTTTAATGTACGCCATTGGAAATAGTGGGAGCTCGAAGGCGATGGAAATGATGATCAAGATTGAAGACCGAAGATATGTAAAATAAATTAAACAATGTAATATGATTGCATTGTATACCTATATTACCTAGGGTACAACCTAGATCCTTGTCTCGGTAAAACAAGGATCGACATAGCTCTCGGTGATCGATCATCCTAAATATTTATGATATATATGCAATATATATAGTAAATTAGTATGTATGTTATACGATAACAAAATTGCATGAATCCGGCAACATACTACAAATATGGCACGATTTTGAAATGTTTAAAAGATGAGATAAATTTCAAAAATAAAATCCTTTATTTTGAATACGATTCAAAATTTATATCAAGACCATTAAAGAGAAAATTAAATTGCTTAATAATTCCTGCCTTCCATCAATAGTGGTTGCATGATGAATGCTACCCATGATCAAGTCTGGCTCATATTATTGGGGAGACTTGAACATCGAAAGTTGTGACCTCCACTGACATACGTGATGTGAGTTAAGTGAGACTCCCATGACTTCGGCTCATATTATTGGGGGATCTTATGGGACCATCCACAGTAACTCAAATTGATGGGTATGTCTGACATGAAATTTATATGAGACGTCATATTATTGAGCTCATATATAATCATGAGGCGAATAACATGAAGGTTACATTAGATGTAATTGGAAACTACCTTTGGGAATTGAGATTGCACGAAAAGGTTTTTCAAAGATTAGGGATTTTTGGTTGATGGTTATTCGAACATCTGAAGCTCTCTCTTCGAAGTTCGAATTCCGGCGGTAGTGAATTAGGGCACTTCTCGGGAAATTGAATATGAATTTGGACCATCTTGTTGATATTTTGGGTAAAAAAAATGACAGCCCATATATGATATGTTGGGCCATATAATTCAGCCCACATATAACTTAAATACTTAATTATATTTGTTGTAATATTTCGGTTATTTCTGTTAAACCGAATTGTGCAAAATGAAAATCGTAACCGAATCGATATAACCGATATAACAGATTTTTTATATTTTCAAAACTGAATTATCGAACCGACCGAACCGAATTTTCGAATATTATCGGTTCGATCAGTTTTTTCGGTTTAACCGAATAGTTGCACACCCCTAAATATATCTCATATTTATAATAACTAGTCTTAGACTATCATAAAAATATATATATATATATACATATATATATATATATATATATATTCGTACAAAAGTTAATTATGTTATATACTCACTGAATAATGATTTAATTTAAACTAAATATAGAATTTAAAAAAATTTAAAAATACTATTGTATTTTCTTGAACGTCGGACCTATTGTTTGGAGACATGATTATATACAAGTGAAGAATACATACACTTTGTGTGTGAAATAAATATCATAGTTTATATAAGTGAAATGATTATATTAATTTTTTATTTATTAAACACATGATTTAAGTATTTTATGGCAAAAACATTTTACGAATAATTTAATAAAAATTTATGATGGCTTAAATGTGACAAATAAGTTACTGTTAGGCTCCGGTTGGTAGTCTATATTATTAATATGTGTATAACTTATCCTATCAAATCTCACGTTCTTCTCATCATATTATTTATCCATCTATTAATTATTTATTTTAAATCAATCAAATAATCAATTATTTATCTTACATTAATCAAATCATTTAATTTAAATTACTATATTATCCCTTATAAATAATATTATTCATATTTTATTTATTGTTAAAAGGATAAAATGATAATTTTTTATTTTTTAATATAAAATTTTATCAATCAAATCAATAAGTTATAATCCATCAATCAAATCAAAATATTATATTCACTATCATTTTTTATTTTTTTTATTACATTATATTACTTATTTATGTATTATTTATCCCATCATATCTACCAAGCGGTACCTTAGAGATAACGGGAAAGGGAGATTAAAGAAAAATAAAAGTAGTCTAGTCATTTGATATCTCATTTCAATAATACTAACATAATCGCACACACGCGTTACATGTAAATAATATAATATATTTATGTTATATAAATATAAATAATATGTTTTCTTCAATAATTTTTAGAATTATTTTTTTTGCGTTTCTAAAATAATATAAAAATAAATTTAAAATTACTTATTATTTTATCTGATCCTATCTATGATAGTTATTAGTTGAGAAATATATGAATATATATATATATATATATATATATAAATTCAAATTCACTTATTTATAATGTGTTGGGACAATTTTGGAACAAAAGTAGATGTCCTAATTCTAAGGTGCTCAACTTTTATATGTAGTATAAATATGGTTTAAATTTTGGGTAAATTGGAAAAAAAAATGTTGACATCTAAAACAATTATTATGAGGTATACAATTATTGTAGAAACTAGGCAGCTAGCATATCTTGAATGTGTGCATATACATAATTTTTTTTAAATACATTATTGCGTGCAATATGTTTCTGTATGGTAGCGTTCGATTCCCATTGATTGTAAGTAATGCAATTATTGGAAGAGAGATTGTTGAATGTAATAATTGTTCTTATTGGGTAGAGCAATCGAATCATGACGTTTTAACTGTTGTGCGGTTAAAATATTTGAATAACATCATTACTACTAACTATAGATTTTGGTAAAACGACAAACGCTTGGTCATATATAAATAATGTTTTTATGCTAATTAATTTTTATGTTATTTTAAGAACTTATATAATAATTAAATATTCAAAAAATTTATTAAGATGATAGAATATTTGTTAAATAAAAATTTTTGAAACCGCATAAGAAATGATAAATATAAATAAATTAATAGTTACTTTATACTATTTAAAATCACTAATATTGTTTTGTTTAGGACATAATTGTAACTTTTATTTAGGTTTCACCAAATAATTATAAATTAGTTAATATATGGTGCATATTAAATTATATGGATATAGCAAATTGAGTCTTATTGTTTGAGATCAAACTACTTTGTCATTAATTCTTCTGTTAGCTTTAAAAGATGAATCAACGTCGATTACATGTAATTCATTTGATAATTATTAATGTTTTACATGTGGAACGAGATTTCGAGTTTGAGAAAAAAATCCTAATAATCTCTCACTCAAAAAATAAATAATAATAATAAATAAATAAATAAATATATGAATTAACATCATGACCAAAAGCATCTAACGTTGGTGCATTGCGAAATAGAAAGTACGAAAGCAGTCATATTTATTTTTAAATTTGTTTGGTACGGTGTAATATGTTTTATTGAAGCAAATTATAGAAATTTTATGATAGATATTTTAAAGATATTTTTATACAAATATAAAAGAAAATGCAATAAACGAGAAACTTCAATTGAATTATTTGATTTTTTCCCCTTTTTTCCCATTCTAAAGGATTACAAAATAAAGAGAGATTATGCTAAAACAAAAATTAAAAATAAAATAAAAGGCAGAAAACATATAAAAAATAAAGGAATAAAGATAATGTGTTAAAATTGGAAATTTAACGATTGGAAATCATATAAATATAATAGGAAAAAAGTTAATGGAGTCGATGATTATAAGAGGTTAGTTTAGTCTAAATAAAATAGGGACAATTTGAAAAATAACCCTCTTTTAATCTTTACTTCTATTTTTGACATTTCTAATATTTTATTTTTTAAACTAACCTTCTAAATGAATTTTAATTTGATATATGTCAAAACTATTCTTTAAGCTATTTAATCTCAATTAGACTAATCACCAAAATCACTAATTTTTCCCTTCTCAGCATTGTTTGCCGCCTCCGGTGCAACTCCTCATTTCTTTTTTGAAAGACAAACTTGTAACTTTATTAATATTAAATAGAGTCACTAGTTACAAGATTGAGCAACCAAATAGGTAAATTCCCAGGTACCCATGAACAAGGTACAGAGGAAGAAATGACAAATTTAGAAATAGCGTGGACGACCGAATTAGCCGATCTCTTAACATGATAAAAATCCACTATTGCTAAGTTAGAAAGCAAATTCTTGATCTCTGAGGCGCAAAGTCCCGTGTAACTCAAATCACTCGATGGCAAAGTGACTGTTTGCACTGTCAAAAGAAAATCCGATGCGATAATAACGTTCTGAATGCCTTTATCATGAACCACTTTGAGACTTTCCTTGATTGCAAATAATTCTCCAAGGACCACCAATCCAGGATTCACAAATTTCCTACCAAATTCCATCAATACTCTGCCTTCATGTGAGCGGATGACACCCCCTACACCACAAATATTTTCAGCCTCTTTAAAACTTGCATCC
Organism: Henckelia pumila; assembly: GCF_033568475.1. Lineage (NCBI taxonomy): Eukaryota > Viridiplantae > Streptophyta > Magnoliopsida > Lamiales > Gesneriaceae > Henckelia > Henckelia pumila. The sequence goes on along the minus strand of NC_133123.1, from coordinate 122,805,709 downwards.
ACATCTAGTCTCAAAAAGCCATCTGATGGAGCCTGCCACAAATCTGGAGATGGACGTTGACCTGATATGCTTGCAGGATTGCACACGAGCGCAACATGCTTAAATCATTCTAGAATGTTTGTAGCCTTTGCGATATGGTCTCGCATTTCCCGCGCCTCACCGGAATGCAGTACATGGCATCTTTATGTCCATATCGACCAAGTTGTACACGCGAAAGTCTCCATTTCCGAACGTGATAAACTTTGCATCAAGAGGATACACACCAGCTTCGAGTCATTATTCAAGCGTGCGTTTAGTTCCCTCCAACCTATAATATCCGACCAAAATATTTTCACCATCGGGCATAAGAACAAAGCATGACAAGTGGAGTCTACAGATTTCTCACATAAAGGGCACATATCAGTGTGAAGAGAAATTTGACTCAATATTAAATGGACAGCCAAGATTTATTGAGACCTTTTATACTTGATCCTATGGCTGGAATTAAGTCTGGAGATTAGACTTACTTCTTAATACCGGTAATGGGAGTTAGTTAGAGGTTAACAGTTCTTTTATCTCTTTCTTGCGAGAACACGACGGATGCCCCTGAAACAGAGCTCGAAACTTGAATATTTCCTAAAATCAAAGCTGCTACTATTCCTTCTTGTTCGTAAGAAATTATAGCGATTTAGTTTATTTGATTGTATCTCTGTGAGGCTCGAAGTGTTGTAACTCGGCTTGAAGTGTTGTAACTCAATTACGTTCATTGATAGTGAATTCATATTGGGGTTCACCCAAGAACCTTGGATATAGGATCAGTGTATCCGAACCAAGTAAAATATTGTGTCTTTGTGTTCTTAGTTTTAAGTTCTCTGATTTACTTGAATTGATTTGATCTCTTCTCGCCTGCTGTTCTTGGGGTTAAATCTTAACAAACTGGTATCAAAGCCCTTGGTTATTCACTGATCAAGGGACCTATCTTGAGTTGCTCTAGAGGTGTTCGACTTTCTGCCTGAGTGAAGTTTCTTGAACTGGTTTCTCGAGAGGATGTCTACTGGCCAGGGACAATCTCATAAAATGCCAATGTCAAGATTTGAGGTGGAGAAGTTTGATGGGAAAAATGATTTCAATCTCTGGAGGGAAAAGATGATGGCTCACCTGGGGAACTTGGGGCTGGATGAAGCTCTAAAGGGTGAGACTAAGATGCCCGACTCAATCACAAACAAGGAAGAGATCATAAAGAAAGCAAGAAACACAATTGTCTTGAGTTTAGGAGATCAAATACTTAGAAAAGTGATGAAGGAGAAGACTGTCTGTGAGATGTGGATGAAGCTGGAACAACTATACATGACCAAGACACTTCCAAATAGAATCTACTTGAAACAAAGGTTCTATGGATTCAAGATAGATGAGAATAAATCCATAGATGAAAATACAGACGAGTTTACAAAGCTGCTATCAGATTTGGAGAACTTGGATGTCACAGTTGATGAGGAAGATCAAGCTATCTTCCTGTTAAATTCTTTTCCAAAGGCTTATGACCAATTAAGGGATACTCTCAAGTATGGGAGAGAGACATTATCCCTTGAGGAAGTCATTGGAGCTGCCTATTCGAAAGAATTGGATCTGAGGGCAACTGGGAAGTTCAACAAACCTACTGGTGAAGGCTTAAATGTCAGAGGAAGGTATATTGAAAGAAAGGAATATTCAAATAAAGGCCGAAAACAATCAAGATCAAAGTTCAGGCCTAAGAAAACTTGCTGGTTTTGCAAGAAGGAAGGCCACTTTAGAAGAGATTGTCCTCAAAGAAAGCCCAATACTAAATTCGATTCTGCTCCTGTAACCGAAGCTGCAAATTTACTTGAAGATTTTGAAGAAGCAGAGGTCCTGGCCATTTCCACAAATGATCCAAAGGAGGAATGGATCTTGGACTCCGGATGTACATATCACATGTCACCAAGGAGAGACTGGTTTTTTGACTACAAAGAAGTAAACACAGGACAAGTTTTGATGGGAAATAATCAGTCATGTAAGATCCATGGCACAGGATCTGTGAAGCTAAGAATGAAGAATGGATCAGTGAAGATTATCACAGAAATAAGGTTCATCCCTGACTTAAAGAGAAACCTAATATCTTTAGGTGCTTTGGATCAAAAGTGATTCAGCTACAAAACTCAAAATGATATCCTAAAGGTTGTAAAAGGTGCACTGGTTATTATGAAAGGAAGCTTGAATCAAGGCTTGTATATCTTGCAAGCCAAGACTATTGCAGCAGAAATGAATGCAGTGATCTCGGCCAAGGATAACACAAAACTGTGGCACAAGAGGCTTGGTCACATGAGCCTCAAAGGACTACAGGAACTTGGCAAGCAAGGACTGCTGGACTCAAAGCAGATTAACAGCTTGGACTTTTGTGAAAGTTGTGTCCTTGGTAAAACTCATAGACTCAAGTTTAATACAGCAATTCACAAGACAAAATTCACCCTTGATTACATACATTCGGATTTGTGGGGCTCTCCAAAGGTACCACTGTCATTATCTAAATCTCAATACTTTATTTCTTTAATTGATGACTACTCTAGAAAGGTGTGGATTTATTTTCTAAAAACCAAGGATGAGGCTATTAGTAAATTTGTTGAATGGAAATCCTTAGTCGAGAATCAAACAGGAAACAAAGTAAAGAGATTAAGAACGGATAATGACTTAGAATTTTGTAATCATGAATTTAATGATTTTTGCACAAAACATGGAATTGCTAGACATAGAACATGCACATATACACCTCAACAAAATGGGGTTGCGGAAAGAATGAACAGAACCATAATGGACAAGGTTAGATGCATGTTAAGTGAAAGTGGACTGCCTAATAGATTTTGGGCAGAAGCTGCCTCAACCGCATGCTACCTAATAAATAGGTCTCCAAGTTCTGCCATAAATTTCATGGTTCCTGAATTTAGATGGTCTAATGTAAATCCAGATTATAATCATCTAAAATTATTTGGATGCATAGCATATGTTCATGCTAATCAAGGAAAGTTAAATCCTAGGGCCTTGAAAGGAGTTTTTATAGGATATCCAAATGGAGTTAAAGGTTACAAAATTTGGTTATTGGATGATCTTAAATGCATAATCAGTAGGGATGTAATCTTTAATGAGGATGAATCTTATAAAACTAACATGAACAAAACAGCTACAGCCAACTCTAAACAAGTTGAGCAGAATTCCAAGTTTCAGGAACAACCACAAGATCTGGATATCTTCTTAGATTCAGAAGCTACCAGGGGTCAAGATTAAGGTGGAGAAACTCAGAACAATCCTGAAAATTCCTATGACTTCGACACCAGTCATGATCAATCTGGAAATGACACTGAAACTCATGATGTGCCGATTGAAGAAGGAAACAGAATACAAACACAAAGTGAACAGCAACTTGATGGTTATCTTCTTGCAAGAGATAGGGTAAGGAGGGAAATAAAACCATCTCCTAGGTATGCAAGTTCTGAATTTACAGCTTTTGCTCTAAATGTGGCTGATATACTTGAATTGGAAGAGCCAATGAATTACAATGAAGCTCTTAAAAGTAAGGATTGGCCAAAATGGAAGAAAGCCATGGAAGAAGAGCTTGAGTCATTGCATAAGAACAATACTTGGAAGCTAGTTGATAAAACTCATGGCAAGAAAGTCATTGGATGCAAATGGGTGTTCAAGAGAAAGTCAGGGATTCCTGGAGTATAGGCAGCTAGATACAAAGCTAGATTAGTTGCAAAAGGCTTTTCTCAAGAAGGAATAGACTATCATGATGTTTTTTCCCCGGTTGTTAAACATACCTCGATTAGGATCATATTGTCCATTACAACTATTCATGACATGGAATTGGAACAACTGGATGTCAAGACGGCTTTCTTACATGGAAATTTGGAAGAAGAGATCCTAATGTCACAACCCGAGGGATTTATCAAACAAGGGGAAGCTGGAAAAGTTTGCTTACTACAAAAATCCATATATGGACTTAAGCAATCACCAAGACAATGGTATTGCCGATTCTATGAGTTTATGCTTAAAAGAGGATTTCAAAGATCAAAATTTGATAGTTGTGTCTACTATTCAAAGCTGCCGAATCAGTCCTACATCTATCTCCTTATCTATGTTGATGACATGCTTCTAGCATGCAAAGACTCCAAGGAAATTCAGAAGTTAAAGCTTCTTCTCAGTTCTGAATTTGACATGTAGAATCTTGGGGCAGCCAAGAGAATTTTGGGAATGGATATAGTAAGAAACAGGAAGCTTAGAACTTTAACAATATCTCAAGAAGGATACATACAAAAGATTGTGAATGTGTTCGGCATGAAGGATGCAAGGGGAGTAAACACTCCGATCGGCGCTCATTTTAAATTAAGATATGTTAAAGAAGAAGATTCTGAAACTGAATATGCACATATGAAGTCTGTCCCTTATACCAACGCAGTATGGTAGCATGATGTATTCTATGGTATCAACAAGGCCGGACATCGCCTATGGCATGGGATTGGTCAGTAGGTTCATGAGCAAGCCAAGTAGGGAACATTGGCAAGCTGTGAAATGGTTACTTAGATATCTAAAGGAGACAACCAATCTAAAATTAGTATATTCAGCAAATACACAGTTATCTTGTGAAGTGATTGGATATTGTGACTCGGACTATGCCGCTAATCTTGACAAGAGAAGATCATTATCAGGGTATGTATTCACTGTCTGAGGAAATGTTGTTAGTTGGAAGTCAAGCTTGCAACATGTGGTAGCTCTCTTAACAACAGAAGCCGAGTATATCTCACTCACTGAAGCAGTAAAGGAAGCATTGTGGATTAAATGATTTGTAACTGAAATTGGACAGGAACAAAAGTCAGCAGCTATTTTCTGTGATTCCCAGAGTGCTATTCACCTATCCAAGAATGCTATGTTCCATGAAAGAACAAAGCATATTGATGTGAGGCTACACTTTGTGAGAGATATTATCTCAAGGGAGCTAATTCATGTGAAGAAAATAGACACCCAAATCAATCCTGCTGATATGCTTACCAAAGTGATTTCAGTGGGCAAGCTCAAGGAAGCTTTGAGCATGCTCAAAGTACTGGAATGAACACGGAATACTGTTACATTGGGAAACTCTAGTTGAATCACTGAAATGGAAGGTTATTGAGCCAAATAGGTGGAGATTTGTGAAGAGAAATTTGACTCAATATTAAATGGACAGCCAAGATTTATTGAGACCTTTTATACTTGATCCTACGGCTAAAATTAAGTCTGGAGATTAGACTTACTTCTTAATACCGGTAATGGGAGTTAGTTAGAGGTTAACAGTTCTTTTATCTCTTTCTTGCGAGAACACGATGGATGCCCCTGAAACAGAGCTCGGAACTTGAATATTTCCTGAAATCAAAGTTGCTACTATTCCTTCTTGTTCGTAAGAAATTATAGCGATTTAGTTTATTTGATTGTATCTCTGTGAGGCTCGAAGTGTTGTAACTCGGCTTGAAGTGTTGTAACTCAATTACGTTCATTGATAGTGAATTCATATTGGGGTTCACCCAAGAACCTTGGATGTAGAATCAGTGTATCCGAACCAAGTAAAATATTGTGTCTTTGTGTTCTTAGTTTTAAGTTCTCTGATTTACTTGAATTGATTTGATCTCTTCTCGCCTGCTGTTCTTGGGGTTAAATCTTAACAATCAGAAACAAGAACATGATGTAGTCTTAAATTCCTATTGGTATAGGTATAATATTATGGAAGACACGCCACCAAAACACACGAATCTTTGGTGGAATGGATAAGGACCACATGAAACGCCACCACCTTTCTGTAACAATAGTATCCGATTGATGCGCATGGGGGTTAAGAATATCCATACCAGCCTTATAATCACTCCTAACAGAATAATGCCCCTGAAAGAGTTGATGCCCCGTTAGCCAACTTGTGGCTAAGGGCTTTCAGAGTCTCTTTTTGTAAACAATCTTTGTTTAATATAATATACGTTCTTTAAATGACATTCACTTTATCTTATTATTATATAATGATATACTATTTCTATTTTGATAAAGACCTTGAATATACTAAAGTAAGATGAGATAGTGAATATAGAGAGATCACTGTCATGAAACACATCTTATGTTCACTGTATATTCTAAACAGTTCCTAGTCAATTGAGCCGTCCACAAATAAGGATAAGGATCGCTCGAGATTGAGACTAGCATTTGCGATGTCGAGTACCATGTTTCATTGGTATGAAACATAGAGATGTTCGAAGCATGCAAATTGATATTCATATGATGAATGATCGAACTACCCTATTCGGACTTTTCAAGTGGTTATCACTTATCGAGTGGATATAGTCCGCGGTTTTGGTTGTACACCATTAGTCCTTATTACTTGAAACATCATTGAGACTCTATATGCTAGTACTGTGCTTTGACTCGTTTACCGACTCTATTAGGGTCATCAGGTGTCGGGATTGGGTACTGTTACGACACATATAGGAGTCGATGCTTTGTTGTCAAGGATTCACCGCACACTTGCGAGTGTGGATATCCTATGAAATCTGAGGAGATATTAGTGTGACGAATCTCTGGCCAGAGTACATGATATCTTTTAGGTTACTTGGTTTCCTAGTAGCACATGCGATGTCACTATTTGATCTTCAAGATGCATTGCATAGTTATCGAATCTCGAATGACTCTCGATTTACCAATGGTTGTTGATTCGATCGGGATATATAGATGAAGGGACCATACTGTACGCTAACCAAAATCTATTGGTTCTTGTAGGAATTATCAGTGATACCTAGGGAATCATGGGGCGATGTTGCTAGGCGCTCTTACCATGATTCATTGGGTAAGTCGGAAATTGTTATTCCGAGTCACAAGGAGTTGTGAGCCCACAGCTAGCTGTATCCCTGAACCATTGAGGGTCACACAAGTAATGGATTTCTAATCCCCGTTGAGATAATTAAATTTAAAGAGTTAAATTTAGTGAATAAAGAAGTGGGACTTCTTATTTAAGAATAGAGGGAGTAAGATTTCCTAAAATGACATAGTGATGGACATTTTTGAAAATCACTGAATTTGGATTCAGAAAATTTATCTTGACTTTAAAAGATGTAGAAATGGTTTCTGTGCACATTGGTGAAATTGGTTTATCAATCTGAGTCACGATGAATTTTATATTAATTTCTAAACATACGGGCTTTGCTTGTCAGGCTTGAACTTATGACTAATGGGCCCTAAGCTGTTAGCAGCCCACATTATAAATAAGTTATTGCAGTGCAGAAATTAGACAATTACAGGCATAATTTTCGAAAACCTAGAGCCTCATCTCTTAGGGTTTTTGGCCGCCCCTCTCCCCTACTGTGTTCGAAAATTCAGTCTGCAAATTTTTGAATTTGCAGTCTGATTTAACAGATCAAATCTGTTATTTCTCTTCGTAGAAACTTCTGATATATTTTCTAGTGCAGTCTATCAGAGGGATTAAACTTTTGTTCGTGGACCTGATTGAAGAAACGTTCGTTCATCAGTTCCTGGGATATACAACAAGAGCAGTTTAATCTGTTGGTGTCCATAATCTCGTTTCGAGATTTTAAGGTAAACTTTACATTGTTTAAATTTTATGTTATCAATTTTAATCGTAGAAATTTGATACCCATATGGAATCGTTCCATATAAAATTTTAAAACTTCCGCTGCAACGGGTATCACTTTCTTTTCGATCCGAAGAACGACCGTGTTTAAAACGAAAATTCTAAATTAAATTCCAGGGCAATCGGGCAGCGATTTGATCGCTGCCCACCTCCACGTGGGCAGCCCTGTCTCACGTGGAGGCCGGGCTGCCCGGGATTGTCCCGGGCAGTCCGGAAATTTTAAAATTTAATTTTTTGATTTTTTGAAATTTTTGAAATTTCATTTTTTGGTCCGATTGAAAATTGTTTTTGATTGGTCCACGAGGCATCAGATCAAATTGTTTGAGTCCGAAATTTTAAAAATTGATTTTTTGGATAAATTTGAATTTTCGGAAAATTTATAAATTTTATCCATTAAATTAGATTTTATAAAATTAATAATTTTGGTACAATTGATAATAAAATATGATTTTATGTATAAAATTGGATTTTATATGTAAAATATGATTTTATGGATAAACTAGATAAAATATGATTTTATATATAAGATAAGATTTTATGTATGAAATATGATTTTATCTATTTATATTTATTGCCATTGCATGATATCCAATAAATTAATTTTTGAATTAAATATTATTGGATAAGGATGATCGATTTCGATGACCAATATTATATGTGTATGTTAGGTTGTTTACATTTGGTTTTAATTATTGTTGTTGGATTTATTAATGGGCCTGGTTTATGGCCCAATGTGAATTGTCATATGTAATAAAAGTAGGTCTGGTTTATGGCCCGTTCCCACCCCTTAAATGTGTATCCCCTGCTTGTCATCGAAATTTATTGTAAATTTTAGACTTAGTGGGAGATGAAGATTTGAAGACAAAGGTGGGCCCAGCAGACAATAAAGACCGAAGAAATATAAATTGGAAGCTCAATGTAATAGGATTGCATTGCATACTTGCATATTACCTAGGATTGGACTTAGACTCGTGATTGGCAACCACGGGTCGATTAGTAATGGAATCGATCATCCTAAAATAATATATGATATTATTGTTGTATGCATGTTTAGACTAAATTGTATGAATCCCGCAAGCATACAAATTTTAAATGATGAGACAAATTTTCGAAATTAAAATACCTCATTTTAAATATGATTTAAAATTGATATCAAGATAAACAAAAGGGCATTTAAATATTGTTTAAATGTTCCTACCTTCCATCAACGATCAATGTATGAGATGCTACCCGCGGATACGGTCCAGCTCATATTATTGGGGAGGCTCGTTCGTCGGAAAGCTGTACATTGGATCGACACATGTTGTAAGTTGGGTGGAACTCCCATGGGATTGGCTCATATTATTGGGGATCCACATGGCGACCGTCCATCACAACTTAATATTGATGGGTCATCTTGACGTGTTACAATAAATGGCGTCATATTATTGGGCCCTTATTGGACACGAGGTAAAAACATGGAGGTTGCTTTGGAAGCAATTGGGCTCTACCTTTTGAAAATTATGGTTGGCTGATATTATTCGGGACTATAGTTTGTCAATTGGACTCCATGTTCCCACTAAATAAAATGTTTCTCGTTTTCACTAGAGGGTAGTGAAATCGTTAAAATAGTGGGAGTGAGATTCATAAAATAAATTTTGCCTTATTTTATGTCTTAGTAAATTAATTAAACAATCACTGATTATTGTCTATTTCTTTTCAGTATTTCATTAAGATGAATTCGTGCAATCCACTATTCTCTATTCTCGAACAAAACAAACTGACTGGCGCAAATTATTCGGAATGGTTCCGTAAGTTGAAGATTGTCTTGACCTCGGAGAAGATGTTCTACGTGTTAGAAAAATCTCCTCCGAAGGAAGCACCAGCTGATATAAGTCCGGAAGAGTTGTCCAAACTTGATAAATGGTGGGACCATGATATCAAGGCCAAATGCTATATGCAAGATTCGATGTCTGATGAACTCCAGAGGCGATTTGAGGATATCGTGAATGCTGCTGACATTCACGCACAACTCAAGGAACTTTTTGGAGCTCAATCAAGAGCTGAAAGGTTCGCTACTGTAAAAGAGTTAATGACGTGTCGCATGCGTGAAGGGACTTCGGTCCGTGATCATGGGGTACGCGTGATTTGACTCATTCAGAAGTTGGTAACGCTTGAATTGGTATTGGAGCATGAACTCAATGTGGACTTATTACTTCTCTCTCTTTCTTCATCGTTTGACGGTTTTGTGGTGAATTTCAATATGAACAAGATAGAGGCCTCCCTTGAAGAGATGGTCAATATGCTTGTAACTTATGAAGCCACTTTAAAGAAGGATAAACCGGTTCTCTTGGTGGGCTCCTCTTCTTCTGCTAAGAAGGGGCCAAGTACAAAGGGTAAGAAACGTTCTGCCCCATCCAAGAAAACCGGACCCGAGAAGAAAAACAAGACAAAGGCTTCAAAAGTGGAAAAATCCAAGGATGTTTGCCATCACTGCAAGAAACCCGGTCATTGGAAACGTAAATGCAAGGAATATCTCGAGCAGTTGCAAACTGCGAAGAGTATGTTTTATATTGAAATAAATGTTTCACTTAATACTACTTCTTGGGTATTGGATACCGGATGTGGATCTCACATTTGCAATGATTTGCAGGTGATGACAAGAAGTCGCAAGCTTAGGATGGGTGAGACCCAGCTAAGGCTCGGAAATGGTTCTTGAGTTGAAGCCAAAGCTGTGGGAGACATTTGTTTAATTTTGCAGAATGATTTTAAGTTATTTTTTAGAGATGTTTTATATGTGCCAGATTTGGTTAAAAACATTATTTCTATTTCTATGCTTGATAGAGATGGTTTTTCTTGCAATTTTGTGAATGAGATTTGCAATATTTACAAGAATGAATGTTTAATTGGATGTGGACAACTTGAAAACGATCTATATAACTTAAAATTAAAAGACGTTCCAATTAATTATATTGATAAACCGGTAACAACAAATAAAAGGAAAATTGATAATCAAAACCCGGCAAACCTTTGGCATGCTAGGCTAGGTCATGTTTCCTCAAGGAGGATGAACAAGCTAGTGGGAGAGGACATGTTTGATATGTCTGATATTAACTCTCTACCTACTTGTGAGTCCTGCCTGAAAGGAAAAATGACTGAATCTCCTTTCAAAGAAAAACCTGAGCGTAGTCAAAATCTATTGGATTTGATCCATACAGATGTTTGCGGACCATTTAGTATTGGTACAAAATTTGGTCACACCTACTTCATTACCTTTACTGATGATTATTCTAGGTATGGGTACTTATATTTGATGAAATATAAGTTTGAATCATTTGAAAAGTTCAAAGAATTCAAGGCTGAAGTAGAAAACAAACTAGGTAAGAGTATTAAAGCACTTCGATCAGATCGAGGCGGAGAATTCTTAAGTACCGAGTTCTTGGATTATCTAAAAGAGAATGGGATTCTCTCTCAGTGGACTCCTCCTATGACACCTCAGCTGAATGGTGTTTTGGAGCATCGCAATCGAACCTTGTTGGACATGGTTCGATCTATGATGAGCTTCACTGAGCTCCCACCTTCGTTTTGGGGCTATGCTCTTGAAACGACGGTATTGTTGTTGAAGAACGTCCACACTAAAGCAGTGGACAAAACACCATATGAGTTATGGAATGGCAAAGCTCCTAAGTATTCGTACTTGAGAATTTGGGGATGTCCTGCTTACGTGAAGCAGACAGTGGGAGATAAGTTGGATAGTCGATCCACCTTATGTTATTTTGTAGGGTATCCGAAGAATTCAATCGGATATTATTTCTATCATCCTACTGAAACAAAAGTGTTTGTTTCAAGGAATGCCACCTTCTTGGAGAAGGAGTTCTTATTGGATAAGAAAGGCAAGATGATGGAACTCGAAGAAATTCGAGAAGAACCCGAGATACAAAATAACGATCCTATATCTCAAGAATCATCATAAGACACGCCTATTACTAGAAGATCCGAGAGGACTTCTAGGCCTCCTATTAGATATGGTCTTCTTCTTGAAGGGGATCAAAGTGAACCCGACATTGGATGTGATCCGAGAAACTTCAAGGAAACAATTTCTGATGCTGATTCGAACTTATGGCTTGAAGCTGTGCAGTCGGAAATAGACTCGATACATGCAAACCAAGTTTGGTCTTTAGTAGATCCTCCCAATAGAATAGTTCCAATAGGGTGTAAATGGATCTACAAGAGAAAGCTTGGGCCTGATGGTAAGGTACTGACCTACAAGGCACGATTGGTAGCAAAAGGTTATACTCAAAGACAAGGAGTTGACTATGATGAAACCTTTTCACCAGTCGCAATGTTCAAGTCCATAAGAATCCTTATTGCCATAGCAGCATGGTATGACTATGAGATATGTCAAATGGATGTGAAGACTGCATTTCTTAATGGAAACATTAAGGAAGAAATCTATATGATGTAGCCCGAGGGATTCACATCCATAGAAAGCGAGCATAAGGTATGTAAGCTTCAGAGATCGATCTATGGTCTCAAACAGACATCAAAAAGTTGGAACCAGAAATTTGATGAAACAATAAAGGACATTGATTTCATCAAAAACCCGGAGGAACCGTGCGTGTACATAGGAGGTAGTTAAGGATGCTGTGACACTCTTAGTACTTTATGTTGATGACATCTTACTCATTGGGAATGATGTAGGGATGTTGCAGTCAACAAAGATATGGTTGTCAGGTAGATTCTCGATGAAGGATTTGGGTGAGGCGTCCTATATTCTAGGGATACAGATCTATAGAGATAGATCTAAGAGAATGATAGGGCTTACTCAAGCTACCTACATTGACACTATATTGAAAAGGTTTTCAATGTATGAGTCCAAGAGAGGACATCTATTTATGTGTCATGGAGTCTCTCTATCCAAAGTCTATGTGTCCCAAGACTGTCGAAGAGATAGAGAAAATGACACACATACCATATGCATCAGCCATAGGGAGTATCATGTATGGGATGATATCTACCAGACCGGATGTGGCATTTGCTCTGAGTGTCACGAGCAGATATCAAGCCAATCCCGGTCAAATGCATTGGAAAGCCGTGAAGGATATTCTTAAGTACTTGAGAAGAACTAAGAATGTATTCATGGTTTATAGAGGAAGAGATCTGAAATTGGAAGGCTATACTGACTCTAGCTTCCAAAGTAACGTGGATGACTCGAATTCAACCTCTGGATTTGTGTTCATGCTCAATGGCGGTGCTGTCTCTTGGAAGAGTTCCAAGCAGGACACCACAACGGATTCCACCACTGAGGCAGAATACATTATGGCATCAGCTGCTGCTAAAGAGGCCGTTTGGATGAGGAATTTTGTCCAAGAGTTGGGTGTTATTCCTGAATCTGTTGGTCCAGTCCCGGTGTACTATGACAACACGGGTGCCATTGCTCAGGCAAAGGAACCAAGGTCTCATCAAAGATCCAAACACGTACTGAGGAAATACCACATCATCCGGGAGATCGTGGAAAGAGGAGACATCACTGTCGAGAGAGTGGCCTCTGCAAACAATATCGCTGATCCACTTACTAAGCCCTTGTCAGGACCATTATTTGACAAATATCGCGAATCAATGGGACTACGTAGTATGACTAGTTGGCTTTAGGGCAAGTGGGAGATTGAAAGAGTTGATGCCCCGTTAGCCAACTTGTGGCTAAGGGCTTTGAGAGTCTCTTTTTGTAAACAATCTTTGTTTAATATAATATACGTTCTTTAAATGACGTTCACTTTATCTTATTATTATTATATAATGATATATTATTGCTATTTTGATAAAGACCTTGAATATACTAAAGTAAGATGAGATAGTGAATATAGAGAGATCACTGTCATGAAACACATCTTATGTTCACTGTATATTCTAAACAGTTCCTAGTCAATTGAGCCGTCCACAAATAAGGATAAGGATCGCTCGAGATTGAGACTAGCATTTGCGATGCCGAGTACCATATTTCATTGGTATGGAACATAGAGATGTTCGAAGCATGCAAATGGATATTCATATGATGAATGATCGAACTACCCTATTCGGACTTTCCAATTGGTTATCACTTATCGAGTGGATATAGTCCGCGGTTTTGGTTGTACACCATTAGTCCTTATTACTTGAAAAATCATTGAGACTCTATATGCTAGTACTGTGCTTTGACTCGTTTACCGACTCTATTAGGGTCATCAGGTGTCGGGATTGGGTACAGTTACGACACATATAGGAGTCGATGCTTTGTTGTCAAGGATTCACCGCACACTTGCGAGTGTGGATATCCTATGCAATCTGAGGAGATATTAGTGTGACGAATCTCTGGCCACAGTACATGATGTGTTTTAGGTTACTTGGTTTCCTAGTAGCACATGCGATGTCACTATTTGATCTTCAAGATGCATTGCATAATTATCGAATCTCAAACGACTCTCGATTTACCAATGGTTGTTGATTCGATCGGGATATATGGATGAAGGGACCGTACTGTACGCTAACCAAAATCTATTGGTTCTTTCAGGAACAATCAGTGATACCTAGGGAATCACGGGGCGATGTTGCTAGGCGCTCTTACCATGATTCGTTGGGTAAGTCGGAAATTGTTGTTCCGAGTCACAAAGAGTTGTGAGCCCACGGCTAGCTGTATCCCTGAACCATTGAGGGTCACACAAGTAATGGATTTCTAATCCCCGTTGAGATAATTAAATTTAAAGAATTAAATTTAGTGAATAAATAAGTGGAACTTCTTATTTAAGAATAGAGGGAGTTCAAATTTCCTAAAATGAAATAGTGATGGACATTTTTGGAAATCACTGAATTTGGATTCAGAAAATTTATCTTGACTTTAAAAGATGCAGAAATGGTTTCTGTGCACATTGGTAAAATTGGTTTATCAATCTGAGTCACGATGAATTTTATATTAATTTCTGAACATGCGGGCTTTGCTTGTCAGGCTTGAATTTATGACTGATGGGCCCTAAGCTGTTAGCAGCCCACATTATAAATAAGTTATTGCAGTGCAGAAATTAGACAATTACAGGCATAATTTTCGAAAACATAGAGCCTCCTCTCTTAGGGTTTTCGGTCGCCCCTCTCCCCTACTGTGTTCGAAAATTCAGTCTGCAAATTTCTAAATTTGCAGTCTGATTTAACAGATCAAATCTGTTATTTCTCTTCGTAGAAACTTCTGATAGACTTTCTAGTGCAGTCTATCAGAGGGATTAAACTTCTGTTCATGGACCTGATTGAAGAAACGTTCGTTCATCAGTTCCTGGGATATACAACAAGAGCAGTTTAATCTGTTGGTGTCCATAATCTCGTTTCGAGATTTTAAGGTAAAATTTATAATGTTTAAATTTTATGTTATCAATTTTAATCTTAGGAATTTGATACCCATATGGAATCGTTCCATATAAAATTTTAAAACTTCCGCTGCAACGGGTATCACTTTCTTTTCGATCCGGAGAACGACCGTGTTCCAACAGCCCCTTCGAGTAAAATTTCCAAAATCTAGAGTCACCCGGAGGAGATTGAGGCAGAGGGATGTTAAGTATTTTTTGTCTGATGTAAGTCATACAAGTATTCTCAATCTTTGCGGCATCCCATTGACTATTGTTGATAAGAGACTCCACACTAGTTCCTTCTGGCAGATTCACCACTGGATATTGAATTTTAGAATGAAAGGTGGGTATCCATCTGTTCCGGAAAATATCAACCGAAGCACCATCTCTAATTCGCCAGTAAATTCCTCTCTCTATAAGTTCTCTGCTCCATAATAATGATCTCCGAATAAATGAAAGTTTGCTACCAAGAGAGGCATCCATGATATGTAAGAGTTTTCTCAATAATCATGTTTATACAATATATGAACATGATAAACAATATACGGAAGCAAGATCGAGCATTACCTCCAGGCATCGAATAATTTGTAAGTGTGCTGCTTTCCTCTCCAGTTGAAGCCTTCTAAACACTCCAACTCTCTCGTAGATGGTGTATTAGTGTTGTTATGAGTTGTGTGTTTAGGGACCTCAAGAGCCTTGGTATTTATAGGCAAATTCTCATACCATCAATGAGTGTTCGGGAGCACGAGATTCAAACTAAGTGTGCGTTGCGTGTCTCACTTTTCTGAATGTGAGACGCCATATGCACAGTGTTCAAGTATGGCGGCATCGGTCGTCACCTCTTCCGTCATCGTATATATCTCGTTTTAATTATGTGCCATATATATACGATGACGGAAGCGGTGACGACCGATGCCGCCATACTTGAACACTGTGCATATGGCGTCTCACATTCAGAAAAGTAAGACACGCAATGCATACTTAGTTTGAATCTCGTGCTCCCGAACACTCATTGATGGTATGAGAATTTGCCTATAAATACCGAGAATCTTGAGGTCCCTAATTTTACCAAAATTTCTATCCGCTATCGATTCTCAATACATGCTTCCAAAAATTTTGCATATCAAAATTTGAGAATCAATTTTCCGAAGTTTCACCGTACGAAGGATTCGAGCAAAATGAAGAACAAATATATTCAAGGCAGATGTATCATTGTTCTGATACCAAATGTTAGAGTTTTCTCAATAATCATGTTTATACAATATATGAACATGATAAACAATATGCGGAAGCAAGATCGAGCGTTACCTCTAGCCATCGAATAATTTGTAAGTGTGCTGCTTTCCTCTCCAGTTGAAGCCTTCTAAACACTTCAACTCTCTCGTAGATGGTGTATTAGTGTTGTTATGAGTTGTGTGTTTAGGGACCTCAAGAGCCTCGGTATTTATAGGCAAATTCTCATACCATCAATGAGTGTTCGGGAGCACAAGATTCAAACTAAGTGTGTGTTGCGTGTCTCACTTTTTTGAATGTGAGACGCCATATGCACAGTGTTCAAGTATGACGACATCGGTCGTCACCGCTTCCATCATCGTATATATCTCGTTTTAATTATGTGCCATATTTTCTTACATGATATCCACATGCCGAAAATATCGACCCTTCAGTGTTCTCCCGAATAAGGATGTTGGGTGCCTAATTAGTCTCCAAATTTTCTTGGCCAGCAGAGCTTTATTAAACACCTCAAGCTTCCTGAATCCCAACCCCCCAACAGATTTGGGTTTACATAGGAGATCCCATCTCATTTCTTCCATAGTTTTAACCTTCTCTCTTTCTTTTCTTTTCTTTTCTTTGCTTTTCCTTTTTTTTTTAAAAAAAAAATTTCCCACTCTTAAATTTTGGCACCTTCCATTTTCCCATACCCAAGACCAAAAAAAAAAAAAAGAAAAAAAAAACATTTCGAATCATCCACTCATTGCTATAGTTATTGTACGGAAGTTTTTTTTTAAAAAAAATGTAATTTTTCGTTCCTTTTATATTTAATTAATTTTTATTCCTTTGATTTTGTTTTTAATTTTTGGTGTATTGCTTTGTTTTTAAATTGTGTCAAGAACCGACATCATAATAAATTAAAGAATTAATGATGCAAAGAAATTGAGTGAATTTATTAAGGATTTCTAGCTATTCCAATGCAATAAATATCAAACTTGACATTTTGATGATTTTGTGTTTCTTTGATCATCTTTGAAAATTAGAAGTAAAAAAATTTTAAGTATTTTTTTTTGTTTGTTTTTATGTGTATATAAATTATCGATAAATTAAACATTTTCAATTAGAAATAATGCAGTTCGTGAAATACCTTAATTAGTGGATTTGTTAAGGAGAAGAGTCATATTAATAAATTCAAAATATTAATTATATATGTAATTATAGCACAAACCATTAAATTTTATAGCTCTTTACTTTGGCAAATCGACGTCTTTAAATTGCCATCAAATTAATAAGGTAAAAAATCTAATATATTTTAAATTATCATCAAATTGAGAGGTCAAAAATCTAATACTTAATAATGTGAGTTATGTTAAAACTCTCCCGGATTTAGGATAGAATCGCCGAAATTTAATATCATTTATTTCATTTTTATAGATATGAAAAGATTTTTTTTATCACCGATTCACTTTCATTTTAAAGCTATATAAATTGCAATACTTTGCAGAAAAAATTCATATAATATAAGTTAAAGATGACAAAGAAAATTATCTGTTTGCTTCTTCTCTCAATCCTTTTCACAATCTCTGCACGGAGATGCTATGCCCAAGAACCAGTAAGTTCCTAATTATGATTTCTTTCATTGAATCTACCTAATCCAAAAACTCATATTTATAAAATTACCCGGAAAACAGAGTAAACTTTGTGATTTTTACGATTTTATTTCTTTCTTTTTGTAAGTTGATTCAATTATATAATAGTATGTAATATATATATATCAAAATTGTATAATATAAGTTTCAACATATATATGGTAGTGTTTGCAAGTTTTAAAAATAAGTGATTATGGAGATTCTCTTAACAAATTTGTGAAGAGAATCTTCATAATCACTTATTTTTAGAGGTTACAAACACTACATATATATATATATATGTTGAAACTTATATTATACAAATTTGATATGTATTCATTCATCATGCTCCCAATGAGTTATATGTCTACCAATAAAATGTCAATCAACTATTGCATATGATGAATTGTACATCTATTAATTGCGTATCATGTTAATTGCGGGTACGAAGATGAACACAATGAACAGACATTATATCAAAACTCTCTTCAATGATGGTCGTAAAATAATTATTTTAAATTTTATTCCAGTCAAAAACATGGTGCATATGGTCCGGCATTGCCTCCACACCTGATTTGCAAGTATTTCTGGACCACATTTGTGGTTGGGTTGATTGTGGGCCGATTAAGCCTGGGGGTATGTGCTATGAGCCCAATATGCAAAGCTCTCACGCATCGTTTATGCTCAATTCCTTTTATCGTCAATCGGAGGGGAAATGTTTGGGTGACCTCGGTTTTATCGTATCTCTTGATCCATGTAAGAAATACAAATTTCTCTCTCTTTTTTATTGACTGTTTTGTATATAATATCAAATCTAGCGGATTTTTAAAAAATTATAACATTACATACATTTTATACTGTTATTTTAAAAATATAAGAAAATTTGTAAATCTTGAATTTTAATATTTTTTATGGTAAATTTTAGTTTAATGGAATTAATATATGTTAATTTTTTGACTAAATTATTTTATATGCTACTTGTATAAAATTTCCGTGTAATTGAATTGAAATTTATTGAATTCCAATAATTTGGTATGTTCAAATTAAATTTTATGGGATTTTTTTTGAGCAAATTTTTTTTTATGGGATTTAACGTATGCTAAATTGTGTGAATGAACATATATAGTAGTATCTGGAATTCTGGATAATGAATACCGCAATGCTTTTAGTACTATTATATGTATTTTTGTCAAAAAAGTACTATTATATATATTATAAGTTTTTCAGGATAACCTAATTTTATTTTTTTGTTGATGTTTGCAGCATATGGTAATTGTGTTTATTTATAAAAGTGAGGTAGAAAATAATTGTTTCCATAATATAGCACCGCTGATGATCAGAGTGTGGGTGGCTGCAAGAAAAATAATGGAATAATAACTGTGTTTCTCATTTCGGATGTCGATTATTCTATTTATTTTCTATAAGTGGAATATGATTTGGTTATTTCTTTTTCTTTTTATTAAAAAGTATTTCATATATTTTTGTTCTTAATCCTATTTTTTAAAACATGAGAATAAATAAATATATATATATATATTAATATATTATATTAGACTTCTTTTATGTTGCCCAACACTATATGTTCTCTTCATGCCCACTATGTACAATAGATGAGTTGACCGGTACAATAGATGAGTTGACTTGTACATGGTGGACATGAAGTGTGCATATAATGTTGAGCACCATAAAAGAACTCTATTATATTATATTATATTATATTATATTATATTATACATGTGACATAAATTGTGAAATTTATTCATGTGTCCTTCTCTCATTAATGTATTATTATTATTATTATTATTATTATTATTATTATTATTATTATCTATCTATCTATCTATCTATCTATATTATATTACATATATAAATATATGAGTTCATTTGTGAATTTACTTGACTAACATTTTTTCATTATTAAATAATTAATGTGTTTTTATCTGTCAATATTTTATTTATGTGACTATTAAATTTTTTTATCATACTTTATAATTTATTTAATTCGATTCTATAATTCACATATGAACAAGTACATTGATTAATAATAATAATCTTATAAGATAGTATATAAATATTTAAAATAAAAAAGTTGCATAGTATACTTTAATTTTTCTAATCTATCTAATATCAAACTTTATTTTAATTTGTCTAATCTATCTAATATCTATTTTATTATTATTATTATTAACATATGAGTAACGATTGTTAATTAACTTAAATATTTTTATTTTTTTAACTATTTTTTTTATTAATACTTTCATATTTTTGCATCTACTATTTATTATTCTATTATTATATTACACATATATAAATATGTGAAAAAAATAAATAAATAAATATATTATATTATATATATATATAGATATGTGAGTTCATTTGTAAATTTACTTGACTATCATTTTCTCATT